>NC_056743.1:333184827-333492724 GCF_019279795.1 Protopterus annectens
ATATATATATGTATATATGTGTGTGTGTATATATATATATATATATATATATATATATATATATATATATATATATATATATATATATAAAATAAACACTGTGCACTAGAATAATCTTAATTATATAAATTCAGACTTCTTTTAGGCGTAGTAATTAATACTGAGCTAGTAGAAAGGAAATAAAAACTCAGACACTGAATAGATGATTAAGCTTTCGCTCTTATTCAGGTTGTAGAGCTTCATCAGAATAACCTATAGTCAACAATACTTACATTATATGTAACTAGAGTCACATGTAAACAAAAAACCAATGAACTACTTATAACTTATTAGTACAGTAACCAATAGTACAACCAGACTACATTTAAACTGTGCCAATCCTCTAAACACAATAACCATGAACATACATATGAATGACAGGGGCATGAATATTAAATAAACACTCCCTTGTGTTAGCTAATCATTGAACAAATGTACAGTGTGCACACTAAATATGCATGTAGGAAACATGAATATTCATATAACTGTACAAGTGGCGACTAACAAGTGTGCCAAAGGTCATGGATGGATGCAAACACATTTTGTAGAAAGAAAGCAACTGTCAAAATAGAACAACTGTCAAAATAGAATTAAATCTTCCATTTTAAAGCGCATTTAATATTAACACTTTCATTCAGACCAGGGTATGTTTCAGAATTAAGCAGTAATTGCCATTTAAGTTCTCTTAGTTCTAAATATAATTCCCAATCTCCAAAAAAACAGTTAACTTGTTCTAATACTATGAAGTAAAATTTCTAACAGAAGTACAAAAAGTGCTATGTTTACAAGGGCATTATTTAAGTTCTTTGCCCTGATGGCTCCTAGATGCTCCTTAATTCTGTCTGAAAGTTTTCTTGTAGTTTTACCTACATAAAATGCTTTACAATATGCAAAATACCTGCATATATTACTGCTGTAGAGTGGGAGAAGAAATATTTTGAAAACTTAATAGTATGATTACAATGTGTGAATGTGTATTGAGATCCTGTGAAAATGTTAGGGCATACCACACATTTATTACATGAATGCATTCCATTTTGATAGTTGGAAGTAGAAGTAGAATTAATAAGAAAAAGTAAATCTCTGTTTTCTAAACTCATTCTTATGGTTTTGGTTCTTTTAAATGAAAAGATAGGTGCAGTGCCAATAGCAGCTGACATAAATTGTAAATCCCAGTTATTTGTGATGACATTTCTAATTTGTGTGTGTGTGTATGTATATATGTGTGTATGTATGTATATGTACTACAAGAGGACATTTTTTCAGCCATCCATTGACATTGACAACCCCTTTTTCCCATTTTTGCTCATGGAGTCGCGGTGTTGCTTCAGCAGTGACAATCGTCTAGACCCGAGGTTCTTCCACACCACACATTCACACCTGTGGCCAATTTAGTGTGACCAGTTCAGCTACTGCATGTTTTTGGAATGTGGGAGAAAACTGGAGCACCCAGAGGAAACCCATGCGAACACAGCAGGACATGCAGATTCCCACGGAGGGTACCTCAGAGAGCTGCTTTTATCAACAAAGTGAATAAAATTGTAATTTTTCCCTAAAAACAATGCATGTCAGTCCATATGGTGAGGGTTAATTATTTGCAACTTTAACTTAGTGAATAAATTAGATTAAGCCACATCCTTCTGCAGGCTTTAATAGTAATCTTTTTTTGATAATTATGAATGTCTCTTTCATTAAAGTTTCTTTCTGCTGTACACAGATATTAATGAAAATGTAATTGAATTACAAGGCTAAAACGACTTGTGACTAGATGAATACCTGTGTCCTTCCATGGTGCAGGGTGATGCTTGCCCAGAGGGATGCCTTTGTCCAGGACTAACTTTACTTTTCCCTTGCAGTACGCTTGCTATGCCATTGGTAAGGATGTGCAGGCCATGAAGGCGGTAGTCGGTGAGGAGGCTCTCACACCTGATGATCTGCTGTATCTGGAGTTTCTACAGAAGTTCGAAAGGAACTTCATCTCACAAGGTGAGGCTCATGGCTTTGATTGCAAAGGAACTGATTTTAGTAAACTAGCCAATTTGTAGAGTTTAGACAGAATAGAATGTTTATGTAGCGTAAGTACCTGTAATGTTTTTCATAGTGAAGAAGGGCTTCTTGTTTGTGTGGGGTGATACTTGTGAACCTCTGCTGTCTCTGAAAAAAACAAAAAATATCTTGCTTTTTTTCCCACTTTTCTGAGATTTAAAAAAGTTCAGTTACAGGCTTGCTGTTCTTGAACTGTTTGTAAGTTTCTTGGAGGCCATTTTTTGCTTGTGCTAAAGGGAAGTCTCTCTGTTGATCAGTGGCAGTGAAAAACATTGAGCAGCCTGCCTGCCCCTGTGGGAGTGGTTACTGACTTGAAACTGTAGTTTTATTGGCCATTTTGGGTCAATTCCAAACTCCTTCATCTTCCTGTCTTAAAACCCTCTTTTGCGCGGTTTTGCATGTTTTTGTGCATAGCGCAACAGCAGGCAGCGCCGCCTAATTGGGTTTAAACTATTTCTGGCTCCACAAAGTCTGCTCTTCACTTTTTTCCTTAGAACTGCTCTATCTCTCAATTTAAACACCATATTCTCATTCTAAGGCCCTTCACTGGTCCAATTAAGTAATCCTACAAGTTAGCACTATTAAACCATAAGCACTACTTACTCTTATACTCTCTACGATTACCCTGTCCTCTATTGGTCCATCTTAAATTCAGTTTCCCTATATTACTCTAGCATGTCCAAAGGTCAGTCAATGGTTTCCTCTCCAGTCCAGCTGGTGAATCTGGGAATTTTGAGGCAATGTTACAACTGTCTCATGTACACGGACAACCCTCTCCTCCTCCAAACAGGTTCAAATATATGTGAGAGATGCAACTATTTAGCCAAACTGGAGGCTGAGCTCTCTCATCTCAAAACTGGTGTAACCAGTCAGGAGGAGAAGGTAACCTCACACAACACAATTCCAGTATCACATAGTCCCACCACATCAGCAAACCAAACACATAAATACACAAAAACATACTCGGAGGCTCTAAATAAAAATCTACCTAAACAGAGACCTCCAAAGCAGACATCCAAGCAAATGCTACCTCAAAACAAAACACGCACAACATATAGCCCACAATGTCAGTGTGCCAAGCAGCCACAGCCCTTAAGGCTGAATAACACACCTGATACTCTTGTAATAGGTGACTCTATTGTCAGACACACTGACGTCCCGCTCACCAGGCTGAATAAAGAGAAGGTCATGGTGAGCTGCCTGTCTGGTGCTAGGATCCGCCACATAACGCAAGCACTCAGGTCACTCCAAAGCAAATACAAATATGACTCAGTCATTGTACATGCTGGTGTGAATGACCTGAGACGTACCTCCCTGGACTACATGAAAAGAGACATAGAGGAGCTCTCTGATCATGTAGCCCAGGCTGGTATGACCCTGACCTTGAGCAGCATCTTACCCTCACCTAGAATGATGCCACAGTACAAAGACAAAATGATCGATTTTAACAGTTGGCTAAAATTTTGGTGTCATTCAAAGGGGATCCAGTGTCTGTCAGCCTGGGATGACATGCTCGACAAGCCACGTTGCTTCGCTAGAGATGGCTTGCACCTGTCACCACTGGGCTTTCGGATATTGGCAAAGGCTCTTGCCACCCCCATAGTGCCTTTTTTAGGCAAGGCTCAAAAGTCAAACCCACCCCCATAGACAGCACAAGGAACAAGAAACTAAGGGTAATGCTGCTTAACGCCAGATGTCTTAGCCTCAAGATGCACTCACTTGACGCTCTCCTCAGTATGGAGAACATTGATATCTGTGCAGTGACAGAAACCTGGTTCAAGGCTCCAGAGAGCACCCCAGCACTACCAGGCTATACCTCATATCATGCTTTTCAGCCCCAAAACCCGGACCGTACCACAAAAGGAGGGGGAGTTTCCATATTTATCAAGGATATCCACACCTCCAGGTTAGTGGCATTGCACGAAGTATCGGAGACCATCCATGTGCAACTAACAGTGGGCAAGACTGCTTTTCAGTTTATAGCATCCTACAGACCACCCTCTCAAAGTCAGGAATCCCACTCGGCTTTCCTGAAAACATTGGAGAACATGAAGATCTCTCCGAACACCATTATATTGGGTGACTTCAACTACCCAAACATTGACTGGGAGCACTACTCAAGCCCCAGCACCTTAGCCCAAAGGTTCCTGGAAATTATAAACTCAAATGCTATGGAACAACTAGTCACCACTCCCACATGAGGGGACAACATACTAGACCTGATCATTACCAACATGGGGACTCTATGCTCCACACCAGAAGTATATCCCTCATTGGTAAGATCAGACCATAAATTAATTTCACTGGATGTCCACATCCCGACCCCACCCCCAGCCCAGAAAACCACAGTGAAAAACTTCTCAAAAGTGAACTTCTCACTTCTCAAAACCGAAGTGGAATTCTTCAAGGCCCCATGGCCAGTGGAAACTATGGCCCAAACTGCAGAATCCTATATAAACGCATTCTACGGACATCTCCAGGAATGCATGGATCATGCTATCCCAAACAAAACCAAGACCCAGTCATCCAAAGGCAGGCGTCCAGTCTGGTGGACCCCTGCCATAAATAAACTGTACAACAGAAGGAGGAAGCTACTACATGATAGAGCAAAATCCCTAATAGGGAAGGCATCTCTGATCAGTACTAGGAAAAAATTACAATCCCTCATAAAATCCTCCAAGGCCAGCTTCGAGAGAAAAATTGCACAGGACACCAAAGACAGTCATAAGGCTTTTTTCAGTTATGTTAGGAACCTGGGATGCAACTCCCAGACTTGTTCTGAGTTGATTCTAAACGACAAAAAATACACTGAACCCACAGACATCGCCAATATCCTGGCAGACAGGTTCAGTGCAAACGTCTCCCCCCCCCCCCCAAAGAGCAAGTATCTATCCCGGCAGAGGGCTGCCTCCCAAACATCTCTGATGCTCAGGTGAAGGCTGCCCTCTGCAAAGCAAAAAACACTGCTTCCATGGGACCAGATGGCGTCCCAGGTTGCGTCCTACATGAACTCCAAGAGGAACTAATCCCTCAAATAAAACAGCTATACAATCTCAGCCTCACTGCAAGATATATGCCCACAGAGTGGCGTACAGCAACAGTGGTCCCATTCCACAAAGGTGGAGCCTCTACGGACCCTGGAAACTATCGCCCCATAAGCCTGACTAGCTTAGTCTGCAAGGCTATGGAGAGGATCATCACGGAGCTCATAAACAAAAACATTGGGGACCTACAGACACTAGATCCTACCCAGTTTGGCTTTGTCAAGGGCAGAATCCTGCCTTTTGAACCTGGTTGACTTCTTCGAAACAGTCACCAAAGCCATAGATGAAGGGAAGGTAGTCCACACAGCCTATCTGGACCTTGCAAAGGCATTTGACACAATACCCCACTCGGGCATCATAGTTAAGCTATCCAGCTTAAATATAAACCCCTATGTCACAAGATGGGTCACAAACTGGCTCAAAGACCGAACCCACAGAGTGAGAGTTGCTGAAGCCATGTCAGACTCGAAACCGGTCACAAGTGGCATCCCACAGGATTCTGTCCTTGGACCACTCTTGTTCGGTATATACTTTTCCGAGGTACAGGCAAACGTGGGAGGACTATGGCTCACCAAGTTCGCAGACGACTGCAAACTGGGCTCCAGAATCGACTCTCCAGCTGACACAAACATCCTTCAAAAAGGTCTCACAGAGGCAGATAACTGGTGCCAGCACCATGGTTTAAAGCTAAATGCCAAAAAATGTACAGTCGTACCCTTTGGCAAAAACAATGTGCCCACAAATTACCACATAGGCGGAAACCCGTTAAGTACAGAGAAAGTTATTAGGGACCTGGGGACCCAAGTTGATAGCAATCTCTCCTTTGAAAACCCCATTGCCAAAGTGGTTAGAAAGACCTTCTACATAGCCCACCTCATCACGAAGGGTTTCACATCTAGATCAAGAGAAGTAAGCGTGCCTCTTTATTCATCCCTCATCAGGCCCATCATAGAATACAATGCCCCTTTTGGGATGTACCTTACCCGACACCTGCAGCAATTAGAAAGACCCCAAAAGTATCTCACCAAGAGGATCAAGGGTCTCAAACAGATGCCATATGCTGCTCGGTTAAAAAAACTCCAGCTCTACTCAGTTGCATACCGCCTACTTCGAGGCGATCTATGCCTGACATACAAAGCTATGTCAAATCCAGAATTAATGGACATGCTCCACCTCAGTAAATCTAAATCCCTTAGAGCCACACGGTCAAGGGACTTGAACCTCAGCACAGAAATAAATAGAACTTGCTGGAGGGACAGGTTCATAACCCAGAGGCTCCCTTCACTCTGGAATAGAATTCCAATTCATGTGAGGCAGAGCACCTCACTGAATCTCTTCAAGAAGAATCTCGATAGGTGGATGAGGGATCATAGGTTTGTCCCAGGGATTACTCCCGTGTCACTATTAGATATAGGTACAGTAAACTAAACCTTAAAAAGGGCACAGTATACTCAAATCAAGGGGTGGCGTAAGCCATACAGAATCGGGCTAGGCTTATAATTGCCCCAGGGCAAATAGCCTAGTATGAACCTATAAATCAACTGTGATCAAACAAAATTAAGACAGAGATAGACTGAAGTCAGCTTAAGATGGTGACAGAAATGTTTTGGTCCTTGTCTTTCCTTCCAACCATCAATTAGCTAACCCTCATTGTCCTCTTCCTTATTTGTGACCCTCTGCACCCCTAGAAACTACAATGGTGCGTCAGGTGCCAGGGGTCATGGTCATCATACATCAGGGGTTAAGATTTATTTTGGACTGCTGCTTATCCCCTCCCCTTGCTGTTGGCTAGAAATATACAGCATCGCATGCTGCACTGGAATGTTGCAAGTTTACATTACTCTAACCCCATGCCCCCCCCCCCAGACACACACTGTAACCCCATGTCCCCAGCTCAGATGTCTGCTATCTATGGCAGGCTTGCTGCTTGTGCCCAAGCACACTGTAACCCCATGTTCCCAGAACCAGTGTGTGCTACCTATGGCAGGCTTGCTGCTTCCCCCCACAAAACACACACACACACACATACACACATACACACACACACACACACACACACTCCCCACAGGCTTGCTGCTTCCCCCCACAAAACACACACACACACACACACACACACACACACACACACACACACACACACACACACACACACACACACACTGTAACCCTAGGTCCCCAGCTCAAATGGGTGCTATCTATGGCAGGCTTGCTGCTTGTGCCCCCCCCACACTGTAACCCCATGTTCCCAGAACCAATGTGTGCTACCTATAGCAGGCTTGCTGCTTAGTAATGTGCTTGCGTTTTTTTGTTTCGTTTTTTTCTTTTTTTTCATTTGATGATGCAGGTGCCTCAAACCTGTCTGCAGCAATGAGATTTTTGCTGTGTCAGAAGGATCCCTGTGTTGGTCTGTCCAGTAATTCAGTCTGACTTGTCTTTGGAACTTTAATTTGCTTTATGGATTTATATTTCAGGTTTATTGACTTTTCTAGCAGGTGAGTTGCTTATCTGAAGCAAGTGTGTGCCATGTCACATGTGCACTCAAGTAATTACACCACAGGTACCTGTATGATTCCATCGTAGTCCAGTAGATGTAAATGATCTGAGGTGTACCTCCCTGGGATGTATCAAGAGAGACTTTATGAACTTTCAGACTGTCTCCCCAGCTGGTATAAGCTTAGCATTGCGCTGCATGTTACCATCACTGCGGAGGATGCCACAGTATGATCAAAAAATTGATTTCAACAACTGGCTGTCACTCGTGTCATTCTAAGGGGATCCAATATTTGTCAGCTTGGGAGGACATTGGTTAACGGACCAAATTACTTTGCCAAGGATGATCTGCACTTCTCCTCTCTATGCTTTCAAATACTGGCTAAAACTTTATCCACCTCCATAGTGTGTTCGGCTATACCAAATTGACAGACCTATCGACATAGCAAAATTAACCCAGTGGAACCTCAAGGTGTTACTACTTAATACCATGAGCCTAAACGAAAAACTACACCCCCTCCAAGCCCTCCTGACAGTTGAGGCTGTAGACATCGTTGCAATTAAGACATGATGGGGAGCGGCAGAGAGTACCCTTACAGTACAAGGTGTCATTGCCTTCCAGTGTTTGCACGTAACAAGAGATGATTGAGAGCGGCAGAGAGTACCCTGACAGTACAAGGTGTCATTGCCTTCCGCACTTTTAGACCAGTGGCTGACAGACAAGGGCTAAAGGATGAGATGTCTCAATAGGTTTACCTTTGAAACATTGAAAATCAAATTGTCAAAAATACAGTTGTGCGGAAGTATATTTTCAAGTTTTCGGATAGCCGAAAAAAAAATGCATCGAATGTGCAATTGGGCGAATGCATATTGACATTCGCTCATTGCAGATTTGGGATTTTGGGTGTGGAGTGCACTATAGTGGGGATCAGGAAATGGACCCTTTCCCCACTGTAGTGTGACCTCGGAGGTAGAATATTAAAGAAGGGGGGTGTGGGGGGGTGCAGAGGGGCTTGCCCCCCCTTGCATTACATTGTGTGTTTGACAGCGGAGTTCGAAACTCAGTAAATCTGCTGTTTGGTTTGCTCAGTTTTGAATTTCCGTGACGTTTGACAAGCAATAATCAACATTTCTGTTGGCCCAGCTTGCTGTTCAGAAACATGATTTTCAACGTTTCAAAGGTAAACCGTCTCAGTATACATTAATAACAAACATGCCTGTAGGGTGGGCAAACCGGATGACGCGCTGGAGTTTCTCCATGTTCAGATCACCATAGACAAAATCCTGTACCATATTGTAGCCAGTTATAGGGCATCCTCCATGTCCCAAAAAGCTCACAACGCATACTTGGACCTAGTGGACATTTATCATCCAAACTAGCAGCCTACTCATGGGAGACCCCTCTAGAATGGGAATCCTACATGGCCGCATGTCTGCAGGCAAAGAGATTCCTGGACTTTGTAAGTGTAAACACTCTTGATCAGATAGTGAGTGCACCCAGTAGAGGCTCCAACTTTCTGGACCTTGTGCTTACAAGTATGAGTGCGCTACATCCCCCCCCCCATGTCTCATTCATCCTGGTAAGAGCTGATCATGCACCCACTAGAGGCTGCACCATACTGGACCTTGTGCTTACAAGTATGAGAGAGTGCTACACCCCCCCCCCCCATGTCTCATTCTTCCTGGTAAGGGCTGATCGTGCACCCATTAGAGGCTCCAACATACTGGACCTTGTGCTTACAAGTCAGAGAGAGTGCTGTACCCCCCTCCAAAGTCTCAGTCTTCCTGGTAAGGGCTGATCATGCACCCACTAGAGGCTCCAACATACTGGACCTTGTGCTTACAAGTATGAAAGTGTGCTACACCCCACTCGTCTCTCACCCTGCCTGGTACAGTCTGACCATAAAGCTGTCTCCTTCGCAGTCATAATCAACTCCGTAATCCCATTAAAACCAGTAACAGGAACTATTCTAAGTAAAGTTACCTTTTGTTAAGAGAAGGATTGCCAAAATGTCATGCCTTTCCAAACCCAGAGAACACAGCAGCCTGTGCTGAATTACTCTCAGAAACTCTGTACAACCATGCCAGTTGGGTGCATAAAGACTGCTGTACCTATCAGATCTAAGCCCAGGATTAGTCCTAGAAACAAGCAGGTCCCTATTACAAGAGCAAAGATTCCTTTAGGCGAATGTGAAGATGTCGACCCGTATTGTGCGAAGTACATAAACCGCGAAAGTTCAAAACAGCGAAGTTCGAAATGTCAATTTGTTTTGGTTGGCCCGTCTGCGGTATAGCTCTGTAAGGTAAGTGTGAGAGAGATCGGAATTTGGTGTTAGGATTTGGGTTAAGGTAAGTGCATAGATAGGTAATGTATGTAAGAGTTAGTGTAGTGTTAGATGTAGGTGTTTTTTAAATGTATGTATGTGTTTTATTTTGTTTAGGTGTATGTGTGTAGGGGAAGTGTGCGGTAGTTATGGACCTTAGGGTTAGGGAGGGGTTAAGGATAGTGCATAGTTAGTTGTGTTTGTTGGGTTTAGTATAGTGTTGGAGGTAGGGTTTTTTTTTTTTTTTAAATGTACGTGTTTTATTTATTTTGTTTAGGTGTATGTGTGTAGGGGATGTGTTCGGTAGTTACGGACCTTAGGGTTAGGGAGGTGTTAAGGAGAGTGCATAGATAGTTATGTTTGTGGGGTTTAGTGTAGTGTTGGAGGTAGGGTTTTGATGCTTTAGTTTAGGTTAGAAATGGGGTTTGGTTAGTGTATGTATGTGGTTTATTTATTTTGTTTGGGTAGGTAGTATGTAGCGGGTGGTGGGGTTGGCCGACTAAGACAGTTTGATATTTTCTTTCGCGGTTTAGTGCATTCGGGATTTTCGTGGTATAGGGGTCGATGTTTTGATATTCATGCATAGGGTTTTTTGCTTTGGTAATATAGACCCAAAACAAGCTACTCTGGTGGCATCCCAAATGAAACCGGATATACAATGAAAGGAAAATAAATTATGGCAGCAGTCAGGAAGGGTAATTCCCATAAGAATATAAACACTCAAAGTAAATAGGCAATTAAGAGGGCTAATTAGGTCAAGCAAAGCCAGCTTTGAGGTAAGGTAGTCTGCCATGTGAAAGGTAACCATAAGGCCATCTACAGCTGTGTCAGAAACCTCAAGAGCGTTGCACAGCAATGTGCTGAACTGGTGGTTAATGGTGCCACGTTCTTTGAGCCTGGCAATACAGCAAACCTGTTAGCAGACCAGTTCAGTTCCAGTTTTACCCCCCACCATCCCCTCAAAAATAATCCCTCCAACTATGACCATCATGTGCTGGCTGTACTCACTAAAGCTAAGAACAGACCCTCAATGGGGCATGGATAACGTCCCATGATGCCTTCTGAATAGCCTGAAGTGGGCCTTATCTGGACCCCTGGAGTCATTATTTAACTATAGTCTTAAAACAGGCTTTGTGCCACATGAATGGAGAACTGCAGCGGTCATCCCCCTTCATAAGGGAAGACCTACAACTTATCTTGGAAATTAGAGACCCATTAGTCTGACTAGTTTTATTTGCAAAGCCATGGGAAAAATTATCATGGAAATTGTCAGCAAGGACATAGGAGAACTTAAAATACTGCATCCATCCCAGTATGGCTTTGTCAAAGGAAGGTCATGCTTATTGAATTTGGTGTACGTCTTTGGAAAGGTCACTAAGGCAGTGGATGAGGTTAAAACTGTGCATATTACCTACCTAGATCTGCCTAAAGCATTTGATGCAGTACCCCACTCAGGCATTGTCACCTAACTTATGGAGCTAGTTATCACCCTTTTATAACATGCTGGGTAGCTAACTTGGCTCACTGATAGGACCCAGGGAGGTCCTTTCTTTGACACAGGCTTACTGGGATAGATCCAGTGTTTGAAGAATTGGTGAGGCTACTTCCACAGACAGACTGGTCACCAGTGGCATCTCCCGGAGATCTGAACTAGGCTTACTCATCTTTGGCATATAGTTCTCGGATGTCGAACCCAATGTCAAAAGCCTTTGGCTGACTAAGTTCACAGGTGATTGCAAACTGAGAACAGTCATTGAATCTCCCCACAATGAGAATACCCATCAGGAAGTTCTAATACAGACAAAACCTTGGTGCCAAAGCTGTGGCTTAAAACTCAGTACCAAGAAATGCTTTTAGTATCTTTTGGGAAGCCTGCCACCCCAGGGTAACTATGTCATCAGTAAAGCACCCTTAAAAGTTGTTTCACTAGTCAGGGATCTGGGAACTCATGCAAACAGTAACCTAGCCTTCGACAAGCATGCTTCCAATGTAGTAAGAAAAGCTTTCCCTGTTGCTCAACTTATAAGCAAGGGCTGGCATCTAGGTCCAGGGAGATCATCATATCACTGTACTTGGCTGTCATCAGACCTATCATAGAGTATAATGCACCCTTTGTTATGTACCTGATCAGACACATGCAGCTACTGGAACATCAACAAAGGCTCCTTACAAAAAAGAATATAGGGAGTAAAAGCATTATATGATGATTGCGTCATTGCCCTGTCTCTTTACTATGCATCATACAGACATCTGAGAGGGGATCTTTGCCTGGTATACAAGGCATCCCTGGACCCTGTTTTGATCAACATTTTGCACATCTGCAAAATAAACAGCATCAGAACTACTATATTAAATGACCTACATTTTGCTTGCAAAATAAATAGGATATGTTGGAAAGAGAGATACGCTTCTCAGAGAATTTGCATTCTCTGGAACAGGCTCCACATCCATGTGAAGCAGAGTTCCTCCCCCACCCCCTTTTTAAGTGCAACTTGGACCAATGCATGGGTAATTGGAAATTCACCCCTGGTCTGGCTGCTGTGTCTGATGGACAGAGGTAATCATTAAGTTACCACCTGTATAAATTAAAGCTGTGGGTCACATTTGGGTTGCACAGCTATGCTTATAAGGGCCGAAATGGTCATTAGCCTAGTGTATACCTCTGTGAACCTATTTTTATCTCATTGTTTCTGAACAGAGCTGCATTGTTGTGTGAGCAACTAGTCCCAAGCTGTCTATTACAAGTGAGAGGGGTGCATCAGCTTTCTTAAGAAATCCACAGATGAGAGTATAGAAAATATTAGTGTTGTATTACCAAGGTAGGGCTGAGAGGACAAAAAATACATTGGGAGACTAGGAGGAAATCCTTGGAATTAAGTTGTGGGAATGGATTCGGCTCGAGTCAACAGCACATTGTGAAAGGGTTTTGCCCAAACCATTAGGCTTGAGTGTGAAGTCCTTCATCGCTGTCGTGCAGACGAAGAGCTTGCTCTTCTGTGGGCTTTCAAGGATCAGTGGTCAGCTAACAGTGTTTCGTTCCTGGGCAGATAAGCTTTTTTTCAGGGGTGGACTTCTATATACGACAGAAAATTGATTTTTCTATGAAACTTAAATATTATAGCTAGGAAAAAGTGTGTTTATTTTATTGTGCAACTTTTGTTCACTTTTAAACAGGAGCATTACTATTTTTTACTTTTATGTTAAAATGTTGTAAAACTTAATTTTAACTATTTTTGTCTGTGGAGAATGTAGTGTGATTTTACTTTTGGGGCCGGGTGTGTTTAAAGTGTTTTTTTTTTACTGTTTTAATCTTTTAGAAGTTCATTTTTACTACTTATTTGTTTTACCAACTATTGTTACAAGGCTTCCACAGGAATTGGGTACTTATTGCAGCTTAACCATGGAACAGCCTACCAGTTCCTTGCTTGGTTCTACCTTCTTCCAACCAGAAAAAGAAAGCTTATTAAACAGCCTTTGCTTCCACTGCAGGCAGATGGAATGCCTCATCTGAAGGTGGGTGACTCTGCTGTGGCCAAAGCTGGTGCCTTGGACCAGTTATCTTTTTCCTTTGGTTCCACTGGTGTAATCCCTGCAGCCACCATGGACTAGGGTTAGACACATCTTCTGTAGCTGTTGGAGTGCCCTTGGTGGGCAAGGTAGAGCCACTCTTGTTGGTCCTTGGAGAAGTGTCAGGGAATGCCACTCTGCTTAGCCAGGAGACTGTCTCCATCCCTGATCAGTATTTTGTTGCCAATAGGGAGTCAGTTTTTTCAGATTTTCCTATCAAAAAGAAGCAGAAATGCAAACATTTGATGTTATGTTGTCCTATCCCGCCTTCATTCTTACAGTGATGGGTTCAGAGTAAATCCTCTGCTCCGACTCGGCCGAATACATAGCTGAAATTATCAAACCTAGCTCATGGCAAGAAGGTATCCCAAAATGCAGTGGTGTAATTCCCCAGATCTCGTTTGCCGCTTTACGAGGTTGGATGCGTTCATCTTGGCCGTGGGTAAGTTGTGGCAAATTTTCTATTACTTTTTCCTCAAAATTGTTATATTTGCTGATAGCTTATTTCTTATTATATTTAATTCATTATGCCTTTTACTGCTTTTCTCTTGGTGATAGTTTTTTCTCTTAGCACAGCTTTTGCCATTGCTTTGGAGGCCTATTGGTATCCTTTGTAGTGGTTGTTTCTGTCTGCTACTTTATCTGTAGCTCTTTTAAGTTGGAGAGCTATTTGCCCATTTAAGTTTTAGAGGATTTGTAGTTGATTATTGTCTTGTCTAGGAAATAGGACCGTTTGAGTTAGAGGTCCTGTTTTTCTCTCCCTGGTTGTCTCTTCCTTGTGTTTGACCCATAGTTACTGTTCGCTGTAGCTTGACATAGGACCGTTTGAGTTAGAGGTCCTGTTTTTCTCTCCCTGGTTGTCTTTTCCTTGTGTTTGACCCATAGATCTGAAGTAGGATATTCATTTGTCTGCAACCTGTGGGTTATGGATCCGATATCGGATCCGAACCGGCATGGTTTTTCCAGCTATGGATCCAAGCTCTCAGCTCCTCCCCTCACCCATAATGCCCTGCTCTACCCTCATGACCTCAGATCTCGTTTGCCGCGCTGGTGACTGGATTTGGATTACATAGCTCTCAGCTAAGTGGATTTATTACTTGTAAAATCAGAGAATTTTTTTGGTTCTTTGAGTGATTCTGTGTGAAAGTTTAGGTTTCCCTTTCTGAAAAGTTTATTTTGAGTTTAATTTAAGTTATATTAAATAATTTTTATTCCCTCCCCTCGCTGTTGCGTAGAGTGTGTGTGTAGGCCTGTGTGTCTTTTTGTTTTAAGTTACCTTTAGTAGCTTTTGGGGTTTATAGATTATGGCTGATCAGCCTAAATCTATTTTTTCAAAATGCTCCGAGTGTGGCCATAAGCTCTCACCGGCTGATGGCCACACTCGGTGTGTTAAGTGTCTCGGGGTTGAACACCTCACATCTGGTTGTTCCATTTGTGCAGGGTTCAACCCCAGGGCACTTAGGGAGCGGAGGTCCAAGCTGGTCTTGGCGGGTCTTTTACCGCCAGACTCAGCTCCGGCCTCCGCTCCTTCGGGGACTACTGTGGCTACAGTTGTTCCCCTGTGACACCCCTCCTGCTCCTGGGACTCAACCTCCCGCTTCTGGAGAGGAGAGGGATGCTAAAGGACCGGAGGGAGAAGCACCAAGCGGCGGGCCGAGACCTCTGTTTCGCCCCGCCAGCCAAGGGCTTCTCCTCCGGCTCCGTTCGCGGTCTCCTCCTTCGGCTCCGGTCCCTGTGTGCTTTTCACCGGGTCCTGAGGAGGAGGAGACCCGATCTCCGTCGAGGCTATCGAGGAGGCACTCCAGGCCTACCTCGGTAGCCTCGTCGAGATCTACCCATAGCCTTTCTGATGCTGATCTGGACCGGATGATGAGAAGGTTCATCCAGGCCCAGATGCAGATGGGAGTGCTCCTGCCTCCCCGGGGAGCTCAACACCCTTTTAAGCCTATTGCTCCTTCTCCGACCCGCTATCCGGGTTCGAGCAGCTGGAGCCGAACAGCCGGAGGGTGGGTCGGCCCGATAGTACTTCGGATCCGACCCTGCCCTCGAGTGCCGGACCCGACCTCGGAGCCTGGATCCGAGCCGATCCGGGGATCAGTGCTCCTTCGGCGCCGTCTGTGTCGGAGCGCACTGTCCCTTCGGATCCGAGTGCTTGGCGCCCGGCTCCGTCCACTCGGATCCGAGGGAGCCGATTGTCGGATCCTTTGGTCGAGGTCGGCCCTTCGCTTTGATGTAGTGGAGAGGGCTCTGTTGAGGGTCTCCGGACCCCGGCACTTGTTTCGCTCCGTCCCGCTCCCTCTGCACTGGGTCAGGCTTCCACCATCCGGCCCCTGGGACAGCCCGTTTGTGCTCCCAAGTTGCTCCTATGGAGCAAATTGCTGCTGCGGACTCCTCTGACAGCCCCCTGAGGAGGCCCTCGCAAGCATACGTGCAAAAGGAGGCACATTGACTCCCGAGTCTCACAGAAGACACGGACTTGGAGGAAGGGAAGGCTCCCCACGGTCACCCCAGGATGTCTCCTTTGGAGACATCATGGAAATGCTCGATAAGGGGTGGTCTGCCCCAAGTCTTCCTCGGACGAGTCCGTGTTCTTGGAGGCATTTGAAGCGGGCCCGTCTACCTCTTGGGTGTCCCCTGCCGACCCCTGGTGGACCTTATTACCACCAGAGCGTGGAAGGAACCGGACACCGTGGAGCCAATTCCCAAAAGACCGGATAGGATCCTTAGTCCGCCATCCGACCGACCCATTGGAGTAAGGGGCCTCCGGTAGATGCCATGTTGACGGGCGGCCACAAGAGGGAACTGGCTCAGGAGAGTCCTCAGTCCACCCACCGAGCAAGGAGTCTCGGATGATGGACCGCTTGGGGAAGCGGATGTTCAGTTCGGCGACCTTCTCAGTAAGGGTGCTGAACTATTTGGCACATGTTATTCGGATGCAGCGAGATCTTATTAAGGAATACGCTGCATCCCCTGAGTCCATTTCGAGGAGGACAGAGTTCTGCACTCCACCCGTATGGCCACTCTTAGGTCAGTTACAAATACTTCTATGCGGCTACTCTCCCATGCAACGGAGGGCTAGAGCTGCGGGACAGGACTGGTCACTAGACGCCAGGCCTGGCTCCGTCCTCGCGATTTTTCTGAGCCCTTCAAGGCGCCGCTTTGCGCCTTGATGGTTCTGCTCTGTTTGGCAAGACCGTTGAGACGTTGACCCAGAGCGAAAGGACGGAAGACGCTGTCTGCCGTCGGAATCCGCTTCTCTGCACCCCAGAGGCCCTATTCTAGGAACCAAAAGGGTCAGAAGAAGATGTGGTTCGAAGTCGCAGCAGTCCCAGCCTGCTCCGGACAACCAGTCCTTCCGTGGCAGAGGAGGACAGGGAGGACGCCGCCTAGAGGCAGAGGGGCTCCCAGAAACTTGGGTCCAGGGAACCTTCTCTGAACGGCCCGCAGCAACCCTGAGGGTTGCCCGACTGCTCTACTCTGGAGGCAGTCGGGGCGTTCCGGGGCACCTAGCGGCATGGGAGTCCATAACATCGGACCGCTGGGTTCTCCAAATCATATCCAGGGATATCGCATTCCTTTCCTTCACCTTCCAAAGTTGAAGTCCCTCCCAGGCGCCCCACCCGGTCAACGGGAGGCGCTTTGGCAGAAATTGGCCATCTGCTAAAGAAAAGAGCCATCCAGCTCGTTCCCCAGACCAGATCGGATCAGGGTTCTACTCCAGATTCTTTTAGTGCCAAAAAGACGGGGAACTAAGACCAATCCTAGACCTCTCTCTTGAATCTGGCAGTCCCCAAAGAAAAATTCCGAATGGTCACTCTGCAATCCATTCTCCCCCTTCTGGGAGAAAATCACTGGATGTGCTCGATAGACCTCAAGGACGCGTACTACCACATCCTGATGGACAGGCGCTCCAGGAGGTTTCTCCGCTTCGGCTGGGAGCCAGTCACTACCAGTTCCGGGTCCTTCCCTTTGGTCTCACCACAGCCCCCAGGGTGTTCACCAAAGTATTAGCAGTGGTAGCGTCCCACCTGAGGCTTCAGGGGGTACAGGTCTTTCCCTACCTGGACGACTGGCTTCTTACCGCCCCAACAAGGCATCTACTTCTATTGGCGAGACTCCTTTCTCCATCTTGCTCCCTTTCTGGGCATCACAATAAATACAAAAAAGTCCAACCTGGCACCCACACAGCTCTTAGATTTTATAGGGGCCAGGCTAGACACAAGGAGTTTACGAGCCTTCCTCACTACGGACAGAGTTCTAAATCTGCAGCTCCAGGTGCGGGCCATTCTCCATTCAAGTTCTGTTCCAGCGGAGTTGGTCCTGAGGGCTCTAGGGTCCATGGCATCGGCTATAGCACTTCTTCCTCTTGCCAGGCTCAATATGCATTCTACAGTGGACGCTCTTAGTACAGTGGTCATACCTTGCTCTCCCCATGCATCATCCCATAGCGATCAGCAAGGCTTGCAAGCGGTCCCTCTTGTGGTGGCTCCACTCCCGGATCTCCACAAAGGCCGCCCATTTTGTGCTTCTCCCCTCTCGCCACGGTGACCACGGACGCCTCCCGCCTCGGGTGGGGGCACTTTGCGGGCGGACCGTCCAAGGCACGTGGAGCGATTCAGAGACCTTACTGCATATCAATGTTCTAGAGATGAGAGCAGTGCTCTTAGCGTTGCTAGCACTTCAGGACTTTCTTCCCTTGGGAACAATTGCGATTCAATCGGACAACATGTCTGTTGTCTGGTACATCAACAAACAAGGGGAACAAGGTCTTACCCTCTTTGTCGAGAGGCCATGAGAGTTTGGGAATGGGCAACCTCCACCAATCGCTTTCTAATAGCAACGCACATTCCGGTCGGTCCAACATCCTAGCGGACAAGCTCAGTCGCACCATTCTGACCCCTTACGAGTGGTCTCTCAATTGTCAAGTAGCGAACGCATATTCGCACGGTGGGGAACCCTTCATGCGATCTTTTGCTTCTCCCTCAAACACCAAGTGCGACAGTTTTTCTCTAATACCTCCTCCGGAGGTACCCCAAGAGACGCTCTGGTGCATGCTTGGCCACCCGGTCTTCTGTATGCCTATCCACCCTTGCCTCTGATGCTCCAAGTTCTTCAGAAAGCCTCTCGGTGGGTTGCAGAATGATTCTCATTGCTCCATTCTGGCCTCGACAGATCTGGTTCCCCTTCCTAAGGTCTCACTCGGTGAATCCTCCTTGGATTCTAGATCCCATCCCGGATCTGATATCCCATCCATCCTGCATTCCTCCTCCGAATCTGGACAACCTGAAGCTGACCGCTTGGCTGCTCCAGTTCCACTCTTGATAAGGACTCCCGGTATTTCTTCACCAGTAAAGGCCATTTTGGTGGCGGCTCATAAACCATCCACTAGAAAGGTTTACCGAAGCAAATGGAAACGTTTCTCTTTGTGGGCGGAGCGGCAAGGTCTGAATCCCTTCACGGTTCCTCTCCCTTTAGTGCTTGACTTTCTAACCACTCTTTTTAACGATGGTGCCAGCAGTTCCACAGTCAAAGTACAACTGGCGGCAATTTCTCACTATCATATTGGCCATGACTCTAACCCTCTTATGTCTGTCAAATTGTGTAAAATTTTTCTTAAAGGTACTTTTCTTCTCAGGCCCCCTATAAAACAAGCAGTTCCTCCTTGGGACCTTTCTCTGGTCCTACAGGCCTTGACCGCCCCTCCTTTCGAGCCAGCTACGGTGGATCTCAAATTCTTGTCCTACAAGACAGCCTTTTTGGTAGCCATTACATCAGCCAAGAGAGTTTCTGAACTTCAAGCATTATCAGCTAAACCTCCTTACTTGGTATTTCATCCGGACCGTGTCTCCCTCAGGTCCAACCCGTCCTTTCTTCCTAAAATCGCTTCTGAAGCAAACATCAATCAATCCATTAACCTCCCTGTTTTCTTCCCTAAATATGAAAACAAAGGTGAATATAAGCTACATTCATTAGATGTTCACAGGCAACTTAGATTTTATCTGAACCGGACAGCTGGTCATAGGCAATCCGACCAGCTGTTTATTTCCTTTGCAAAATTCAATTTGGGCAAGCCAATCTCTAAAGTTTCTCTGTCCCGCTGGATTTCACAGTGCATTTTATTGGCTTATCAAGCTTCAGGAAGGCCCGCACCGGAGGGTGTTCATGCCCATTCAACCCGGTCAGTATCTACCTCGGCAGCCTTCAAGGCTAGGATTCCTCTAGATGATATTTGTGCTGCAGCCACGTGGGCTTCATCTCATACGTTTATTTCCCACTATAAGTTGGATCTTGCTTCTAGAGGTAGAGCATCCTTTGGCTCCGGTGCTCGGAATATCCTTCCATGATGGCCGACCAAGATTCAGGTAGCTGGGGACTCTGTCCCACAGGTTGCAGACAAATGAATATCCTACTTCAGATTTAGAAGTTATGTACTCACCATAACGTTCCATCTGAGTAGGTGTATTCATTTGTCTGCAACCATCCCCTCCTATCCCCCTGGCCTTTCAGTTTCCTGCATATTCTATGTTACCCTTTTTAGGGTATTGTTGCTTTGGCAAACTCGATCTGAGGTCATGAGGGTAGAGCAGGGCATTATGGGTGAGGGGAGGAGCTGAGAGCTTGGATCCATAGCTGGAAAAACCATGCCGGTTCGGATCCGATATCGGATCCATAACCCACAGGTTGCAGACAAATGAATACACCTACTCAGATGGAACGTTATGGTGAGTACATAACTTCTAATTACTGTTCGCTGTAGCTTGACATAGGACCGTTTGAGTTAGAGGTCCTGTTTTTCTCTCCCTGGTTGTCTTTTCCTTGTGTTTGACCCATAGTTACTGTTCGCTGTAGCTTGACATAGGACCGTTTGAGTTAGAGGTCCTGTTTTTCTCTCCCTGGTTGTCTTTTCCTTGTGTTTGACCCATAGTTACTGTTCGCTGTAGCTTGACATAGGACCGTTTGAGTTAGAGGTCCTGTTTTTCTCTCCCTGGTTGTCTTTTCCTTGTGTTTGACCCATAGTTACTGTTCGGTGTAGCTTGACATAGGACCGTTTGAGTTAGAGGTCCTGTTTTTCTCTCCCTGGTTGTCTTTTCCTTGTGTTTGACCCAAAGTTACTGTTCGCTGTAGCTTGACATAGGACCGTTTGAGTTAGAGGTCCTGTTTTTCTCTCCCTGGTTGTCTTTTCCTTGTGTTTGACCCATAGTTACTGTTCGGTGTAGCTTTAGCTCTTCATTGGTCAATAACTAAATTTCTTCTTCTTGTTACTTTTACGGTCTTACCTTAACTATGTCCAAAGACCCAAAAGAGAGAGAACATAAGCCTTCGGGCTTTAAAAAATGCCAGAAGTGCTCACAAAAAATGTCCATCACAGATGGACATGTTAATGTGTTTATTGCCTTGGTGCTATTCACCTTCAAAAAGACTGCATTTTTTGTCACTCTTTCAGTGCAAGAGTTCTTCAAGAAAGGAGAAACAAACTGATTCTGAAAGGGCTCTTAAAACCGACTTTTGAGGAAGCCATCCATAGTTCTTCTTCCTCTAAAAAGGATAAGTCTCAAAAAGACATTCACCTGCAACACTGGCTCAGTCGGAGCCGCTAGTCAAACTTCCAGAAATTTCCAAGGCCACTACCTCCTCGGCCCCACAGTCCTCGGAGCAGTCGGAGGTCATATTAGTTGACAGGCCTGGTACTTCAGCCCCAAAGTCCACGGAGTCGCAAGATACCTCTACTCGGAGCCGGTCCATGGATATTTTGCCGGTTTCTCTGACGTTGAGATCTCCAATCCTGCACAGGTCTCGCTCTCCATCCCTATATTCCAGGTCCATCAGGAGCTTATCAGATGATGACATGGAACAGGTGGTACGCAGACTCCTGAAGTTGCTGGCGCTGTCTAAATTATTCTTGGCTCCCACTCATTTGGTCTTTGAGCCTACTGTACCCATTATATCCACTGTTGTTCCTCCTCCTCCTAGCCAATCTGGTCCTTCAGAGCCAGGGTGCTTGGTACACTTACTGTGGATCCATCGGTTCCAGGACCCCCTTCGGTGTTCAAGGAGCCAACATCTGCTCCGACTCTCTCGGTGCCGTCCAGGGAGTCTGAGAGCCGGGGTTCCCCGGTCAGCCCCGGGGATTCTCTGACCCCTCGGAGCATCGGCCCAGGTTAGCTCGGCTCCCACATCGGCCTCGGGTCCGATCTCGTTGGTTCCGGGGGAGTCTTAGAAGCCAGTGGGATCTGCCTTTGAGCTGATGAGGAGTGTGTTGTCTACCCATTCAGCACCACAGAAGGATACTAGTACTCATCCCCTTAAGGCACCGCCTACTGTCTCAGCACTACCCATTCCACAGGACAGCAGCCCAATGGGTGAACCCCTCTCCTCTGAGACCTCCCCAGAATATCCTTCTGAGGAGCCACCTCGGAAGAGAACTTGCAAGAGGAAGCACGTTGACTCCCCAGATGAGTCGGAAGGGTCCCCACGCGGTCGTCCTCTGATATCTCAGTTGCATATATTTTAGAGATCCTCAAGAAAAGAGGTGGGTGGCAGGGCAATACCCCTTTTGATGAGGAGTCGGGTGTACCTGAAGGCTTTTGGATCTCAACCTTCAGCCTCCTGGGTATCTCTGCCTTTCGATGAGCTAATGGACCTGGTTAGTCGAAAGGGGTGGGAGTCACCTGACAATGGAGACAGTCCCTCAGAGGCCAAACAAATTTTTGTCATCTCCTTCGGGTAAGGATTTTCTAACCAAGGGGGTACCAGCAGCCACCAAGAAGGAACTTGCAGAGACTTCCTCATCTGTTCTTCCTCCGAACAAAGAATCTTGAATGATGGACAGATACGGGAAGCGTGTCTTTTCGTCCGGGACATTCTCATTGCGATCCCAGAACTACCTATCCCACTTTGCAGGGCTACAAAGAGATCTCCTGAAAGAGCTAGGCGATACTCTACAAGGTTCATTAGCTGCGGGGGTGAATGATAAGGTCTCTTCCCAGCTGTCCACCTTGAATTCCATTGTCAACTCCTCCATGAGGCTCATGTCCTACACAGCAAGTGGAGCGAGCAGGGCAGCGGGTTCTGGAGTTTCCCTTAGGAGACGCTCCTGGATGCGCTTGTGCAATTTTGCAGAACCCTTTAAGTCTACCTTTACTAATGCCCCTTTTGATGGTTCCTCACTCTTTGGACCCAAAGTAAAAGACACTGTAACCCAGTGTGAGCAGGAAGGAAAAACTCTCTCTGCCACTGGAGTACAATTTTCTCTACCTTCAAGACCTTATCCTAAAGGCCAGAAGAGCGGAAAAATGTGGTTCAAAAGATCCCAGAGTTTTCCAGGATGCACAGGGTGATTTCTTCCCCAGGGTCAGAGGGGAGAGGCAGTAATGGTAGATGCTGCCCCAGAGGATGACGGGGCCCACAAAACCAGGGTGACCATGATTCCTTTTGCAGACGCCGTTATCAGTGCTCCTGAAAGGAGGCCCAACTGCTCTACTCTGGAGGCAGTCGGAGGACATTTATAGATGTACCCAGAAGCCTGGCAAAATATCACAAGAGACAAAATACTAAATATAATATCCAGATAATACTCCATCCCATTTTCCAATACTGTTCCACAGACCAGAACAATCCAAGATGTTCCACCCAATCTAAGGAAACAAGCAACTATAGAGATTCAAAAGTTGCTGCACAAGAGAGTCATCCAAGAAGTCCCCACAGACCAAATAGGATTTGGAATTTACTCAAGATTCTTTTTGTTGCCAAAAAGAACAGGGGACTTGGAGGCCCATATTAGACCTAAGCAAATCAAACAAATCTGTCAAGAAGTCAAAGTTCCGAATGGTGACACTGCAGTCTACTTTCCTTTTTAGGGAAAGACAATTGGATGTGCTCGACAGACCTTCAAGATGCTTACTACCACATAAAAATGGACAGGACATCAAGAAGGTACTTACGCTTCTGGCTGGGAGCCAGCCATTACCGGTTCCGAGCTCTGCCCTTTGTTCTCACTACAGCCCCCAGAGTGTTTACCAAATACATGGCAGTAGTCATGGCTCACCTGAGGTGTCTAGGATTCTGAGTGTTTCCCTGTCTAGATGACTGGCTCCTATCTGCCACCACCAAGCATCTACTCCTACAAGCCAGGGATCTAACTTTGGACATTTGCAATCAGCTGGTTATTACAGTAAACTTTCAAAAATCTTCCTCGTTGTCCTGTTACCATATTACATTTATAGGCGCAGATCTAGACACCTCCTCCATGGTAGCACATCTTCCAACAGAAAGAGTTGTAGCACTCAGACAGCAGATAATTCACATCCTTCTCAAGACCAAAGTGAAGGCAAAGATAATTCTAAGATGACTAGGAACAATGGCTTCCACGATTACACTGGTCCCTCTTGCCAGAGTGCACATGAGGATCCTTCAAGGGCTATTGCTGTCCCAGTGGTCACTTCAAGACTTCCGATGTCTCACCTGATCAGAGTAACGGAATCATGCAAGAACTACTTAAGATGGTGGATACACTCCACTCATGTGACAATAGGCAGACCCTTTGTTCCATATCAACCCATAGTTAGTGTCCACGGATGCTTCCCAGATTGGGGGGGGGCATTATCTGGGAAGAACAGTCCAAGGTACATGGCAAGAACACAAGGCTCACTTGCATGTAAATGTTCTAGAGATGAGAGCAGTGCTTCTTGCGTTGTAAGCACTTCATGACTTTCTCCCTCCAAGGACAATTGCGATACAGTCAGACAATGTCTGTGGTTTGGTACCTAAACAAGCAGGGGGAAACCAGATCTTTCCCCCTTTGTCGAGAGGCCCTAAGAGTTTGGTAATGGTCAGTTTCTTCCCAGCGCTTTTTAATTGTAATGCACATTCCTGGGAAGTCCAGTGTGATAGCGGACAAGCTGAGCAGAGCAATCCTAATGCCTCACGAGTGGTCTCTCAATCACAATGTAGCGGAAATGATTTTTCGAACATGGGGTCAGCCTTGCTGCGATCTCTTTGCCACTCCCATGAATGCCAAGTGTAGCAACTACTTTACCCTAATCCCCCCTCCGGGGGCGACACAGAGAGCTGCACTTGCTCACAATTGGCCCTCAGGACTTCTATATGCTTTTCCTCTGTTTCCTGTGATACCCAGAGTAATTCAGAAAGCTCAGTTCTCAGGAAGCAGGATAATTCTCATTGCTCCTTACTGGCCTCGCCAAGTTTGGTTCCCCTTCCTTTGACCTCATCTTCAAGAGAAGCCTTGGACTCTGGACCCAGTGCCAGATCTGCTGACTCTTGTCAGGGGAGCTTCATCCTTCTCTCCACACCCTAAAATTGACAGCTTGGCTGTTCCAATTCCCAATTTAGTCAGGCTTCACAATTTCACTCCTACAGTTAGACATATCTTAATGTCCTCGCATAAAGCTTCCACTAGAAAACTGTATTCTAGCAAATGGAAAAGGTTTTCCTTTTGGGTTCAAGACAGGAACATTGATCCTTTTTTTGCACCTGTCCATTCTATTTTGGAATTTTTGGTGGAACTGTTCCAGCAATGTTCAGCTGCAGCAACCATCAGGGTTCAACTCGCAATATCAAATTTTCACATTGGTGATTCTACTTCCAACTTAATGTCACATAGGTTGTGTAGAGCCTTCTTAAAAGGTGCCTCCTTATTAAGACCTCCCTTTAAGGAACCCCTTTCTCCTTGGGATTTAAATTTTGTTCGGTCTCATCTCACGTTACCACCTTTTGACCCCTAGTTATATTCACACCTCAAGTTCCTTTCCTGGAAGACTTTGTTTCTAGTGGCTATAACTTCTGCTAGAAGATTATCAGAGTTGCAAGCTCTTTCTATTAAACTGCCATATTTGATTTTTCATAAGGATAGGGTATCCTTATGAACTTATCCATCCTTTCTACCCAAAGTCTCTTCTCCAAACAACATAAACCAGTCTATAGAGCTTCCAGTGTTCTTTCCCAGTCATAGTAACATGGCAGAGTACAAATTACATCAACTAGACGTGCATAGACAACTCAGATTCTATTTGCATAGGACCAAAGACTTCAGAAGATCTGACCAATTATTCGTATCCTTCTTTGATGCGAAAAAGGGAAGCTCATTTTCTAAAACTACTCTTTCCAATTGGCTTTCTGATTGTATTACATTCATCTATAACTCAAATCACAGAGATTTACCTTTCAAAGTGAAGGCTCATTCCATTAGAGCAATGGCTACGTCATCTGCCTTTCAAGCCAGAATTCCCATGGATAATATTTGTGCAGCAGCTACTTGGCTACTCCACATAATTTTATCACTCATTACAAAGTGGATTTGGCCTACAGGAACAGGGCCTTCTTTGGTTCCATGGTGCTTAAAGGTGTACTCCCGTGAGCCACCCAGGGTAAAGGTGCTAGGGACGCTGTCCCATTATTGTAAGAATGAAGGGCGAGATAGGACAACATAATATAATATAGTTATGTACTCACCATAACATTCCATGTTTGTTGTCCATCTCACTGTTCATTCTTACGAACCCTCCCTCCTTCTCCCTGTCGAAGACTCCTTGTGGACCTGGTAGATGTTTTTTTTTTTTTTTTTTTTTTTAACAACTACCTTCAGGAGTTCTTTGTTTCTTCTTCTAGTAGGTATAGTATAGACTTGCATATATGTATATATTTGTGATCTGGAGAACTACACCACTGCATTGTGGGATACCTTTTTGCCATGAACCAGGTTTGAGACTTTCAGCAATGTATTCGGCCGTGTCGGAGCCAAGAATCGTCGCTGAACCCATCATTGTAAGAATGAATGGCGAGATGGACAACAAACAATGGAACATTATGGTGAGTACATAACTGTTTTTTCACCTGTCTCATTTACCCTAGACAAGAGTAATTTATTGGGCTAACATTATGGTTTAGCACAGGATCTTGATCTTTCCTGCATGCCTGTTTATAATAAAAGAAAGAGATTCTTCATTTTCTGAAGAGATCCAAGACACTGAGCCTCAGAATGATTGTAAAAACACAGATTGTGTCATCTCCACAAACATGTTTCAGATTCTGAGGAGAGTATATTTAGTCAGTAATTTTGAAGGATTCTTTTTCTCTCAGACGTTTTCTAGAATGAATCAGTTTTTCTAGTGGGAAACGATGTTTCTTAGTTCCTCAGGAAGTAGCATGATTTGTTACAACTAGAATTCCCTGAACCAACTTCCATTTCTCCCATTCTGTTTCTTTTGGGGAATGTTTTTGTCACAAAAAAACAACCACCAGTATATCCAACGAATTTAATAAAACTCTGACGTTTCGGCCAAAGCCTTCAAGGAGTATAACACAAAGTAAAAAACGTGTCCCAAATATACACATACAAATACATCAATTAAACAATCATACAATTAAAGTACTACTCTAAAAACGTGTCCCATATGTACACATGCAAACACATCAATTAAACAATCGTACAATTAAAGTACTACTCTCCAATTACATTCTTCATTTAGTCCCTTTGGAGACAGGGTGTCAAATTTTAAAATGTAAGTAGATTCTTTTAAAGCAAATGTTTCTTAATAAAAGAAACATCAAATCTAGATATTTGTATTTTTTCCGAAACAGTGCCTTGTAGCCGTTTACTTTATCATGAAACAAACTAAAATGTCCAGCTATAGAGCTCTCTGCTTTTTTTATTAGCAATATCCCTCACATGCTCTAAAATTCTAGTTTTAAAACATCTTTTAGTGCACTCTTCCTCAAGCCTCAGCCAAGTCCTCCACAGAGGCAACTGGTCTTCCATCATGGAGAGAGAGTTACATTGCTCAGTAAAACAGGGGAAGGTAGGGAATTTGCTTTATTGAATTTCAAGGTCAAGTTTTTTCCCCAGCAGTTTTTTTTACTTAAAATATTTTATCAATTTTTTTAAAAGTGACTAAAATATATAAGATTTGAAATGTAATATAATAAGTCATTTTAAAGATAAAATAACATAGCTGTTTGCAATATATAGTAAGCCTGAGACCAAATGATTGATAAATAGGACAAGAATAAGAAATCCTAATAACAAATTAAAATGATTAAATAGATGAAGAAAATAAATCAGTAAGGCACAAAACTTTCAACCAAGGATTATTCTTTAGTTTGCCAGGATAAATTCTGTTCTGTTTTACTGCAATTTCTTTAATTGTTGTGCCTTTTAAAAGGATAAGAAAACTTCCCCCAGCAGTTCTGGAGCAATACTAGGTTTTATCCGTATATATGAATCCTTTGTTTAAAAAAATGGTACACTGCAGAATGTAGGAGCCCTGTTTCATACTGATCGGCAGTGTGACAAGTACTCTGGATAAAGCATCAAGCTTCTCACAGGAGAAGCTAAGTTAACAAAAGACTGTAAATATGTCTGATGCTGGGAAGTCATGCTGCCTGGGTAGTGGTTTTAAGTTTCCCTACGTCCTCCCAGCTGCCATCCTTGTGTCAGTAGAGAGGATCGCAGCCTAGAAAGCCTTCCTCGGAGAAGTTGAACCCGCTGCCATTTTCTGTGTCCAGCAGCAGTATCACCCCTTTGCTTTCTAATGTCACCCACAAGATGGAATCGCTGAGGTTAAAGGTTAAGCCTGATCGCTAGGAAAGGAGAAGCCGCAGCCATTGTTGTGTGAAACCGTTGTTTCTATGGTCACATACGTAAACAGGAACAGAACATGGGTCCTGATTTAATGTTTCTATGGTCACAAACGTAAACAGGAACAGAACATGGGTCCTGATTTAATGTTTTTATGGTCATAAATGTAAACAGGAACAGAACACGGGTCCTGATTTCATGTTTCTGTGGTCACAAATGTAAACAGGAACAGAACATGTGTCCTGATTTAATGTTTCTATGGTCACAAACGTAAACAGGAACAGAACATGGGTCCTGATTTAATGTTTCTATGGTCACAAACGTAAACAGAGCATGGGTCCTGATTTAATGTTTCTATGGTCACAAGCGTAAACAGGAACAGAACATGGGTCCTGATTTAATGTTTCTATGGTCACAAACATAAACAGGAACAGAACATGGGTCCTGATTTAATGTTTCTATGGTCACAAACGTAAACAGGAACAGAACATGGGTCCTGATTTAATGGTTTCTATGGTCACAAACGTAAACAGGAACAGGACATGGGTCCTGATTTAATGTTTCTATGGTCACAAACGTAAACAGGAACAGAACATGGGTCCTGATTTAATGTTTCTGTGGTCACAAACGTAAACAGGAACAGAACATGGGTCCTGATTTAATGTTTCTATGGTCACAAACGTAAACAGGAACAGAACATGGGTGCTGACTTAATGTTTCTATGGTCACAAACGTGAACAGAACATGGGTCCTGATTTAATGTTTCTATGGTCACAAACGTAAAAAGGAACAGAACATGGGTCCTGATTTAATATTTCTATGGTCACAAACGTGAACAGGAACAGAACATGGGTCCTGATTTAATGTTTCTATGGTCACAAATGTGAACAGAACATGGGTCCTGATTTAATGTTTCTATGGTCACAAACGTGAACAGAAGATGGGTCCTGATTTAATGTTTCTATGGTCACAAACGTAAAAAGGAACAACATGGGTCCTGATTTAATGTTTCTATGGTCACAAACGTAAACAGGAACAGAACATAGGTCCTGATTTAATGTTTCTATGGTCACAAACGTAAAAAGGAACAGAACATGGGTCCTGATTTAATGTTTCTATGGTCACAAACGTAAAAAGGAACAGAACATGGGTCCTGATTTAATGTTTCTATGGTCACAAACGTAAAAGGAACAGAACATGGGTCCTGATTTAATGTTTCTGTGGTCACAAACGTAAAAAGGAACAGAACATGGGTCCTGATTTAATGTTTCTATGGTCACAAACGTAAAAAGGAACAGAACATGGGTCCTGATTTAATGTTTCTGTGGTCACAAACGTAAAAAGGAACAGAACATGGGTCCTGATTTAATGTTTCTATGGTCACATGTAAACAGGAACAGAACATGGGTCCTGATTTAATGTTTCTATGGTCACAAACGGAAAAAAGAACAGAACATGGGTCCTGATTTAATGTTTCTATGGTCACAGACGTAAACAGGAACAGAACATGGGTCCTGATTTAATGGTTTCACATCTCTTAACTTGAGTATGTTTTTACACGTTTGTCGTAGAATCATCGGGTCCCTTGCGCCTACATTTTAATGTTCTCAGTGATGTTTTCTTGTTTAGTGGTACATATTTCTGTCATGTATGCTTTGTGTGGTCTTCAAAGCTGCACAGGATTCTTACCATTGAGCACTGAAGGTATAATTTCTTCCCACATTAGCATATTTCCATCTTCATGTCAGTGGACTTACAACTCTGTCGATTCTTCCATTTAGTATATTTGTGATTTATATTTAGAATTTGCTATGTTTCACAAGTTCATTACTGTTAACACCAGAGGGTTTTGTTCTAAAACTGAGTGAAATGTTTTTAAGAAATATTTTAATTCTTTGCACTCAAATGCTGTGTTTTAGCAAGAACTGCAGGTTGATAGAACACATGGTTGAAATGTTAAGCACCTTTATGGCTCCATGGCATATTGCTAAACATTTAGTAGCCTCTGGTGCAGGAGGTGTTGGTGTTGTCTTTTTGTCTCTGCAAACCAAGTCACCGGACAGTGTCGATTGATCTTTGTAAGGGCTTCTGCAGCATTTAGTTCTCTAATTCTTTGTGTAGTGTTGGACGGTGACATTGACAATCCTAGTTTCTTTGCTGTCTGAATTTAACTGTGCAGATCTTCAGTAATACTAGGTAGTGTGTTTAAAATTACATTAGATTAAGCTACAAACAGAAATGAACAGAGAAGTGAAAATATTTAGAAGCCCAAATGTATACTATGGGGCAGCATGTCACAGTACGGCTTTTGTGACCTTCCTGAGAAGCCAGAGTATATTCTAGCCATACCTTGCAGGCTGTCCCAAAGTAGATTTGATTACTGGGTGCTCTTCTTTACTGAGTCTTTAACTCTTGTTCCATTTCTGAGTAGGAATGTGTACCACTAAACATCTATTTTGCTTATGTAAGTAAGCGCATGGTATACGGAGAGCAGAGATTTTTATTTTACAAGATAAATTGTCAGAAGACTGTATTTCAGGTGGTGTGTGAAGATGTGTATGTATGTTCATTATTAGATCACTGTTGCATTACCCAGAGTCATAAGGGACATATCCTGCCAGTGTTGGAGCAGCTGGCCAGTTTACAAAGCTTTTGGGTGCCTTCCATGTACCCTTGCCATCTGGACAGATAAGTGCCACTCTGGGGATAAACTTCCTCATAATTCAATTTTTGTGAAGAATTATCACAATTATCCTTGAGGCAGTATCTGGGCTTTTTAGTGTTTGTCAGTAAAAATGTATAGTTTAACTTGAAAATATCTATTTTTTCTAAAGAAAATGTGAAATTTTACCTAGTTTTGTAGTTAATAACTTAGACTTCTGGTTTAGGAGGTGGTCATTAAACAGTTTTCCACAAAACCTAAATTTCTTGTCAGAATGTTTTACTAACTCTTCTAAGCTGCACTAACCACCTGTCAAGACACTTTTTTTCAGCTGGTTCCCTATAGAGATTTCTTTATTTTATTTTTTGAGGAAAAGTATGCTCTGCACAATAATGTTATGAGAGGCTGGGGATAATGTATTCATTTATTTATTTATTGACATTTGTTAACCGGGTTTGTCCTGCTGAACCAGAGGCCTGTTTTCATTGGAGACCCGAGGAGAAAAGCTCCAGTTCCATAAGAAAATTAAGGATTTACATAGGTAACAAATAGCAAGTAGCAATACCAAGTGACACTCCCAAAACATGTTAGTACTAATTTGATCATAATCAAACATATTTAGATTACCTTAAGAAAAAAATCACAATAAAAATAAATAGATGGACTTTTTGACATGTGTACAAACAAGTTATATACAAGCGATCAGATTTTTTGCCTAGGCGTCCTAGGAAGGTATATTTGCTTACAGGAACTCAGACTAAAGAAGCACCATTAGATAAGGGGAATTAGGTGTTTTTTTAAAAAAACATTTTACCTCCGTCGTTTTCAGTCAGAAAGTAGTGCCAACTCCTCAAGGCTCGACTTTTTGCCACTGGGACTCCTTTTGCAGTTAGGACATGGTCCTGCATCTCTGGTCACACTATCAGTCCCTCCCTGAGCCACAAGAAAAAAACCTGTCTGACCATTAGACCACTGGTCATCCTCTGTCGGCCCCTTTGATGCTTTTCCATGGGCCACTACTAAGGATTGGGAGGCAGGCTCTTCAGCTGCCCTTGTCCGATGTGAGAAGAATTACTTCCGCAGGTATCTGGGAAGACTAAGGATTGGGAGGCAGGCTCTTCAGCTGCCCTTGTCTGGTGTGAGAAGAATCACTTCCGCAGGGATCTGGGAAGACTAAGGATTGGGAGGCAGGCTCTTCAGCTGCCCTTGTCTGGTGTGAGAAGAATCACTTCCGCAGGGATCTGGGAAAACTAATTATTGGGAGGCAGGTTCTTCAGCTGCCCTTGTCTGATGTGAGAAGAATCACTTCTGCAGGTATCTGGGAAGACTAAGGATTGGGAGGTCCGCGGGGATCTGGGAAGACTAAGGGATTGGGGAGGCTCTTCAGCTGCCCTTGTCTGGTGTGAGAAGAATCACTTCCGCAGGGATCTGGGAAGACTAAGGATTGGGAGGCAGGCTCTTCAGCTGCCCTTGTCTGGTGTGAGAAGAATCACTTCCGCAGGGATCTGGGAAGACTAAGGATTGGGAGGCAGGCTCTTCAGCTGCCCTTGTCTGGTGTGAGAAGAATCACTTCCGCAGGGATCTGGGAAGACTAAGGATTGGGAGGCTGGCTCTTCAGCTGCCCTTGTCTGGTGTGAGAAGAATCACTTCCGCAGGTATCTGGGAAGAGATCAGGATTGGGAGGCAGGCTCTTCAGCTGCCCTTGTCTGGTGTGAGAAGAATCACTTCCGCAGGGATCTGGGAAGACTAAGGATTGGGAGGCAGGCTCTTCAGCTGCCCTTGTCTGGTGTGAGAAGAATCACTTCCGCAGGGATCTGGGAAGACTAAGGATTGGGAGGCAGGCTCTTCAGCTGCCCTTGTCTGGTTTGAGAAGAATCACTTCCACAGGTATCTGGGAAGACTAAGGATTGGGAGGCAGGCTCTTCAGCTGCCCTTGTCTGGTGTGAGAAGAATCACTTCCGCAGGGATCTGGGAAGAGATCAGGACATGCTCCTCCTTGAAGCCTCGTCTCCTTCAACCCATTTTCTAGGGGGTTCCCAGAAAAAACTGTCTGGGCTTTGCTATTTAAATCTTTCAGTCTTTAAACACCAAGTCTCCCCGCACCTTAAAAGAAAATGATTTTCCTCTCAGGCAGATACTGACTTCCAGTGTGAGGGACAGAAATTTGACTGGCGGGGTTTCTCAAGTTCCCACTCCTCAGAAAGGGGAATCGGACTCAGGAAAATTATTCTTCAGGTTGTCTGTCCCTGAAAGTGCTGCCAGAGTGAAGGAATTATTTCAGTAGGAATAAAAAAAGGTCCAGAATCTCAACAAATGTTTTAGAATTTGTTACAGGTGTTTTTTTCTCAACTTACATCTGGTTCTCCTGCGTTATCTGCCTTTGAGGATGCTTTTTGGCAGCTGCCAGTTTGCCTGACAGATACCTTTTCCTTGTATAATGCTCCTTAGATCCACAAATTCTGTTTTTCTAGCCATAGGTTAGATCCTGCAGTAATTACTCTGCAAAGTCAGTTTGTATCAAACTCCTTTTGAGATATGACCTAGCTCTTCTAACAAACTGAAGAAACTTTTTACTGATTTGGGAAGAAAGTTTATACGTCTTACACTTTGGCCATCAAAATAGCAAATTGTCAAGCTAATATGTCAAGATTTTTCTTGGCTTTTTTTGACAATATGTGGAAATAAATTATTGGATTCCCTTCAGAAGCTAAAGCATCTCTTAAGTTCTTTAGTGTCGTTTGTTCTTATGACACCGCTGATGCAGTTGTAATGCAGCTGCCACTGGGTCACTGATGAGAAAATTTGATTGGTACATTCTCAGAGTTTACCAGAGGATGTAATTTCCAAGTTCCTTAATGCTGTCTTGGATAAAGATGTATTATTTAGACTTTCCTCTGCTGAGATCCTTAAAATGTTTGATAAAAGGGAAAAAGTTAATTCAGGGGGCGTTCCCTGGATTTTTAAACCATCCTTTCGACAAAATAATAGAGACTTTTCTTCCAATTCAGTTTTCTCTTTTGAGAAAATGAAAAAGGTGCTTCTAACAAAGCACAGGTAGACAAAATTAAAAAAAAAAACAGCAAGAAGATTTAAATAAGTGTCCTCCTAGAACCAGGAGCACTCTAAGAAAACTGACTCTATGCCACGTCAGGTCTTTTTCCTCTTCCCCACCCCGGCAATAAGTAAAGCTTTCCCAAGGCCTGACTTTACTTTGTCTATGGCACCAGATGTCTTCGCAGACTTTGGTTCTGACAGTCGGTCCAAATGGGTACAGCTGGTAGTGAGATTGCCTTCGTCCTTTTCAGGAATTTGTCTTCATCCACTCAGGCCTCCCTGTTTCCCATCCTATCCTAGATCGTATGCTGTCTCAGGAGGTTAGAGAACCTGTTTCCCTAGATAAGAGGGGAAAGGATTTTATTCAAAACTCTCCGTGCTGTCAAAGAAGGAACCTTGAGACCTGTCCTAGACCTTCTTTTCCAAACCTTCGCATCAACATCTCGATGTACAAAATGTTCTCTACACTCTTACCACTCATTACACTTTTCAGTTTTCTGCTAACTTTGTATCATCAGATTCTAATCAGAATATTTTTTTTGGTCCTTATATACATTTTCTGCATTACACATTGATTTATCTACAGCTCTAGGAGTGTTTACAAAGTGCTTGAATCCTTCCTATTGCAGGTTGCAGGACATTTACATTCTCCCATGTTTAGATGAGAGCCTGTGAAAGAATCTGCAGAAGGTAGGCAATCATGAATCTCTGGCTTAGTGTAATAAACTCTGTCCGTACATTCACCACTGCAGTATTCATTACTTATGGGATTCCCTGTCATGAAGGCAGTCTTCCAGCCAGTCTACCAAAGTCTACCATTACTTTAAGGTACACTGAACATCACCTACACACACCTCATGTAGCATAGGGCGTAAAGGTAATGTTCAGGCGTAGCATCCTCATAACTTCTTTGCCTCCAGTCCAAATGCTGTTTTTAACTGTCTGCTTGCCTCTGTCCATTTTTTCTGTTTGTTGGAATTCCGGTGATTTCTCCTGTTTGCTGAAGTCCATACCATTGCAGGTAAGTACCCAGTTGAGTTTTTTTGTTCTTTTCTTTTCTTTTTTTTGTGCTGTTTTGGGGGGGGGGGTTAATGTCATCCAGGAAGTTTAAATGCCAATGTGGGAGACAGATTCCCTGTAAAAGACCACCACAATAAGTGCCTTTTCTGCCTAGGAGCTTGTCACGACTCTATGCCTTGTTCTATTTGTCAGGAGTTTGTCCCGAAAACCCTTCCCAGTCGGCTTTCTTCCCTTTCATTGTAACTTGAGAACCAGCATCTTAAGCTCCTTGCTGAAGATACTATGGATGGAACTTCCCGCCCCGAGGGTCACCCATCAGGGAAGAAGGTAAGCCCGGAATCTTCTGCTGTCCAGCCTCTGCCAGGGGGGTTCTCCCAAGCTTATTAGAAACCAGGAGACTAGCCTAATTGAGTTTTCAGATTCTTCTGCCATGTCTGGATTGGAGGCCAGTTAGGATCTGGCGGGCAGCATGTCTGACTAAGATTTGCAGGCATCCATTTCAGATGTTCAGGGGGAACCACGGGTGGGGGGGGGGTTCCACAGTTTCTTCTTAGGGAAGAAGGTCCTACTACAGTTGTGGAATGCCATCCTGAGTCAGGGTTCTCTCAGATTTCTAGGACAGACGTCCCCTTAAAAAAGAAACCGAAAACTAGATACGTTTCTTCTGCTCTTAGGGATCCACAAAGTGAGTGACAGGCCTTTAGTTAGGGGTTATTTAATGCTGTACTGTCATTAAGGCCTCCTCAAGGGGTTTTGGTTCCTGCTTCTCCTTTGTCATCTTCTCCTAAAAGGTCCGGGGAATTAAATTCTTCTGAGGAAGAGTGGATTTTGATGAAGAATATCTTACTTATTCTACCCAGATTCCTTCTCCCCTAGACTACAGTTCTGAGGAAGAGGAGGAGACTAATATTCCAGATACTCCTTCTGAGGAAATTTTTTTTTGTGGACACAATCTCTAGGATGATGGAATTTTTTTAAGTGGGATTGTGCCCAGGTTTCTGATATCCATAAGAGGTACAGTGAGTTACTACAGATGGAATCTCCTAAACCTGTGGCTATTCCTCCTGCCTTGGCTGCTTTACTAGATGTTTTTTCTAATGTCATTGAAGTGCCTGATTCTCTGCCCCCTCCTCCCAAGAAGTTTGATAGGTTTTATAGGGTGCCTGAGGTGCCTGAGGACTGTTCCTTTTTGTCCAGATGTCCTGCTGCTGATCCCTCTGTGGTATCTGTATCCCCTGATTAGCCATCTCAATTGCTTCCTTCTTTCCAAGTTACTGCCTTCTGACAAGGCAGCAGAACCATGGCCAGGCTGGGTAAGAAGGTTGATACTTCTGCTACCCTAGCTTTTAGGGAAATAATTTGTCAGACCCATATATCTAGATATGTGTTGGCTCTTCTTTGTCAGGCTTGTCAGCTTTTTCCTGATCTTCTAGACGAGTAAATCTTCTGCTCTTTCCTTGTTAGGGACTTCCTCTCAAGTAGTTAATCATTCTATCAAATGTAGCTATGATGCAGCGGATGGCTCTTCTAGGGCTGCTGCTTTTGGTTCAGTACTGAGAAGATATTCTTGGCTTAGGCTTCAACCTTTACCCAATGATATTAAGGCTAAGTTGATGGATGGTCTTCTAGACACTAAACTTTTGTTTGGGAAAGCGTCTGCTAGTTTGTGTCTTTGGGACAAGGGGAAGTCTTTACAGGAGCTTAAACATGTCTTTGTTTCTCCTGTGCCTAAATTTCAGAGAACCTACCCTTCTAAGCCAACCTTTGTTTGTAGGTAATCTCGCCCTTCTGCTAAGGTAAAAAGGGTGGGAAATGGGCTCCTCCTGCTAAGGCCACTCAGACCTCAGAGATTCTAAAGCCTTCATTTCCTGACAAACCAGGTGCTGTCTGACTTATCCGACTGTTCCCAGCCACATTCCTCTTTCTCTTCGCCTTTCTCTTTCTGTTCCTATTTGGCTTTGAATCAACCAGGGTTCTTGGGTTCTGTCAATTATTTGTCAGGGGTACTTCATGGTGTGGAATTCCCATCCTCCTTTTATGGATGTTCCTCAGCCACCTCAGGAACAACTTCCTTTTGACCCAGAGGTTCTTAGAGACCTCTTGTCTCGGGGTACTGTTCAAGAGGTGCCTGTGTCCGAAAGAGGGAAGTAGGTTTTGTTCAACAATGTTTCCAGTGCCCAGAAAAGAAGATACGTTGGAGTGATTCTAGACCTCTGTCATCTAAATACTTTTCTGAACCTGTCTTCCTTTGGGATCTTGTCCCTTCAGACCCTTTTTCCTGTCTTGCTACCTCAGGCCTTTCTGGTGTCTCTGGATCTCAAGGATGCTTATCTCCTTATTCCAGTCCATCTTTTCCAGGAGGTTTTTGCATTTCTCTGTTGCTTCCTACCATTTTCAGTTCTGTACTTTTGTCCTTTGACCGTTCGTCTGCCCTGAGGGTCTTCAACAAATGCCTTGCTGCTGTGATTGTTTTATTGCAGGCTTCAAAAGATCCAAATATTTTCTTGGACAACCTGGTGATTCAGGCATCTTCTCCAGAGGTCCTTTTGCAAAATCTTCATTTTTACCATTTCTCCTCTTCAAAGTCTGGGGTTTACAATAAACTTCAAAAAGTCTTCCCTGACTCCTTCTCAGGGTTGCAGGATTCAGACGGTGCCAATGCTGGCATCCTTGCCGCAGCCAAAGGCCTTAACTCTCATTTCTTACTTTCAAACTCTTCTTCCCTGGCATCCATTACAGGCAGGGAGTTTCTCAGAACTCTGGGATTCATGTCTTCCACCATTCTGATGCTTCCTGTGGACAAACTTCATATGAGAACGTTCCAGTGGCTTCTGAAGTCTGTGTGGCTTAAACATGAGCTTCCTCTAGACTTTACAGTTCCTCTTCTCCCTTGTCTCAAGAAGGAACTTCTGTGGTGGATTCAGCAGTTGTCTCTGAAGCCAGGGCTCCCTTTTCATCCTCCTCTTCCCTCTCAGGATTTCTTTACAGATGCTTCAGGTGTGGGATTGAGGAGCAACGTTTGTCTCCTTGAAGGTTCAGGGAGTGTATTCACCTCATCAGCTGAAGGAGCACATCAACGTCAGAGATGAGAGCTCTTATGCTGGCTCTTCAGGCCTTTCATCCCTTCTCTCCATGGCCTCTGTGTATTCACAGACAATACCACAGTTATGTGGTATATCAACAAACAGTGGGGTACAAGATCTTACTGTCTTTGGTGACTGGCACATCTGGTATGGGATCTGTCTGTCAAGTATCAAGTGACTCTCTAGGCAGTTTATATTCCTTCAGATCAGAACATTGTGGTGGACACTCTGAGCAGGTCCTTCACTGTATCCCACAAATGGATGCTTCGCAGGCATGTTTCTGGACATTGTTCACCAAAGGAGATAAACCTGCTTCCATGTTACTATCTTCCTCTTCCTCTAGGCCAGATTTTTCTCTCTGAAAGACTGTCAGTCTTTTCTCATGTCTCAGGAGATTACAGCAGGCAAGTGTGTTCTGTTTCTAATTCATGAGGGCTACCGAATGCTGTGGAAGTCCCTTCCTGCTGTTTCAGGTATTCCTCAGCCTCCTCCTTGCCAGTTGCCTCATTACCTCCACTGATTCAAGGTCTTCTGTTTCAGGGCAATATTCAGCAAATTCCTCCTTGCCAGAATGGAAGGGTTTCTATTCCAGTATGTTTCTAGTTCCCAGAAAGGAGGGTTCTTGCAGACCTGTCTTAGATGGTACCTTTCTCAACACTTTCCTGAAAATTCTTTCTTTCAAAATATTCACTCTTCAGACTTTATTTCTGATGCTTCTGCCTCCAGCCTTTCTGGTTTCTCTAGACTTGAGGGATTGCTTATTTCCATGTCTTAGTCGTACTGTTTTCAGGAAATTTGGATGGCTCTCTATCTTCCTCACATTACCAGTTCTTTGGTTTGCCATTTGGTCTTTCCAGAGCCCTGAGGGTGTTTACCAAATGTCTATCCCTTTTCCTAGCCTTTTGCAGACTTAATGGCATTAAGATTTTTCCTTATCAGGGCGATCTTCTCCTTCAAGCTTCTCCACAGCAGGTTCTCCTGCAACGAGTTTGAGTTTACAATACTGGTCCTCCTCAGCGTACGCTTCACTTTAAATCTAAGCAAGTCAGTTCTGATGCCTTCTCATTCAAGCTTCTCCACAGCAGGCTCTCCTGCAATGACTTTGAGTTCACAATGCTGCTCCTCAGTGTACGCTTCACGTTGTCTTTTTTAAGTGTTAAGTTTTTTTTTACTTTGATCATGTTTTTCCCATGAAACAAGTAGATAGTTGTCAGGCAGCAGGTCTGTTTTGGATAAGAAACTATTTTACAATTGGGGATATCACAGAGATTGCTACTTTCAGCATTTTACTTTATACTTTTATAAAGCTGAATATAAATTATAATTAGAACTGCAGTGCCAGAAGTGGTTTGAGTTGAGTGCAGCTTGATGTCCTTCAAGGATGCATCTGCAGTCCTAACATATGGGTTGTCCTGCCTCAGGCAGCCCTTCGGTCGGCCGGATTCCAAAGTCTGGGTCTGGCCTCGGCTGATGTCGCACTTCACCCGACGTCATAGCTGCTGTTTATTGGGTATAAAGGCATCAGCCGACGCCATTTTCCTCAGTCTTTCTTGCCGCGCGGTGCCCGAAGCAGAAGCTGTTCGCAAGTGCCGGTCGGTCAGATCCAGAGATTTCTTCTACCGAAGACTTCTAAAAAGCTAAGTACCCCGTTGGGGGCTCTTTCTTGCCTCAGCCGATGTCAGACAAAGTAAATAATTGTTTAACTTGTGGGAAACAAATACCTCATAAGGATTTCCACTCTTACTGCCTTCCTTGCTTAGGCCCAGACCACGACGTATCAGCTTGTTTAGCCTGTGCTTCCTTCAACCGACGGACTCTTAGACGTCGGTCGGAGTTTGCAGAGGAGTTTTTTGGTCCGGCTTTTGCATACAAAATGCCGTCGGAGACTCCGACTACTCAATCAGCTAAAAAGCGCAAGGAAAAGGACCGACACTCGCGGCCCGCGGTTTCGGCTGAAACCACGGTTAGGCCAACCGCGAGTGTCTCTGTTTCAGCTGAAACAGAGCCCCCGGTTCTTCCTTCGGCCGAAAGCATGCCTTCGATAGCCGAGGCCTCACAGAGCATGGCTGAATCTGCTACTGAAATTACTGCTACAGAAGCAGGCGCCCAGGATTTGTCAGACACTATTCCTTTAGATATATCTACCCCTGCACATGGGGCTGCTAGACCCCCTGCTTCTATGTCTATCAAGGCTTTTGCCAGGGCTAAAGCAGCTAAATCTTCTAAGGCCTTACCTGCAAAAACTCCTTCACATAGGCCTACCTCTAGTTCCCAAATGCTCAGCCTGGCTGAGGATCTCATTTCTTTGATCAGGGGATCCCAGCCTCACCCAGACAGGGCCTCTCAGCCCCCTCCAGACAAGAGGCCTAGGACTGAACCCCCGGAGCCTGTCTCTACAGATTATTCCTCGGATGACTCAGACCATTCAGACCCTCACGAAGGCCCTTATTCTCCTTATGAGGATTCTGATGCAGAAGATTCCATTCCTTCTGCTTCTCCTCCTGAAGAATTTTCCTTTGGGGAAACCTTGCATGCTATGAGGGAACAATTCCAATGGCAGGGCCAGGATTTTTCAGATTCAAGGAAAAGGCTAAGGACCTTTTTACACTTACCACAGCATAGGCCTTTAGCCATTCCGCCAGTACTAACAGTTGTTGATGCATATAATGATGCCTGTACTGCTCCTGACTCTCTTCCTCCGGCCCCTGCCAAGCCAGACAGATATTACAGGGTCCCGGACACACATTACCATTTGTATAAGGCTCCTATTGCAGACCCTGAAACCATTTCACAGGGCCTTAAAGGTGTGGCAGCTGCCTCTGCCAAAAACCCTCTTCCCTCTGAAAGGGAATCTAGAGCATTAGAGAGATGGGGTAAAAAGGTTTATACTTCTGCTACTCTTTCGGCCAGGGCCTTGAACTGTCAATTTCACATGATTCAGTACCAGGAATTTTTGTTAGACCAGATAAACAAAAAACTGTCTTCTCCTGAACCTTTAGGCCGCAAATCCCTACAGGATTTGGTACATAACTCTCAGCAGGTCAGTAACCATTTCTTAAAATGTGGCTATGATGCACTGGAGGCTTCCTTTAGATCAGCTATGACTGGTACAGTGATTCGAAGGCATGCCTAGTTAAAAGAACAATCCTTACCAGACCATGTTAAGTCAAAACTCCTAGATGCTCCCATGGAGAAACAGTTTGTTTGGTTCCCCTGCACAGGAGGTTCTAAAGAAGGTGGAAGAAAAAGCAAAATCTGTCCAAACAGTCAAAGATTTCTTACAGGTCCAACCTCCGAGGTTTAGCAGAAATTGGCCTTCGAAGAATTGGTCCTTTCCAGACAACTCCAGAGCGCAGAGAGGCAGAAATAGACGCCCCAGAGGCAGAGGTCAATCTAGGGGTGCCTACAGGGGACGTCAGTGGCAACCTACCAAACCAGAGAAGTACTGCCACAGATTCAACTACAACCACTTCCACAGGGCAGATACAATGACTTGGCTCTAGTTCCGCCTACCAGGGAACAACTGGAAGCACCCTTGGGCGGAAAGCTAGCCTTATTCTCCGACAATTGGCATTATATTACAGGAGACAAATGGACTTTACAAACAATAGACAAGGGCTACAGGTTTCACTTCCACACACTACCAAAAAAGAGAGGAATGCCAAACCTACCACCAAGCCAAAAAACAAACGCTCTAAGACAGATCAACAACTTACTAAGGATGAGAGCTATAGAAAAGGTACCACCTATGGAGCAAGGCCAAGGATTTTACTCCAGGCTTTTCCTTGTACCAAGAAAAGAAAATCAATGGAGACCTATTCTAGACTTGTCCGCACTGAACACATACCTCATTATTCCAAAATTCAAAATGCTGACCCTCCAGCAGCTTCTTCCCATGCTGGGCAAGGAGTGTTGGCTGGTGACTCTAGATCTCAAGGAGGCATACCTGCACGTCCCTATACGACCAGATTGCAGAAGACACCTCAGATTTCTTGCAGGATCAGAGCATTATCAATTCTCAGCATTGCCTTTTGGCTTATCTACTGCCCCCAGAGTATTCACGAAATGCCTGGCATCAGTAATTGCTCATTGCAGGCTACAGGGAATTAAAATTTACCCATACCTGGACGACTGCTTAATACAAGCGGACAACAAGGCAAAATTAACAAAAGATTTGGAAAATGTCATACAACTGTTGCAAGCCTTGGGATACACAGTCAACATGCAAAAATCAAGACTAGTACCATCCCAAAGGATAACATTCTTGGGTGCAGAACTAGATACATCAACTCAGATGGCTTTTCTCACAGAAGAAAAACAAAAGCAACTACCAGCCTACTTCATGACATTTACAACACAAACTCAGCTTACTGCAAGGAAAGTCCTGCAAGCCCTGGGCTACATGGCATCCTGCATAATACTGGTTCCACATGCCAGGCTGCATATGAGAAAGTTACAGTGGTACCTAAGGAATGTATGGTCTCAACACAAGCACAGTCTAGAAGCCCAGATTCCAATAATTCCATGCCTGAAGCAAGAATTCCTGTGGTGGGCTCAGGCCTGTCAGCTGAACAGAGGCTTACCTTTCCACAAACCTCATCCAAGCCAGACCATCACCACAGACGCCTCAGACCTAGGATGGGGGCACACATGCTGGACAAGTGTATTCAAGGCCTATGGACCCAAGACCAGCTGAATCTACACATAAATCTAAAGGAGATGCTGGCAGTGAAACATGCGATCCAGACATTCAGACCACTCCTTCAACAGGGTCATCTGCTGATAAGGACCGACAATACCACAGTCATGTGGTACATCAACAAACAGGGAGGTACACATTCATATCCTCTATGCCGGATGGCAATGGACCTGTGGAATTTGGCCCTGAATCTCAACATTCAACTTCAGGCCAGATTTGTACCAGGAAAAGAAAATTCTCTAGCAGACACCTTAAGCAGAACTACCACGGATGCTCACGAATGGATGCTGCATCCAGATATCTTCAAAGCAATAACAAAGAAATGGGGACTACCAGACATAGACCTGTTAGCCTCCCCAAACAACCACCAATTGAAGAAATTCTGCACAAGAACATACCACCCACTTGCTTGGAGGGTGGACTCCCTTTCCTTCAGCTGGAAAAACCTGACAGCATATGCATTCCCACCTCTTTCCTTGATGTACAAAGTTCTACTGAAGATCAGAGAGGATCAGCCAAGGGTAATCTTGATAGCTCCAGACTGGCCGAGGCAACATTGGTACCCGCGACTGAGAAGCATGTCTCGGACACACGCATGGCCTCTACCTCTATGTCCCTTACATCTAACACAGGACAACTACAAGATCCTAAATCCAAACTTGAAAACACTGCAGCTAGCTGCTTTGAATATTGCATGAAACAAAATAACCCAGGTTTATCCCAGAGGGTTAAGGACATTATCCTGGAAGCACGCAGACCTTCCACAAGGAAGACTTATTCAGCCAAGTGGAAAAGATACCTCATTTGGAGTGCAGCAAAGGGAGAAAATATCTCATTGGCAAACATAGCACACATCCTGGAATATTTAGCAGAACTGTTCCACAATGGCCTGTCTTACTCCTCCATTAAGATTCATGCATCAGCAATATCAGCAGAATACAACATGGATCCTCCTGTCTTCTCTCATCCTCTACTCAGGCAATTCTTGAGAGGAATCAAAAATGTAAAACCTCCAAGGAAACCACCTTTACCTACATGGGATCTCAATTTTGTGCTGGAAAAGTTAACACTTCCCCCTTTTGAACCAGCAGCAACAGCAGAATTACAGTTCTTGTCTTGGAAAACTGCTTTCCTGCTAGCAATCACTTCAGCAAGAAGGGTATCTGAGTTACAGGCATTAATGGCAGTACAACCCTTCCTTATCTTCCATCAGGACAGAGTCTCTCTGAGAACTAACCCTACCTTTATGCCAAAAGTGGTCTCCAGAGTATCATTGAACCAAGTGATTCATTTACCTACATTCTTCCCCAACCCACAGAACAGGGGGGAAAGACTGCTAAATACCTTGGATGTGCACAGACAATTACGCTACTATCTGGACAGAACTAAGACCAGCAGAAAAACTGACCAGCTTCTGGTAGCATATGCAACAGGAATGCAAGGGAAAGCAATTTCAAAACAGACAATCTCAAAATGGATAGGAAATTGCATTCGTTTTTGCTACTCTTTTCATGGAAAGACAACTCCTGAAAATATCAGACCTCACTCTACTAGAGCTACAGCCACCACTACAGCTTTCCTACGAGGAGTGGCTACCAAAGACATTTTAGAAGCTGCTACTTGGAGCTCCGTGCATACATTTGCCAAGCATTATAATCTACCCTTATATTCTAGATCCCGAGCAGGTTTTGCAACTGCAGTTTTGCAAGGGATCTTAACTACACCATCTTTATCTTAGTGCCTCCTCCCCCAGTTTGGCTATGGTATTCTACCCATATGTTAGGACTGCAGATGCATCCTTGAAAGACATAGTACAGTTTTGTACCTACCATAAATGTAGATGTCCGATAGGTATGCATCTGCAGTCAGGATTACCCACCCTCCTTCCCCTCTGTGGTATTCCTAGGGTATTTACCCCTCTTTCAGCTAGCTGGGGGAATCTATTATGGTGTATTTGTTTGTATATATGTATATACTTATATATCTTTATATTGTTTGCTCTCTACTGTTTGGAATTATTTGCATTTATCCATATTTGAGCCTTCCTAGAGGGCACCTGGCATCTGGGGCAAGAAACACTGAGGAAAATGGCGTCGGCTGATGCCTTTATACCCAATAAACAGCAGCTATGACGTCTGGTGAAGTGCGACATCAGCCGAGGCCAGACCCAGACTTTGGAATCCGGCCGACCGAAGGGCTGCCTGAGGCAGGACAACCCATATGTTAGGACTGCAGATGCATACCTATCGGACATCTACATTTATGGTAGGTACAAAACTGTACTTTTTTTTTACTTGATTTTGACTGGCATTCCAGTAATGTATTTAAAAAGTAATTTATTTTTTCATGCCTCACAACCTTTTTGTTTCCATCTAGATATTAAGTAAGCTATCATTTAGCTAATGCATTGAAATTTTATTTTCTTCTACGCTTCATTTTGTCTTGATTGAATTCTCATAATGACTGTTTGGCACCCAGGGCAGCGTATTTAATTAAAGTTTTGCTGTTTGTGGTTCTGAGCATAGCTCTGCCCCTTTCTAGTTGGTCACACCCCTTCCTGTTGGCCCCACCCATTCAGCTCTCTCTTGCAAACCCCCCCCCCTTGATTTGAAGTCACTAGCCTCCACTGGGTGACGACTCCTCAATCTTAATTTTGCTCATGAAAATGCAACTCCGTTTCATTTTGATCCTGTACATGAGGTCGAATGCAAGTTCTTATGTAAAACAGTGTGACTTATTGCTCTGACATCTGTAAAAAGAGCATCTGTTACAAGCTCTTGTGGTGACTTGTACTAGTCTCATTTTTCACAAGGATAGAGTTACTTTGAGAGCTCATCCTTTATGCCTCAGACTGTTTCAGAGTTTATATAGAGCGGGACTATTCAAGTTTTCTTTCCCAAGTGTAAAAATAAGGGAGAAAGAATTTTACAAATATTGTTTATGTCCACAGGCAACTCGAATAGTACATTGTTAGGACAAAAACCTTCAGAATTCTGGATCAGATGTGTATTTCCTTTGATGGTAAGAAAAAAAAGGGTCAAGTTGTGTTAAAGCAGACTGTTCTCAAGTGGTTGTCTGATGCGATTGATATTTGTTATTCTCACCCTAACAAGACACTTCAGGCAAAGTTGGGGACCTTGCTACTTCTGTGGTGTTTTGGAAATGGGTCAACTTCAGAAATTGTCTAGGGGTGGCAGCTTGGTCATCTATAGGCACCTTTACCAAGATCTACAAACTAGACTCCTCCACTAGGTTCAGAGCAGACCTTACAAGGAGTACTGTCCAGGGGTTCCTGGTGTCTGATCCTGCTGGGAGTCCTGTCCAGGGGTTCCTGGTGTCTGATCCTGCTGGGAGTAATGTCCAGAGGTTCCTGGTGTCTGATCCTGCTGGGAGTACTGTCCAGGGGTTCCTGGTGTCTGATCCAGCTGGGAGTACTGTCCAGGGGTTCCTGGTATCTTACCCAGCTGGGAGTAATGTCCAGAGGTTCCTGGCGTCTGAGCTATCTTCCTCCCCCCTTGCTTTATAAGGTCTAGTATTGGTCCCATATGGTTTAGCCAAGTAGAACAGTGATCTAATGATGAAAGCAGTGCAGTGTGTAAGTGAACTTACCATAACAGTAGATGTTCAACTAGAGCACTGTTGCAGTAGTTGTACCATCCTTCTACCCTCCAGTTTTTACTGTTCTTATGCCAGAGAGTAGACTTTTTATTACTATTGATCTGATCCTGTTTGACAGGGCTCTAGCATCCCTCTTCTGAGACAAGACAGCTCAAGTTGTGGCACCCTAGCTGTTGATTGTTATCCTGCTGCCTTCATGCAGTGCATTGGGTAGACCCCAGCTGTTGATGGTTATCCTGCTTCCTTCATGCAATGCATTGGGTAGGCCCCAGCTGTTGATGGTTATCCTGCTGCCTTCATGCAGTGCATTGGGTAGACCCCAGCTGTTGATGGTTATCCTGCTTCCTTCATGCAAGGCATTGGGTAGACCCCAGCTGTTGATGGTTATCCTGCTGCCTTCATGCAGTGCATTGGGTAGACCCCAGCTGTTGATGGTTATCCTGCTTCCTTCATGCAATGCATTGGGTAGACCCCAGCTGTTGATTGTTATCCTGCTGCCTTCATGCAGTGCATTGGGTAGACCCCAGCTGTTGATGGTTATCCTGCTTACTTCATGCAATGCATTGGGTAGACCCCCAGCTGTTGATGGTTATCCTGCTCCCTTCATGTAGTGCATTGGGTAGACCCTAGCTGTTGATTGTTATCCTGCTTCCTTCATGCAGTGCATTGGGTAGACCCCAGCTGTGGATGGTTATCCTGCTCCCTCCATGCAGTGCATTGGGTAGACCCCAGCTGTTGATTGTTATCCTGCTTCCTTCAGGCAGTGCATTGGGTAGGCCCCAGCTGTTGATTGTAATCCTGCTTCCTTCAGGCAGTGCATTGGGTAGGCCCCAGCTGTTGATTGTAATCCTGCTCCCTTCAGGAAGTGCATTGGGTAGACCCCAGCTGTTGATGGTTATCCTGCTTTCTTCATGCAATGCATTGGGTTGACCCCAGCTATTGATTGTTATTTTGCTCTCTTCATGCAGTGCATTGTGTAGACCCCAGCTCTTGATTATCCTGTTTCCTTCATGCAGTGCATTGGGTAGACCCCAGCTATTGATTGTTCTGCTCCCTTCATGCAGTGCATTGGGTAGATCCCAGCTGTTGATGGTTAACCTGCTCCCTTCAGGCAGTGCATTGTTAGACCCCAGCTGTTGATGGTTAACCTGCTGCCTTCATGCAGTGCATTGGGTAGACCCCAGCCATTGATTGTTATCCTGCTCCCTTCATGCAATGCATTGGGTAGACCCCAGCTGTGGATGGTTATCCTGCTCCCTTCATGCAGTGCATTGGGTAGACCCCAGCTGTTGATTGTTATCCTGCTTCCTTCAGGCAGTGCATTGGGTAGGCCCCAGCTGTTGATTGTAATCCTGCTCCCTTCAGGAAGTGCATTGGGTAGACCCCAGCTGTTGATGGTTATCCTGCTTTCTTCATGCAATGCATTGGGTAGACCCCAGCTGTTGATTGTTGTCCTGCTTCCTTCATGCAATGCATTGGGTTGACCCCAGCTATTGATTGTTATTTTGCTCTCTTCATGCAGTGCATTGTGTAGACCCCAGCTCTTGATTATCCTGTTTCCTTCATGCAGTGCATTGGGTAGATCCCAGCTGTTGATGGTTAACCTGCTCCCTTCAGGCAGTGCATTGGTAGACCCCAGCTGTTGATGGTTAACCTGCTCCCTTCATGCAGTGCATTGGGTAGACCCCAGCTGTTGATGGTTATCCTGCTCCCTTCATGCAGTGCATTGGGTAGACCCCAGCTGTTGATGGTTATCCTGCTCCCTTCATGCAGTGCATTGGGTAGACCCCAGCTGTTGATGGTTATCCTGCTCCCTTCATGCAGTGCATTGGGTAGACCCCAGCTGTTGATGGTTATCCTGCTCCCTTCATGCAGTGCATTGGGTACAGCACATGGAAGGTGCTGTAAAGCTTTGGAAGCTGGCCTGCTGGTCCAGTCCTAATGGGATACACTGAGTATAGTTTAGGCTACTGCAGCAATGACCTACTGGATTATCAACTGTTAAGGTAAGATGTTAAGTTGTCAATCTCACCTTCATTCTTGCTGGATTGGTTCGGAGCCGATCCTCGGCTCCGACTCGGCACTTGCTTAGCTTGAGAACTCCTTTTACCAGCTCGAGGCAACCCTATATCCCATGATGCAAGGCAGAACTACCCCAGATCTTGTTTGCCGCTTTGCGAAGAGGTCTCCTTTTTTGCCAGCTGAGGTAAGTTTGAGCTTTTCAAACAGCTTAAGTCAGGGTTTATCTTCCCCTTTTCCTATTTTTTAGTGTGTAGTGTTCATACAATCACCCTATTCCCCTTATAGTTTAAAAAAAAAAAAATTTTTTTACTTTATATAAAAGTTTAAAATTTTTCAGTTAGGCCTAGGCCTCCCTTATTAATCCCTATCTGTGTGTCTGTGTTGTGGGATTAATTTGTGTGACTGTTTTGGGGTGTGTGTGTGAGTATATTTGTTACTCTTTTCTTAGGCTATGTCTAAGGAGGTAAAGGTCTCAGGCTTCAAGAAATGTGACTTGTGCTGTCAGAAAATGTCTCTGACAGACGGTCACACTTCTTGTGTTTACTGCCTGGGGCCTTTACATCTGCAGGACTCCTGTGCTTTGTGTCACTCTTTTAGCCAGCGAGTCCTGCAGGAAAGGAGGAATAAATTAATCCTCCGTGGCTTACTAAAGCCGGAAGGTTCACCCACTAAACCTGGGTCCAGTAAGCCTTCCAAGCCATCTAAGGGTCAGGCTACAGCTTCCAAGCCTTCCCCGGTGGCTCCGACACCTTCGGAGTCGATCTTTCTTCTTCTCAGCTAGGGTCGGTTCCGATCGGTTCCGACACCCAATCTGCTGTTGCCTTGTCGGCTCCGGCTGGAGCCGACACAGTATCCAGTATCGGAGACGAGAAGCCTTCGGCTCCATCTGGAACCCATAGGACGTCGGCTCCGATGACTTCATCCAAGAAGAGATCTCGGTCCCCGTCTTTGGAATCTATCCACTTTCGGCCCGGTCTCCTCTTTGTCGGAGCGGAGTCATCGGAGCCGATCTTCGAGATCTTCCAGGCTGTCTGACTACGATTTAGAGAGGGTGGTAAGCAGGCTGTTAAAGTCGCAGGCACTGGCCCAAATGCTCCATAGCCTGTCTCAGCAGACTTCGGCTATTGCTTCACCCCTTGAACTTCCTCCTCCGACTCCCCACCAGAGTTCGGAGCCGGAGCTTCTCAGGACAGCGACTGTGTCGGCGAGAACCGATACATCCTTTTCGCTCCGCTCTTACTCCGATCTCCTCCTTGAGACCTTCCTTGGATGGATCCGTCGCCGAAGTTTCCCTTGTCGGCTCCGAGGGGGCTAGTGGCATCGGACCCTTGTCCGACCCCGCTCTCCCTCTCTGGGCTTCGGCTTTGGTAAGCTCGGCACTGACATCGGCCTCGGAGCCTTCTCTCTCTGGAGCCGGGAATTCCTATTTCCTCGGAACGGGAATATTCCGGTCTCCCGGGGAGAGGAGCCTTTGAGGTGATGAGGAGTGTCCTGGCACCTGAGCCAGGTCAACGGTCCATCCCTCTAGCTCCTCCCTCTTCGGTGCCTGTAGACGCCTCTTGCCAGCCTCTTGCTCTCGGGCCCAGGGATCCATCACCCCAGGTTTCCCCATTGGGAATATCTTCCTCTTCCGAGGTTTCTCCTGATCCTACAGGGGAACCCCCTCGGAAGAAGACGTGTAAGAGGAAACACAGACTCCCCTGAGTCTACTACATCTGATACCGACTTAGATGAGTCGGAGGGTTCCCCAAGATCCCCCTCTGAGGATGACTCCTTTTCAGACATCCTTGAGCTCCTCAAACAGAGGGGGAATTGGCCCTCCATTGACCCCTCCGAGGATGAGTCGGTATACCTGGAGGCTTTTGGATCCTGACCCTCCACCTCCTGGGTGTCTCCGCCTTTCGACCCACTTATGCAGGTAGTGGCTCGGAAGGCGTGGGCAGCTCCAGATTCTGTGGAACCTGTCCCCAGGAGTCCATCCAAATTTATTACTGCCCCTACGGACAAGCAGTTTCTTTCCAAGGGCGCCTCTGTGGATGCTATGGTGGCGGCGGCCACTAAGAAGGAACTTGCGGATCCTTCAGTACCTGTCCATCCTCCTAACAAAGATTCTAGGACCATGGACAGGTATGGAAAGCGGATGTTTTCTTCAGCGACCTTTGCTATGCTCGCTGAACTACCTTTGTCACTTCACCAGGCTTCAAAGAGATATTCTCAAGGAACTGGGTGAAGTGGTCCAGGATCCTTCTGCTGCTGGGGCTCAAGAAAAGATTGCCTCACAGCTAGCAATCCTGAATTCCTTATCCAACTCCTCCATGCGGCTCATATCCTATGCAGCCGATGGAGCGAGCAGGGCTGCAGGCACAGGAGTGGCTCTTAGACGTCAAGCCTGGATGCGGCTTTGTAATTTTATGGACCCCTTTAAGGCGCCCTTCACCAATACCCCTTTGATGGTTCAGCTTTGTTGGACCTCAGGTGAAGGAAACCTTGACCAGGTGTGAGCAGGACGGTAAAACTCTTTCTGCCGTTGGAGTCCATTTTTCCACCCCTTCTAGACCCTATCCCAAGGGTCAGAAGGGAGGGAAGATGTGGTTCCGTAAAGCCCAAGGAGCTACACCGGACACACGTGGTCAGTTTACCCCAGAGGCAGAGGGGTAACAATAATAGACGCCGCCTAGAGGCAGGGGGGGTCCTCAGAACCAGGGCAACAGGGAGTCTCTTCCTGAGAAGCCCTTTCAGCACCCCTGAGGTGTTGCCCGACTGTCCACCCTTGGAGGCAGTCGGGGAAGGATTTTGCTGTACCCAGTAGCCTGGCATTCCCTTTCACAAGATATGTGGGTACAGTCGATCATATCCGAGGGTTACAAAATCCCCTTCGAAAGGTATCCCTCCTCAACAATCCCTTCCAGACATCTCACCCAGTCAAAGGGATTTGGCAGAACAGGAGGTTTCAAAGCTCCTAGAAAAAGAGCCATTCAGACTGTTCCGCAGACCAAGTAGGGATCCGCGTCTACTCGAGATTCTTTTGGTCCCCAAAAGGAGGGAGATTGGAGACCAATATTAGACCTGAGCAGTCTAAACAGATTTGTCAAGAAGGCAAGATTCGGATGGTCACGCTTCAGTCCATTCTGCCCTTTCTGGGCAAGGACAACTGGATGTGCTCTATAGACCTTCAGGATGCGTACTATCACATAAAGATTCACAGGCGCTCCAGAAGGTTTCTCCGCTTTCGCTAGGGACCAGTCATTACCAATTCAGAGCCCTGCCCTTTGGTCTCACTTCAGCCCCCAGAGTGTTTACCAAATGCATGGCAGTGGTCACAGCTCATCTGAGACGCCAAGGATTCCAGGTGTTTCCTTATTTAGACGACTGGCTCCTCTCCGCCACCACCAGGTGTCAGCTTCTTCAGACCAGAGACTACACTCTGCAGCTTTGCAGGAGTTTGGGAATTTCAGTGAATTTCAAAAATCTTCTCTGCGGCCTTGCCAATCTATCACCTTTATAGGCAGAATTAAACATCATCAAAATGTTAGCCAGACTAACAGATCAAAGAATTCTGGACATCCAAAATACGCTCGATTTTATTGCAGAGCAGCAAAGTCAAAGCCAGATTGATGCTAAAGGTTCTAGGTCTTATGGCTGCGGCCATTGTTCTTCTACCACTGGCTCGCTTCTACATGCGCCTTCTGCAGTGGATGTTATTCACTCAGTGGTCGCTCCACAGTCTTCCGATGAGGCACCATCTTATCTTAGTCACACAATGCGAACTCATCTGAACTGGTGGATATCTTCCCTCTTCTTCATCAGGGCGACCTTTGTTCCCCTCCTCCGTTGCCACAGTTACTACGGATGCTTCTCTGATCGGGTGGGGGCATTATCAGGGCAGGATGGTCCACGGGACGTGGCAACCCATAGAATACCATCTGCACATAAATGTCCTGGAGATGAGAGCGGTGCTTTTAACGTTGCAAGCCCTCAACGACTTTCTTCCCGCGGGGACTATTGCAGTACAAACGGACAACATGTCCGTGGTCTGGTACATCAACAAGCAGGGCGCGGGACCAGGTCCTATCCATTGTGTCGAGAAGCTCTCAGACTTTGGCAATGGGCAATCTCCTCTCATCGGTTTCTGATAGCAACGCACATCCCCGGCAGGTCCAACCTCTTGGCGGACAGGCTGAGCAGATCCATTCTCATGCCTCATGAGTGGTCTCTCAATCAATCTGTAGTAGACCAGATTTTTCGGAAGTGGGGCACACCTTGTTGCGATTTTTTGCTACACCCCAAAACAACAAGTGCCCCGACTTTTTCACCCTCTTTCCCCTTCCAGGCCAACCCCTGAGAGACTCTCTAACCCAGGATTGGCCCCGGGGACTTCTGTGCTTTTCCTCCCTTTCCCTTGATTCCACAAGTCATTCAGAAAGCCACCGTTTTGAGGGCCAAGTTGATTCTCATTGCCCCTTACTGGCCTCGACAAATTTGGTTTCCGCCTCTGCATCATCACCTCCTGGTGCAGCCCTGGCATCTGGACCCAGTTCGGATCTCTTGATCCACCAGTCGGGTCAACAGCACCGGCCATTCATTCTCTCAACCTCACTGCTTGGTTGCTCCACTTCCTTCCTAGCCAGGCCTCCTATGATCTCTGATCCGGTCAGAGCTATCTTAGTGGCTTCTTTAAAGCCGCCCACCCGAATCGCTTATGCCAGCACGTGGCGCCGTTTTCCATTTTGGCAAATTCCAGAAATATTGATCCCTTTACTGCTCCTGTGCATTCTGTTTTAGATTTCCTGGCTGAAGTTTTTCAGTCAGGATCTTCTTCATCTACAGTAAAAGTTCAACTGGCTGCTATTTCCAAGTATCATGTTGGCTTGCAAGATCATAACATTATGTCTCATAGACTATGCAAGGCCTTTCTGAGAGGAGTGTTTCTCCTAAAGCCGCCAATAAAACATCCTCCTCCACAATGGGATCTAAATTTAATGTTGGCATCCTTAATGTTACCACCCTTGAACCGCCTGCTTCATGTTCATTGAAACTATTGACCTGGAAAACTATATTTTACTGGCTGTCACTTCAGCAAGAAGGGTTTCGAGATTCAAGCTCTCTGCATCCGTCCTTACTTGGTTTTCACAAGGACAGGGTATCCTTAAGAACTAACCGTCCTTTCTCCCCAAAGTTGTTTCTCAAACCAACATTAATCAATCCATCGATCTACCAGTCTTTTTCCCAAATTATTCTGACAGAGCTGAACAAAAGCTTCATTTTTTGGATGTCCATCGTCCGCTCAGGTACTATTTGCATAGAACGAAACAATTCAGGAAATCGGACCAATTATTTGTCTCCTATGCAGAAAACAGGAAAGGTCTCCCAGTGTCTAAAGTGACCTTATCCAGATGGTTGTCTTCCACCATTTATTATGTGTATTCACTCAGAGGCAAGCAACTACCTTCTAAACCGAAAGCACACTCAACCAGGAGTCTATCCACTTCTGCAGCCTTTCAGGATAGACTACTCATTGATACCATTTGTGCAGCAGCTTCTTGGGCCACTCCTCATACCTTTGTCTCTCATTACAAGTTAGATTTGGCCTCCAGAGACAGGGCCAGTTTTGGTTCCACAGTTCTCAAGAGTCTGTTCCATTGAGCCACCCGGGATACAGGTGCTAGGGACGCGGTCCCATCCAGCAAGAATGAAGGCGAGATTGACAACTTAACATTTAGAAGTTATGTACCTACCATAACGTTCCATGTTAGTTGTCTTCTCTCGCCTTCTTTCTTGCGTCCCTCCCTCCTTCCCCCTGGCCTGGACAGATCTTGAAGAGTTCCTCTTATCAGGTTGTTTCCTCCTGAGCCTTCATTAGAGGACTCCTGTATTATGAACTTGGGTTTTCCTAATATATGTTAGGTTAGTCCTTAGCAGGGTAGGTTAGCTACCAAACGAGATCTGAGGTAGTTCCGCCTTGCATCATGGGATATAGGGTTGCCTCGAGCTGGTAAAAGGAGTTCTCAAGCTAAGCAAGTGCCGAGTCGGAGCCGAGGATCGGCTCCGAACCCATCCAGCAAGAAAGAAGGCGAGAGAAGACAACTAACATGGAACGTTATGGTAGGTACATAACTTCTAATTTACATGCACAGCCATACTTTCACCCTGGTTCATTGAGTGCCTATTTATGTCTGGTGGGAGAGTTTCAAGCTAGTGTTAAAGACCCTGTATTCCGGACCAAAAGCCAAATGTTTACACTCCACAGGAAAATGCCGAAGGCGGCATAGTGTGCAGCGGTTAGCATTGTTGCCTCACAGCAAGAGGTCATCTGCTTAGATTCACAGCTGGGGTGCTTTCTGTGTGGAATCCTCATGTCCTTCCTGTGTTCACATGGGTTTTTTCCGGGTGCTCCGGTTTCCACCCACATTCCCAAGACATGTTGCAGGTGGATTGGATATTCTAAATTGGCCGTAGGGGTATGTGCATGTGTACATGTGCCTTCCGAGGACGGTTTGGTGCTGGGCTGGCAACTCAGCACTGTAAACCTCTACTGCTACTCTTTCTGCGGACCGATGATCCGCTTTGGTGACCCCTGACAGGAGCAGCTGAAAGGAGAAGGAGAGGGAAAATGCTGAGTGGAACTTGTAGTGACTAGAGGCTTAACCACTTCAGGTGCACTTGTTTTAAACATGCTCACACCAGAAACCTCTTCTGCAACACTTAGCAGTTTTATCTATTCATGTTTATGAGGGTGGTGTAAGGTCAGAGATAATCATGTCAGTAGGCTGTCTTGTAATTTTTCCATCTGTGTTATGACTGTTGCATTGTGTTTAGTGTTGTAGTTAATATCTTTTTTCACTCTGTTTTATAGACCCGAGATCCATTTCTCACATCTTTCTAGTCTTGGTTTGTTCCACACTTGGCATTTCTTTCTTTCCCTTGCTGTCATAGTACTTATGTTTGTGTCTAGTCTTGGTTTGTTCCACACTTGGCATTTCTTTCTTTCCCTTGCTGTCGTAGTACTTCTAGTCTTGGTTTGTTCCACACTTGGCATTTCTTTCTTTCCCTTGCTGTCGTAGTACTTCTAGTCTTGGTTTGTTCCACACTTGGCATTCCTTTCTTTCCCTTGCTGTCGTAGTACTTATGTTTGTGTCTTTTTAGTTTTATGCCATCACTTGTATTTGCTTTTTCCCATTTTGAGTATCTTCCATCACAGTTATGGATATGTTGGCCAAACTGCCCCCGGTTAGTGCATCTTTTTCCATAGAATGCACTGATGTACCTTCTTCACCATAGGCAGAGGAATGCTTAGGCTGCTGGGTACACCTTTTGAAAAAACTCTCTTTTCTGAGCATTAATATATGTGGACTGTGCCGGATGTGACAGACTGCCATTCCCCACTCTGCTGTCCAAGCACCCTCTCTCTCCTCAGTTTTTGTTACCACTCCTTGAATTTCATAGTGCTCTGTTACCACTTTTCTGATTTATGCTGAGTGCTTCACTTCTGAGAAATAATTGCATTTTCCTTGGCATGTTTATTGTAAGACTCGATAAGGAAAATATTTTCCAGGTGTAACATTTCTCTTTTCCTGTTCCAAATCTAGTATAAGCCCATTTCAAGTCTTAAACCTTAACTGATTCTGTTCCAAAATGAATGAGTGCGTGTAATTCTTCTTGATCAGTTTAAGTGGTAATGTCAGCTGATCCTACAAAAGATCCCTGGAGGTATATTTATCTGTAAGCGTCTTATTCTTACCACATTTCCCCTTTGATCACCCGATCACACACGCTTTACCAGCTAAGTGTACATTTTTTTTTCTCTGTTTAGTTTTGAATGTAAAATCTTGACATCTCCGCATTCTCTCTGTACTGACTTTATTTGCTGCTTTTCTGCTCACTGTTTGACTGAGAAAGAGCTGCTTGTAGGATTTCTGGCTACAAGAAAAATGGTGTAAACCTAGTAAAAAGCAAACAGCATTCCAGAACAAAATGGTACAGTTAATATTGGAGCTAGGAGATGTCATTTTAACATAATTTATTTTTAATAAAAGTATCTAGTTTGGACATATCTGCACTGAGTATTTTTTAAAAAGTGTGTGTAAACAGTGTCTGTAACAAATTTGTAATAAGTGTTGAAGACCTGAATGTAGGGCAGCACAGTGGTGCAGCATGTAGTGTTGTCGCTTCACAGCAAGAGGTTCCCCAGTTCGATTCTTGTCTGGGGCTCCTTCTGTGTGGAGTCTGCTTGTCCTCCCTTTGTTCACATGGCTTTCCTCCGGGTGCTGCAGTTTCCTCCCACATTTCAAAGACATGCATTAGGTGGATTGAACACTCTAAATTGGCTATAGGTGTGAGCGTGTGTGCGACTGTGTGGTATGGATGAGCTACTGTGGCAGGGCTAGCCACCTGGTGGTGTAAACCTTGAATCTGCATGATTGTCACTGATGTTCATCGTGCATATAGCTGCAGTCATAACAGATGGGTTATCCTGCCGTCAGGCGGGTCCTCGGTCGGCCGAATTCCAAAGTCTAGGTCCGGCGTCGGTTGTCGTCGCTTCTTCCCTGATGTCAGTGCGGCAGGGGTATAGAAGAGGCAGCCGACGCCATTTTCTTCAGTCTTTCTTGCCGCGCGGTGCCCGAAGCGGAAGCAGTTCGCAAGTGCCGGTCGGCCAGCTCCTGAGATTTACAACAGTATTTCATCCGAAGTCTTCTTTAAAGCTAAGTACCCCATTGGGGAAACTTTTCTTGCCACAGACCGATGTCAGACAAAGTTAATAATTGCATTTCATGTGGGAAGCAAATACCACATAAGGATTTCCACTCTTTCTGTATACCTTGCTTAGGCCCAGACTACGATGTCTCGGCCTGCCGTTTTTGTGCTAGATTCAACAAGTGCACTATTAAGCGTTGGGCGGAGTTCGCCCTTCACTTTTTTGGCAAAAAATTTAATTATATTATGTCGTCGGATACTCAGACTCCTCCAGTTTTGAGCAAAAAACGCAAAGATAAGGACAGACATACGAGGTCCGCACCTCCTGCTGAAACCACGCTAAGGCCGACTACCGGTTCTCCGGTACTCAGCGAGGTGCCTACGCAGCCCCTGAGTACCGATGACCATGCATTACCGGTGTCTTCAGTACCCGAGGTCGCAGGCTCCTCGGCCCCCATTCCTACTACAGATATCGACGCCACTCCTGGCGGGGAAACTCAGAATTTAGACAGGCCTGCCATTTCTCAAGGGGTCTTCAGGCCTTCCTCCTTCTCTATTAAAGCCTTCACTAAATCTAAAGCAGCCATGAAAACCAAAAAACAGGTTCCTCAGACCCCCTCTCAAGGCACCATGCCTAAAAAACAGATGCTTAAAATGGCTGAGGATTTGATTACTCTTATCAAGGGTTCTCAACCCCCCCTCTGACAAAAGGCCCAGATTAGAGGAATACTACCCTTCCTCAGATCAAGCTTCTATTACCTCAGAACTATCTGAGGACCAGGATTATGCCTATTCTCCATTCGAAGACTCTGATGCAGAGGAGTCTATTCCCTCGGTCTCCCCCCCTGAGGACTTCTCTTTTGGGAAAACCCTGCATACATTGAGGGAACACTTTCACTGGGAAGGCCAAGATTACTCAGATTCCAAGAAAAGGCTCAGGGAATTTCTTTTGCTCCCCCAGCATAGGCCTCTGGCTATCCCTCCTGTTTTAGATGTATTGGATGATGTGTACACAGAAGCCAGCCTTAATCCTGATTCTTTGCCTCCAGCTCCTGTTAAACCAGACAGGTATTACTGGGTTCCTGATTCTCACCAGTTCCTATATAAAAGCCATACTGCTGACCCAGAAACAATTTCACAGGGTCCCAAGGGAATTAAGGCCTCTACTGCTAAAACCCATTACCTTCAGAGAGAGATTCCAGAGCTTTAGAAAGGTGGGGGGAAAAGGTGTACACCTCGGCCACTTTAACCATGAGGGCATTAAACTGTCAGTTCCATATGTTAAAGTATCAACAGTTTTTGATATCTCAGCTGAAAAGCAAGATGACACCACCAGAACAACCAGATTTAAAAGAGTTGCAGGATTTGTTGCATGGTGCAGAGCAAGTGGGTAAACATACCTTGCAGTGTGGTTTTGATGCTTTAGAAGCCTCATGTTGAGCTGCTGTTACGGGGTCTGTTATAAGTAGGCATGCTTGGCTCAAAGAGCAAACCTTACCAGATCATGTCAAAGCTAAATTATTAGATGCACCTCTTCAAAAAGATGTATTGTTTGGTGTTAAAGCGGAGGACGTGCTAAAGAAAATGGAGGAAAAAGCGAAATCAATGCAACAGTGAAAGATTTCCTGCAGGTACAGCCTCCACGTTTCAGCAGAAACTGGCCTTCAAAAAATTGGTCCTTTCCAGCCACGGACAGACCTCAAAGGGGCAGATACAGGCATCCAAGGGGTAGAGGGCAACCTCAAGGATCTTTCAGAGCCAGACAGTGGCAAGCACCAACCCCAAGAGGTGGAGAAAATAGATCACAGTCTTTTAGAAAACAGACACAATGACTTCCCCCTACACCTGCCAAGCAAAGCTTTAATGGCAGCACCTTTGGGCGGAAAAATGACATTATTCTCAAAAAATTGGCATATTGTTACAAAAGACAAATGGATTCTGGACATTATAGACAGAAGCTACAGGTTCCACTTTCACACCCTTCCAAAAATGAGAGGCATGCCAAACCTGCCACAAAATCAAAGGGCAGAGGCACAAAAACAAATTTCAGCTCTCATGGACATTAAAGCAATTCAAGAGGTACCTGCAAAAGAACAAGGTCAAGGGTTTTATTCCAGACTATTCCTTGTGCCAAGGAAAGACAAAGATCGGAGACCTATCTTAGACCTATCCATCCTAAACACATATCTACAGGTACCAAAATTCAAGATGCTCACATTACAGTGGCTTCTTCCCATGCTGGGCAAGGAGTCTTGGCTGGTAACATTGGACCTCAAGGAGGCATACCTGCATGTCCCTATCAGACAAGATTGCAGAAGATACCTCAGATTTCTTGCAGGTTCAACCCATTACCAATTCTCTGCATTGCCCTTTGGCTTATCTACTGCACCCAGAGTGTTTACGAAATGCCTGGCATCAGTAATCGCCTTCTGCAGACTACAAGGGATACAAATCTACCCATATCTGGACGACTGCCTGATCCAAGCGGACAGCAAGGACATACTACTGCAGCACCTGGCGTTTGTAATAAAACTGTTGAACTTCCTGGGATACACAGTCAACAAAAAGAAATCAAAACTAATACCCTCTCAACAAATAATTTTCCTGGGTGCCAGCTTGGATACAACCACCCAGATGGCCTACCTCACACCAGACAAGCAAGGGCAACTGTCTCAATACTTCAGAAAAATGGCAACTTACACCAGGCTAACTGCAAGGAAAGTCCTGCAGGCTCTGGGATTCATGGCATCTTGCATCCTACTAATCTCATGTGCAAAGCTGCATATGAGGAAACCTCAATGGTACCTAAAAAACTTATGGTCTCAACACAGCCACAGCTGGGAAGCAATTATACCACTCATTCCATGCCTTCAAAGGGAATTTATGTGGTGGGCTCAAGCTTGCCAAAGAAACACAGGTCTTCCTTTCTGTGTACCTCAAGCAACTCAAATCATCACAACAGACGCCTCAGATTATGCCTGGGGAGCACACATGACAGATCAGTGCATTCAGGGAAAATGGACCCGAAAAGAGAAGCACCTTCACATCAACCAAAAGGAAATGCTAGCCGTGCAAAATGCTATTATGGCCTTCAAAGACCTACTGCATCCAGGCCAGCTATTGATAAGGACAGACAACACCACAGTGATGTGGTACATAAACAAACAGGGGGGAACTCATTCATACCCCCTGTGCAGGCAAGCCATGACCCTATGGAACACAGCACTGGAATTGAAAATTCAGCTACAGGCACAATTCCTGCCAGGGAAGGAAAACACACTGGCAGACAACCTAAGCAGAAATATGACAGATCCACACGAATGGAAGTTGCATCCTCAAATTTTCACAAAGATAACTCGGGCATGGGGACAGCCAGACAGATCTCTCTGCTACCCACAGAAATTGCCAGTTGAAAAAATTTTGTTCAAGGACCTATCATCCACAGGCCTGGAAAGTGGACGCACTTTCCTTCAATTGGGCAACATTGACGGTCTATGCCTTCCCGCCTCTTCCTCTGCTGCCCAAAGTTCTATTAAAAGCCAGAGCAGAGAGGCCGAAAATGATTCTCATTGCTCCAGACTGGCCAAGACAACACTGGTATCCGCTCCTGAAGAGCCTGACACATTCCTCATCATGGACCCTACCTCTAGTCCCTCTTCTGTTGTCCCAGCACAACTACAAAACCCTTCACAGCCATCTCAAAACCCTAAATCTAGCTGCATGGAGAATTCCCTGATTTCCCAACAGTTTCTCCTCTCCAAGGAGGTGCAGGACGTCATCTTGGAGGCCAGAAGACCTTCTACTAGAAAGGCCTACTCTGCCAAATGGAAACGATTTTGTGCCTGGAATCAAGAAAAGGGACAGAATCCTTGGGTAATAAATATACCTCAAATTTTACAGTACCTAGCTGAGATGTTAAACAATGGACTTTCCTTCTCCTCCATCAAGATCCACGCTTCAGCCATTTCTGCACAATACAACACAGATCCTCCTTTATTCTCTCATCCTCTCTTAAGGCAGTTCCTTAGAGGGGCAAAGAATATAAAACCCCCAAGGAAACCACCAGTCCCTGCTTGGGACCTCAACTTCGTATTGGAAAAGCTGACCCTTCCTTCCTTCGAGCCAGCTTCTTCAACAGAGTTACAGTACTTGTCATGGAAAACAGCCTTTCTTCTGGCTATCACCTCAGCATGCAGGGTTTCGGAGCTACAGGCCCTCATGGCTGTGCAGCCATTCATCATTTTCCATCAGGACAGAGTTTCCTTACGAACCAACCCTACCTTTGCCAAAGGTAGTATCCAGTGTAGCTTTGAATCAGACTATCCACTTACCTACCTTTTTATCCTAATCCACAAAACAAAGGGGAAAGACTACTACATTCCTTGGACATTCACAGACAACTTCGTTATTATTTGGACAGGACAAAGCCATTCAGGAAATCTGAGAAACTCTTTGTGTCCTATGCTGCAGGTGCTCAAGGAAAGGCTATTTCCAAACAGACAATTTCAAAATGGATAGCCCACTGCATACGCTTTTGTTACTCATTTCATGGAAAAACTGTGCCTGCATGCATCAGATCCCACTCCACCAGAGCCACAGCTACCTCTGCAGCCTTCCTCAGGGGGGTCCCTACCAAGGATGTTTTGGAAGCAGCCACCTGGAGTTCAGTGCACACTTTCTCCAAGCACTATCACCTCCCACTGTACTTAGAATCTAGAGCGGGCTTTGCCACAGCAGTCCTGCAGGGCATCCTAGCTCCTCCTAGTTCCACTTAGTGCCTACCACCCTTACTTAACTTTGGGATTCTACCCATCTGTTATGACTGCAGCTGTATGCACGATGAACATATTACAGTTTTGTACCTACCATAAATGTAGATGTTCGAGTGCTCATACAGCTGCAGTCCAGGATTCCCTCCCTCCATCCCCTCTTAGGACAGGCTTATGACAAACACTTTTCATGTAACCTTTTTGGGGTATTCTTTTATGGTGTATTTGCTTGCAACTACTGTTTTTTATTTATCAACATTGCATCTTTGCATAACATTATGTTTGCCTTCCTTCTTGGGGCACATGACATCTGGGGCAAGAAAAACTGAAGAAAATGGCTTCGGCTGCCTCTTTTATACCCCTGCCGCACTGACGTCAGGGAAGAAGTGACGACAACCGACGCCGGACCTAGACTTTGGAATTCGGCCGACCGAGGACCCGCCTGACGGCAGGATAACCCATCTGTTATGACTGCAGCTGTATGAGCACTCGAACATCTACATTTATGGTAGGTACAAAACTGTACTTTGAACTGACACCCCAACCCGATGTACAGAAATGGAGCAAAATGGCTTGTGGATGGATGGATGTTGAAAACCTAAATGTCCCAAATGCCTGCTAGGAATCATTAACAACAAATAACTTAAATATTACAAAGATCATTTAGTGTAACCTGAAAGGCAGCTGTTTTCAAATTTTATCATAATGTACTAGGTTTGACAGAATCTCAGAGGCATACTAATGGGGGGGGCAGAAGGAGCAGTCCGCTCCAGGTTCCAACAGTAAGGGAGTGCAGCACTATCTTTAAAAAGCTTTTTGCATTTAAAACGTGAAAACCTTAAGCTAAATCCAGAGCCAGATCCTTTTAAGAGCACCCTGTGTCTGTGCTTCACTGCCTGCATTGATGTGTGCACCGGTTGCATACTCCTTTTCTGCACAGAATTTAAGCACAAGACTTATGTGTGTGCACGTGCCTGTGTGTGCATCTTTTCCACGTTCCTCATGGAATTTACACTGTTTTATTAAATACAAGACATTCATGGGAGGGCAGGTTAGCATACCTCTCAAATCTGCACAAAGCATAAAATAATGTAGAGTCAAAAGCCCCAAAATAGGGGCAAATTGTAGGTATTGCTCTTATTAACTTAGTTGCTAGAATAACAGGATTTGTTAGCATACATTTTCTGAATAATACAAAGTCTGAAACTCGAATGTTTGCCATTATTTAGAAACTTCAGTCTTCAATGATTTACCAGAAAAACCCAAATTGTATGCAGGACAAATAATGTGAAGCAAAAATCTGGACATTTTGCAAAAATCTGGACAGTTGAGAGCTATGCAGGGTAATTTCCTCAGGCTCAAACCCTGTACCTTGGTTACAGGACACAAGTCTGAATCCTCTACACTAACTACCAAACTAGTAAAAAAAATGAATTTTGGATAATGGCAAGGAATTGTAGACTTTAGTGCATGTTCAGGGTACTGTGAGCTTCAAGGGAAGAGAGTTTTACTGTTGCCCATGCAAAATCTGTTTTCACTGTGCATCCATTTTGTTTAGCAAATTCTCATAGCATAACATGTAGCATACTTGTGTTGATGCAGAATGCTGTGGGTTCTACCCCCGCAGCGTGTAGATGGATTGCTAATTACTGTCTCTTGTACTTTAAGGGGGAGGGGGTGGGGTGTTACAGTCCTGAGTATATCCTCCTTTGGATGAGATGCCTAGTAACTATGACCCTGTTGTCTGTTTGCCATCCATTCTGTACTGGAATATTACTAGCTTACCAAATTGTTTGTCAAATAGGCAGTTTATTCTTCAAGGGCAGCAGGCATTGAATTTGTAGATGAAACACTTTTTAATATAGTTGTTTGCTAGCCACTGCTTATGTCCCCCCCCCCCATTTCTTTATGGTGCTCCCATCCTCACTAACCTTCAGGTATCACAAATATTAAAATTTGAACAAAGCTATTATAAAGCTGCTAAATTTGCAGCAAATACTCCTTTCTGAACCTACCACTGTATAGCAGTTAAAATCCTAAATGGATTAGAATTACCCCATCATTATAACATAAACATAACTTCTTGCCACCTATAAAAGTATCCAGCATCCATCTGCTTGTCCTACATTAAATATTGTTCTACACAACTGTTTCCAGTTGGTCATTATGATCTAATCACCAAAAACTCCATCGGTCTACAAGCCTAGCAAATCTGCTGGGCTTTGTCTGTAGTCGTACTATGTTGCCAATGCCTGAAACATCCTTATCTGTATCCATCAGGTCCATACCTCTCATCCTGGAAATATCAAAAATCTGGACAAAGGCCCATGAAAAATAGGTACAAATCTGTATGCTGATTAACATAAAATTTGCATATATAATTATGTAGCCCCACCCACTCCGATGGGATTGTGGGATACCAAGTTTTAAATGCAAACTGAAGAACAGACAACCAAAACATGATCATGAAACACAAAATAAGAACAATAGTCTTTTATTTATATTAATATTTGAACTTGTGCACAACTAAAATACAATATTCTTTTAGAAAAATAATAGTGGGTGAGGCTGTGCTTGCCTTCAGCTTTCTTTAACATAAAATATAAACCAGAACAATACGTTATTTATATATTAACACAAAATTTTAGCTTGTATAAAACTAAAATAAAGTTCTCAGTTCTCATATAAAAATAAAATTTACTGTCTTGTACTAGCTAGTCTACTTACTACTACACGAAGACATGAAACTGATTTTCTGTCTTACGCTTCCAATGACTCTGCAGAGCATACCTATCAACTGTCCAGATTTTTTGCTCATATTTTTTGGTCTGTTCCTCATAAAATGTGTGGTTTTCTGGCAAATCACTGGATGATCTGAGGAGTGAAGTCACTAAATAATGACATACATTTTAGTTTTAGTCATCAAGTTCTTCAGAAAATGCATGTTAAAACAAATTATGTTACTTTAGCAACTTTCTAAGTTTGTAAGAGCAATATTTTAAATATGTCCCTATTTTTGATCATTTGTCCCCCCCTTTTGTTGGTATTTGTTCAGATTTCATACACTAAGAGGTTGAGAGGTATGTCTTCAATTTATCTACCTTTATATCTTTGGGAGAAAAGTAGCCATCTCAGCAAAAATCCATGCACTCCACAAAGAAGGTGCTTCAGCTTACTCTCATCAAAATCATGTTTTCTGGACATACCTGAAAAATTAACAAGGCAGAACATGCACCTAGATACTTTCTACATGTCTAAAGATTTTGCACCAAAACACCGAAGGCAAACGAACATTAGCTTTTAAACAGTCAACAAAACATTTCTTCTGAATGTGACAGTGAACACAGTACCATAAAGCTTCAATCTTTCACTCTGTTTCTACCAAAGCATATTTATAAACTTTTTTCTGTACTTTACAACGGCTCAGATCACGGAGATTCTACTGTTATGTACTGTTCTTCCTCTATATCAGTCTAGAAAACTTTCTGGTTATTTCTTATCTTCATTTCAACTTTTATCTCTCCTGATATTTTCCTCAGCAAAGATAATAATGTACTGATCACCAGTCTTGGTACGTCAATACCACAGTAAACAGTGCACATACGGGATTGTGTGGCTCAGAGAAAAAAAGCCCGAATACCACAGTAAACACTGCACATACGGGATTCTGTGGCTCGGAGAAAAAAAAGCCCTAATTATGACCTAGATCACCTTAGTACAGTTAGCAGTCTGGTTGATTACAAAGCAGATTATGTACAAGGACGTGTTGCAACATTTTTGATTTTTGTCCTCCTAATAACCTCTTTTCCTTTTATAACTGGGTAAAATATGCTTTATTTTTTAGACAGAAACATTCGGCTAGTCTTTTAAGATGTCGTTTCCTAGATTGAGTCATAGTTAGATTTCTTCAAACTTCATGAAATTCACTGAACTTCCACTAGACAAGTACACTCCAGCAAACATATTGCATCCACAAAAAACAATATTTGGTTTAGCACATTCTTCTTTTAGAACCAGTTTACAATTAAATATATAAATTCATTAAATATTGTCTGCCTGCATTAAGGAAACAATACTAAATAGATTACATTTTATACACACAGTATTTTCAGCATTATTCAGCCTGTTGCCTCACCATTTGAGAAAACCTACTGAGAAATACAGGCTGCTCAGAAAATGTATTAAACTGCCAATTATGGAATAGCACAGCTGTATAAACTTGCTGGTTACTTCATACCAACTTTCCACAAAAACTCTTAGCCAGATCTATTTTCAGAGAGCAATATTCTTTGACGAGGCAACAGAAACTTTGTTCCGTAGCAAGAAGAAAGCCTTACATCAAGGAACCTTAGAAAGATCCCCCACCCCAATGACTGAAAGTCTGCCTTTTTGCAATTAAGCAGACATCCGGAAGAATACAAAATTCAAGGCCCAGAAAGTACAACTGTATAAGGACTCACGACCACCATAAATGTTTGACTAGGGTCACTGTTGCAGTCCAGAAAGGAGACAGATGAAGCACTAGTGTTACTGTTAGGCAAGCAATTCCTTTTATGTTCCTTCTTACCTGGGGGTGGAGGAGGAGCTGGTGGAAGAACTCAGTTACCTGGAGGTGGAGGAGAAGCTGGTAGAAGAACTCTAAGTTACCTGGAAGTGGAGGAGGAGCTGGTGGAAGAACTCGAACTAGTAAAATATTTCATGTCTTATTGTCTGGCTGGTCATCCCACCACCGCTAACCCGAGTCTGACTGCTGCGGCTGCTGCCTGGCTGGTGCACTGACCCTGATGTACTGACTGAACTGAAATGAACCACAAACGGGTTGATAGACTTGGCTATCACTGTCTTAAATTGTAAAATTCAGACTCTTTTCTAGTTCTAATTAAAAGTAAAAAAAAATAAACACTGAGTTTGTACTGGCTTGCTTGCTGCTCATTCACGGTCCCACTCCACTGTGTAGCCTGTGTTAGGACTTAGAAATCGGAATACATTCGTTATTTCAGTTTGGAATGATTAGTTAACTGCTGCTGCTGTCCTCCTGATTCTGAAGTTCGGCCAAGCTACACGTTTTTTGCTGCTGCGGTTACCCAAAACATAAACACTGAGTCACACCCCTCGAGCCCTCAGATAAATTCTGACTGGCTGGCAGGCCGCTTGTGATGCTGACGTCATCGCACACATGATGACATCAGCGGAAGATTGCTGAGGTGGAAAAAAAATTTAAAAAGGCCTGGGAATAAAGGGGGGCAATCTCAAATTCATGGCACCCCATTATTTGGACCTCTAAATTGTTAAATCCCAAGGAATTCAGCACGGTTGAGAGGGATGATCGGATCAGTGTCTTCCCTCCCACTATTCCAAACCTTTCTGATAGACTTCCAGGTCAAAAGCTGGCTCTGATGTTCTTTGTGTTTCACTGTTGCAGTCATTACATTTGACTAATCTGCTGGCAGGTTGCCCTCATTCGGCCTGAGTAGCAAAGTCTTGGGTCCTGCGTCAGTTGCTGTCTCCTCTTCCATGACGTCAGGTCGTCAGGGGTATAAAACATGCAGCCGATGCCATTTTATTCAGTCTTTCTTGCCGTGCGGTTCCCGAAGCAGAAGCAGTTCGCAAGTGCCGGTCGGCCGACTCCTGAAATTTTCGCATTCGAGTTTCAGAACCGAAGTCTTCAATTAAAGCTAAGTACCCCATTGGGGAAACTTTTTCTTGCTCCTTACCGATGTCAGTAAAAGTTAATAATTGCATTACTTGTGGGAAGCAAATACCTCATAAGGATTTTCATTTGTACTGTATTCCTTGCCTAGGCCCAGATCATAACGTGCCTTGCTGTCAGTTTTGTGCTAGATTTAACCAACGCACTATTAAGCGTCCGTATATTTTTGCTTCAAAATATTTTGGATCCAGATTTAATTACCCCGAAATGTCGTTGGATAGCAATCCGACTGCAGGAGTTCTCAAAAAACGCAAAGAAAAAGAGACAGACCGTCGAGGTCCAAAACCAATGAAGCTTCTCCTAAGCCAGTTGCTGGTTCGCCGGTACTCAGTGAGGCACTTTCACAGCCCCTAATACCCGCTACTTTTGAGTTGCAGGCCTCTACCGAGACCCATGCGGAGTCCGGTATGCAGCGAGATTCTCAGAGTATTGAACCCGTGGATGTCTCTCCCTTGGATGGGTCCAGAGCCTTTGAGCAGGCACAGGCTTCTGAGGGTGTTTTCAGGCCTCAACATTTTTATATAAAACCAACGCCAGCTTCAAAAACAACTTCTAAGTCTAAAATAAATTATGCATGAGCCGTGTGCTCAAGCCCCTATGCCTAAAAAACAGATGATCAAAATGGCTGAGGACTTAATTACCTTGATCAGGGGTTCCCAACCCCCCCCCCACACTGCTAAGAGACCTAGGCAAGTCACTGATAATGAATCTTCAGATCAGGTTTCTATTTCTTCTGATTCCTCTTCTGATCAGGAATTTTCTATACCACCCTATGAGGATTCAGATGCAGAAGAATCCATCCCATCTGCATCTCCTCCTGAGGATTATTCTTTTGGAGAAACCTTGCATACTTTAAGGGAACATTTTCATTGGGAGAGTCAGGATTTCTCTGAATCAAAAAAGAAGCTTAGGGAGTTCCTTCTTCCTCAGCATAGGCCTTTGGCTATACCGCCTGTATTAGACATTGTTGATTATGTGTTTTTTGAATCAAGCATGGCTCCTGATTCCCAACCTCCAGCTCCTAGTAAGCCAGACCTATATTAGAGTTCCTGACTCCCACAAACTTCTATTCAAAAGTCTTGCTGCTGATCCTGAAACTATCTAACAGGGTCCCAAAGGTGTAAAGGCCTCTACAGCCAAAAATCCTACCCCCTCTGATCGAGATTCCAGGGTGCTGGATAGATGGAGAAAGAAGGTTTATATGTCTGCAACCTTGGCAACTAGGGCCTTAAACTGCCAGTTTCATATGCTTAAATATCAACAGCATGTTATGGGCCTATTGAAACAGAAAATTATGTTGATTTCTGTTTGTGTGAAAAATAAAGAATTACAGGAATTATTGCATGCAGCAGAACAGGTTGGAAAGCATACTTTGCAATGTGGTTTTGCAGATCTGTGAGGCATGCCTGGCTCAAGGAGCAAAATCTGCCTGATCATGTTAAAGCTAAATTGTTGGATGCCCCTTTACGGCATGATACTCTGTTTGGTAGTAAGGCAGAAGAGGTTTTAAACAAGTTGGAAGACGAAGCTAAATCTATGCAAACTGTGAAAGATTTCTTACAAGTGCAGACACCCAGATTCAGTAGGCACTGGCCTACTAAAAATTGGCCCTTTCCTGTGTCCAACAGAGCACCTCAAGGCAAATCCTGGCGCTCAAAAGGCTCTAGATACCAATCACTGGGTTCTTACAGTTCAAAGCAACGGGGTGCCTCCCCCTCCAAATCTGGAGGAAACAAAGCACAACCCCTACAGTAAGCAGTCTCAATGACTTACCTCTACCATCGCCAAGCACTTGTCTTTTGGCAGCCCCCTTGGGGGGGAAATTAGCACTTCATGCTCAAAATTAGCAGTTAATTACCAGGACAAGTGGGTATTAAACATAGTATCCCAGGGGTACAGATTTAATTTCCATACTTTGCCAATTCCAAACGGTTGACCAGATGTGCCACAAAATCAGTGGGCAGAGGCCCAGAAACACGTTATGTCCCTCATGAATATGGGGGCTATTCAGCCTGTACCAGAAAAGGAAAAAGGACAAGGTTTTTATTCAAGACTGTTCCTGGTACACCGAAAAGACAATGCCTTATGTCCAATACTGGACTTATCGATTTTGAACATGTTCCTGGACATTCCAAATTTCAAAATGCTGACTTTACAGCAGCTACTGCCCATGCTGGGCAAGAACGCTTGGTTAGTGACTCTAGACTTGAGGCATACCTGCATATCCCAATAAGGGAGTCATGCAGAAGATACCTCTGCTTCAAGGCAGGTTTTATGCATTACCATTTCTCTGCACTGCCCTTTGGCTTATCTACTGCGCCCAGGGTCTTTACAAAGTGCCGGCACCAGTAATTGCAATTTGCAGACAAAGAAGCATACAGATCTATCCTTACTTGGACAACTGTCTCATTCAAGCAGAAAACAAGGACATTCTTCTTCAACATTTGGCATTTGTAAAAAGGCTTCTAACATGCCTAGGGTACACAGTAAATGAAAAGAAATCACAACTGGTACCCTCTCAAAAAATTACATTCCTGGGTGCAAGCTTGAATATAACTGCCCAGATGGCTTACCTTACGCCAGACAAACAAAGGCAACTGATTCTATACTTCAAACAGATGGTAACAAAAACCCAGTTATCTGCAAGACAAATTCTGCAGGCTTTGGGGTTCATGGCATCCTGCATCCTACTATTTCCATATGCAAGACTGCATATGAGGAAACTTCAATGGTACCTAAAAAGCTTATGGAGTCAACATTGTCACAGTCTGGAAACAATGAATCTGAAGTAGGAGATTCATTTGTCTGCAACCTGTGGGTTATGGATCCGATATCGGATCCGCATGGTTTACCAGCTATGGATCCAAGCTCTCAGCTCCTCCCCTCACCCATAATGCCCTGCTCTCCCTACATGACCTCAGATCTTGTTTGCCGCGCTGGTGACCAGATTTGTGTTTATAAGCTCTTCAGCTAAGTGCTCTTTTTCTAGTATTTAGAGGTTTAAAAATTGTATTTTTGTGTGAAAGTTGTGTGGAAGTTTAGGTTTCCCTATCATTGTATTATACTTTTAGTGTTTTAAATTTAATTTTTACCTTCCCTCCCCTCACTGGTAGCATAGTGTGTGTTTGGGCCTGTTGTGTGCTTTAGTTACTTTACTTTTACCAACTTAGTTTAAGTAACTTTTTGGTAATTTGGGATGTCTGAACAACCCAAAGCTGTGTTCTCTAAGTGAGTGTGGCCATAAGCTTTCCCGGCTGATGGCCACACTCGTGCTCTTGGGGTTGAACACCTCACTTCTGGATGTTGCATTTGTGCAGGGTTCAACCCCAGGGCATTGAAGGAGCGGAGGTCCAAGCTTGTCTTGGCGGGTCTTTGCCACCAGACTCTGCTCCGCCTCCGCTCCTTGGGGGGGGGTTCTTCTCGGTTGTCTCCTCCCCTCCTCCTCCTGGGACTCAACCTCCCTGTAGTGGTTCGGAGGAGAGGGAAGCAAAGAAGGACCGGAGGGAGAAGCACCATAAGTGGCGGGCGAGGCCTCTGTTTCGCCCCACCAGCCAGCTCCAAGCGGGCCTCCTTGTCTGCGGTTCTCCCCTCCTCGGCGTCACCTGTGTGTTTCTCACGGGACCTGAGGAGGAGGAGACCCGATCTCGCCGAGGCTATCCAGGAGGCACTCTAGGCCTACCTCGGGCCGAGATCGACGATAGCCTGTCAGATGCTGATCTGGACCGGATGATGAGAAGGTTCATCCAGGCCCAGATGCAGATGGGAGTGCTCTTGCCTCCCCTCTGGGGAGCTCAACCCTCTTTAAGCCAATTGCTCCTTCTCTGACCGCTACCCGGCTCGGGGGCCGAGCAGCAGCTGAGAGGGTGGGTCGGTGCCGACAGTACTTTGTACTTTGGATCCGACCCTGACCTCAAGTGCTTCGGATCCGACCTCTCGGAGCCTGGATCAGAGCTTCGGATCCGGGGGGATCAGTGCTCCTTCGGCGCCCGTCTGTCGGGCGAGCTGTCCCTCGGATCCATCCTTGGCCTTCCGCCGGCTCGATCCGATCGATCCCGGGGGAGAGGGATGATCCGTCTTCGTCGTCTCCTCGTTTTTGATGTAGTGGAGAGGGCCCTGTTGAGGGTCTCCGGACCCCGCACTTGCTTCGGCTCCGCCCCCGCTCCATCTGCACTGGGTCAGGCTTCCACCATCTGGCCCTTGGGACAGCCTGCTCCTTGCCCCAAGCTGTTCCCCTGGAACAGGTTACTGTTTATGAGGAGTCCTCTGACAGCCCCCGGAGGATGTTCCCCGCAAACATACGTGCAAGGAGGCACATTGACTCCCGAGTCTCTCACAGAAGACACAGACTTGGAGGAAGGGAAGGCTCCCAAGATCACCCCGAGAATGTCTCATTTGGAGACATCATGGAAATGCTCCGCATAAGGGTGGTCTGCCCCAAGTCTTCCTCGGACGCAGTCGTGTTCTTGGAGGCATTTGAAGCGGGCCCGCTACCCCTTGGGTGTCCCTCCTGCCGACCCCTGGTGGACCTCATTACCACCAGGGCGTGGAAGGAACCGGACACCGTGGAGCCAATCCCAAAAAGGCCCGACTGTATCCTCAGTCCCCGGCTGACCCGTGCCCATTGGAGTAAGGGCCTCCGGTAGATGCCATGTTGACGGCGGCGCCACCCAAGAGGGAACTTGCTCAGGAGAGTCCCTCAGTCCATCCCCAAGCAAGGAGTCTCGATGATGGACCGCTTAGGGAAGCGGATGTTTAGTTCAGTGACCTTCTCGCGTGAGGGCACTGAACTACCTGGCACATGTGATTAGGATGCAGCGATCTTATAAAAGAATACGCTGCATCCCCAGAGTCCATGTCGGAGGAGGACAAATTGCTGCACTCCACCCGTATGGCCACTCTCAGGTCCGTCACTAATACCTCTATGCGGCTACTATCCCATGCTACGGAAGGTGCCGCTAGGCCTGGCTCCGTCATTGCGATTTCGAGGGAGCCCCAAAGGCGCCATTGCGATTTCTGATGGTTCTGCCCTCTTTGGCAAAACTGTTCGCGACACTTTGACCCAGAGAGAAAAGGATGGGAAGACGCTGTCTGCCGTGGGGATCCGCTTCTGCACCCCAGAGGCCCTATTCTAGGAACCAAAAGGGTCAGAAGAAGATGTGGTTCCGGAAGTCCAGCAATCCCAGCCTGCTCCGGACAACCAGTCCTTCCGTGGCAGAGGAGGACAGGGAGACGCCCCGCCCTCAGAGGGGCTCCCAGGAACTGGTCCAGAGAACCTTTCTCTGGAACGCCCAGCGCAGCAGCCTGGGTTGCCCGACTGCTCCACTCTGGAGGCAGTCGGGGACGCTGAGCATCTAGCGGCATGGGAGTCCATAACATCAGACCGCTGGGTTCTCCAGATCATATCCAGAGGATACCGTATCCCCTTTATTCACTTGCCAAAATTGCAGTCCCTCCCCGATGTTCCACCCGGTCAGTGGGAGGCCGCTGCGCAGAAATTGGCCATCTGCTAAAGAAAAGAGCCATCCAGCCCATCCCCCCAGACCAGATCGGATTAGGGTTCTACTCCAGGTTCTTTTTGGTGCCAAAAAAGACGGGGGATCTAAGACCAATTTTAGACCTTTCTCTTTTGAACCTGGCAGTTCCCAAGGAGAAATTCCGAATGGTTACATTGCAGTCTATTCTCCCCCTTCTGGGAGAAAACCACTGGATGTGCTCCATAGACCTCAAGGATGCATACTACCACATACTCATGGACAGGCACTCCAGGAGGTTTCTCCGCTTCCGGCTGGGAGCCAGTCACTACCAATTCCGGGTCCTTCCCTTTGGTCTCACCACAGCCCCCAGGGTGTTCACCAAAGTATTAGCAGTGGTAGCGGCCCACCTGAGGCTTTAGGGGGTGCAGGTCTTTCCTTACCTGGACGACTGGCTTCTCACCACCCCAACAAGGCATCTACTTCTCTTGGCGAGACTCCTTTCTCCATCTTGCTCCACGCCTGGGCATCACGATAAATACAAAATCCAACCTAGCACCCACGCAGCTCATAGATTTTATAGGTGCCAGGTTAGACACGAGGAGATTGAGAGCCTTCCTCACAGCGGACAGAGTGCAAAGCCTACAGCTCCAGGTGCGGGCCATTCTCCACTCAAGCTCAGTTCCGGAGTTGGTCCTGAGGGCCCTAGGGTCCATGGCGGCAGCGCTTCTTCCTCTCGCCAGGTTCAATATGCGTATCCTTCAATGGACACTCATGTTTCAGTGGTTGTATCTTGCTCTTCCTATGCATCATCCCATTGCGATCAGCAAAGCGTGCAGGCGGTCCCTCCTGTGGTGGCTACACTCTCCAGATCTCCACGGAGGCCGCCCCTTTTGTGCCTCCCCCTCTCGCCGACGGTGACCGCGACCCCCTCGGGTGGGGGGGAATTTTGCAGGCCGGACGGTCCAAGGCACGTGGGACAATTCAGAGACCTCGCTGCATATCAATGTTCTAGAGATGAGAGCAGTGCTCTTAGCGTTGCTAGCACTTCAGGACTTTCTTCCCTTAGGAACAATTGCGATTCAATCGGACAACATGTCTGTTGTCTGGTATATCAACAAACAGGGAGGAACCAGGTCTTACCCCCTTTGTCGAGAAGCCATGAGAGTGTGGGAATGGGCAATCTCCACCAACCGCTTTCTCATAGCAACGCATATTCCGGGTCGGTCCAACATCCTGGCGGACAAACTCAGTCGCACCATTCTCACCCCCTACGAGTGGTCTCTCAATACTCAGGTAGCGGAATGCATCTTCGCACAGTGGGGAACCCCTTGTTGCGATCTTTTTGCGTCTCCCTCAAACACAAAATGCGACAGTTTTTTCGCCCTGATACCTCCTCCTCCCGGAGGTTCCCCAAGAGCTGCTCTGGTGCATGCTTGGCCACCCGGTCTTCTTTATGCTTATCCCCCCTTGCCTCTGATGCTCCAAGTTCTTCAGAAAGCCTCTCGGTTGGGGTGCAGAATGATCCTCATTGCCCCGTTTTGGCCTCGACAGATCTGGTTCCCCTTCCTAAGGTCTCACTCAGTGAATCCTCCTTGGATTCTAGATCCCATTCCGGATCTGATTTCTCAACCATCCCACTTATCTCCTCCGAACCTGGACAAACTCAAGCTGACCGCTTGGCTGCTCCAGTTCCACTCCTGATCAGGACTCCCGGTATTTCGTCCCCTGTTAAGGCCATCCTGGTGGCAGCTCATAAGCCATCCACTAGGAAAGTCTACCGTAGCAAGTGGAAGCGGTTCTCCTTGTGGGCAGAGCGGCAAGGCCTAAACCCCTTCACAGTTCCTCTCCCTTTGGTGCTTGACTTCTTAACCACTCTGTTTAATGATGGTGTCAGCAGTTCCACGGTCAAAGTACAACTTGTGGCAATTTCTCATTATCACATTGGTCATGACTCCGGTCCACTGATGTCGGCCAAATTGTGTAAGATTTTCCTTAAAGGTACTTTTCTTCTCAGGCCCCCTATAAAGCAGGCGGTTCCTCCTTGGGACCTTTCCTTGGTTCTTCAGGCCTTGACCGCCCCCCCCTTCCCCGGCTACTGTAGATCTGAAATTTTTATCTTTCAAGACCGCATTCTTAGTAGCCATTACTTCGGCCAAGAGAGTTTCAGAGCTTCAAGCATTATCAGCTAAACCTCCTTACTTGGTCTTTCATCCGGACCGTGTTTACCTCAGGACCAACCCGTCCTTTCTTCCTAAGGTAGCTTCTGAAGCAAACATTAATCAATCCATTAACCTACCTGTTTTCTTCCCGAAATATCAAAACAAGGGTGAATACAAGCTTCATTCCTTAGACGTTCACAGGCAACTTAGATTTTATCTAAACAGGACTGCTGGTCATAGACAATCCAACCAGTTGTTCATTTCCTTTGCTAAATTTAATTTAGGAAAGCCAATTTCCAAAGTCTCATTATCTCGCTGGATTTCACAATGTATCTTACTAGCTTATCAAGCTTCAGGAAGGCCCGCACCGGAGGGTGTTCATGCCCATTCAACCCGGTCAGTCTCTACATCGGCAGCCTTTAGGGCTAGGATTCCTCTAGATGATATTTGTGCAGCAGCCACATGGGCTTCATCTCATACCTTTATTTCCCACTACAAGTTGGATCTTACTTCTAGGGTAGAGCATCCTTTGGCTGGTGCTCCGGAATATCCTTCCATGATGGCCGCCCAAGATTCAGGTAGCTGGGGACTCTGTCCCACAGGTTGCAGACAAATGAATCACCTACTTCAGATTTAGAAGTTATGTACTCACCATAATGTTCCATCTGAGTAGGTGTATTCATTTGTCTGCAACCATCCCGCCCTCCTATCCCCCTGGCCTTTCAGTTTCCTGCATATGTTGTGTTACCCTTTTCAGGGTGTTTATGCTGTTGGCAAACTCGATCTGAGGTCATGTAGGGAGAGCAGGGCATTATGGGTGAGGGGAGGAGCTGAGAGCTTGGATCCATAGCTGGTAAACCATGCCGGTTCGGATCCGATATCGGATCCATAACCCACAGGTTGCAGACAAATGAATACACCTACTCAGATGGAACGTTATGGTGAGTACATAACTTCTAATTCCACTCATTCCCTGCCTACAACAGGAATTTCTTTGGTGGGCAGATACATGTCACCAAAACAAAAGACTGTCATTCACTCTACCCCCTGCCACCCAAACCCTAACTACAGACACATCAGACTATGCTTGGGGGGCCCACGTGGCGGGATGATGCATTCAGGGTATATGGACCCCAAACCAAATGCATCTACATATAAACCAGAAAGAGATGCTAGCTGTTCAGAATGCCCTGACAGCCTTCAAGGACTTAATTCATCTAGAACTACTACTGAGACGGACAGCACCACATTTATGTGGTACATAAACAAGCAGGGGGGTACACATTCCTACCCCCTTTGCAGACTAGCCATGGCATTGTGGGACACAGTCTTGACTTCCCAAGTACATCTTCAAGCTCAATTCCTGCCAGGAAAACAAAATACTCTGGCAGACCTAAGCAGAAATCTTTTGGACCCTCATGAGTGGAAACTGGATCTACAAGTCTTCAGCATGGTAACACAGAAATGGGGGAGCCCAGACATAGATCTATTTGCCTCTCCCCAAAATTATCAACTGGTCAAATTCTGCACAAGGACTTATCACAGACAAGCATGGAAAGTGGATGCCCTATCCTTCATTTGGAAAAAACTATCAGTCTGTGCCTTTCCTCCTCTGCCTCTTGTCCCCAGGGTCTTACTAAAGGCCAGACAGGAAAAAACAAAAATGATCCTAATTGCTCCGGACTGGCCTTGCCAGCACTGGTACCCAATTCTAAGGAATATGTCTCTACCCCCTCCTTGGTGCTTGCCTCAAATACCTCATCTACTCTCTCAGCAGAACAATCAAATTCTGCACACTCTGCTCCAAACTCTGAACCTGGCAGCATGGCTGATCATGTAATTATTCAAACACCACCTCTCAGTAAATCTGTTATGGATGTCATTTTGGAAGCCAGAAGGCCTAGTACTAGAAAATCTTATGCTGATAAATGGAAGAGATTCTGTGCTTGGAACCAAGCACAAGGGAACGGACTCAGCAAAACCAAATTTCCTTAGATTTTACAATATTTGACTGAGATGCTTGACAAGGGCCTATCCTTCTCCAATAAAAATCCATGCCTCAGCCATTTCGGCTCATTACAACACGGAGCCTCCTATCTTCTTTCATCTTCTGCTAAAGCAGTATCTTAGAGAGGCCAAAAATTTAAAGCCTCCCAGAAGATCACTAACTCCTGCATGAGACCTCAGTTTTGTGCTGGTAAAACTCACCCTCCTTCCTTTTGAACCAGCAGCTACTGCGGATGTAAAGTTTTTATCTTGGAAAACAGCTTTCCTTTTGTCAATCACTTCAGCAAGAAGGGTTTCAGAACTAAAGGCTCTCATGGCTATGGAACCTTTTATTACATTTCAACCGGGCAGGGTGTCCCTCAGGACCAATCCTTCCTTTATGCCTAAGGTGGTATCCAGTGTGGCTCTTAACCAAACTATTCACCTGCCAACATTTTACCCAAATCTGCAGAAAAAGGGGGTGCGGATTCTGCATTTATTGGATGTACACAGACAACTAAGATTCTACTTAAACAGGATCAAATCTGTAAGAAAGTCTGAGCAACTACTGGTGGCATTTGCATCAGGATCAGAAGGGAAGGCTATATCAAAGCAGACTATTTCTAAGTGGATAAGCCACTGCATTCATTTCTGCTACTTGCATCATGGTAAACCTGTACCCAAGGGAATCAGGTCACATTCCACCAGGGCTGCCTCTACCACAGCAGCCTTTCTCAGAGGAGTTCCAACCAAAGAGATTCTAGAGGTTGCTACTTGGAGCGATGTTCATACGTTCACAAAGCATTATCATTTACCTCTCTTCTCCAAATCCAGGGCAGGCTTTGCCACTGCAGTCCTGCAGGGCCTTATAGCTGCTCCTAATGCTATTTAGTTCCATCCTTCTATCCATAGCTTTGGGATTCTACCCAAATGTAATGACTGCAAAAGTGAAGCACTAAGAACATAGTACAGTTGTGTACACTTACCATAAATGTAGATGTTCGAGTGTATTCACTGTTGCAGTCCGGGTTACCCACCCGCCATCCCCCTTTTCTATAACTTCTCTTTCCTTCACTATATACTAAAGTCTTTGTGGTGTATTTGCTTTTAGATGAAGGTAAAGTTTGTTGCTAAAAGTGCATTTTTATATATTGCTGTTTAGTATATATATATATATATATATATATCTATATAATTTTTTTTTTGCTCCCCATTTGGGGGGCACCTGACATCTTGGGTAAGAAAAACTGAATAAAATGGCATCAGATGCATGTTTTATACCCTTGATGACCTGACATCATGGAAGAGGAGACAGCAACTGAGGCAGGACCCAAGACTTTGTTATTCAGGCCGACTGAGGCCAACCTGTCAGCAGATTACCCAAATGTAATGACTGCAACAGTGAATACACTCTAACATCTACATTTATGGTAAGTGTACACAACTGTACTTTCTTGCTCAACACCAAGATGAACTATATCTCTAAATGTGATCATACCTTAAAACTCCTTACTCTGCCTTCTTCACTCACGTCTCTCACTTCATATTGTAATTCCTGTTTGTATTATGCTAACTTTAATTTCTATATAAACTGGCAAAAATGTATCTAAATATTAAACCATTGCCATGGAATTTGTATCTGTTCTTAACCAATGTTTTCATATTATGTCTAATTTGGTATGATTATTTAAACTGTAGTTTTGTGTATTATTTTTATACATTGTAAAATTATTGCTCTTAAAATGTTTTGTAGTACTTGAGTTTTTTTTACGCAGTCCTCCTCCAAGGTCTGTGACACTCCCATAATGCAAGTTCTGTTAGAACTGCACTTGCTGTCCCCTTTTCCTTTTGGATAGCAAACTAAGTGCCCTTCTAAGAGCACTGATTGGTTTTCAGTAACAGAATGCTTGTTTGGAGGGTGATGAATTTGAGATTAAGAAAACAGAATTAGTCCAAGGAAGTTGTCTAAGGATATGATTGCCTTTGCAGGAAGCCAACTAGAACAGACTAATTTAAGCAAAACATTTAGATTTGTGAAGATGTCATTTTTAGTCTGTGTAAATATTGATGGGTCATCATTTGCTGTTTTTGTTTAAATCATCAGATTAGAACATTTGCTGCATATATCAAATGTCAGCATTTTATTTCTAACAAATAATATTGCTTATTCATTACCTAAGTTTACAGACTTCCAAATTACATGTAGGGATCTGCAATATTGACTCTTTTTGATGAGTAAGAGAATTAGACATTTGTACTGTCTCCTAGTGCTAGTCTTTTGTAGATGTCCTTATATTCATATGTTGCTGTATCCATAACACAAGGATTCTGCCTCTGGTTGACTCGCGTACGTCTGGCCATTTTACAAAAGATAGATGTTACTGCAAGGGTGCGTGTGACGTCCCGTGTCTCTCTCTGCAGACATCGGCCAAAAACAGAATTTTGGTACAAAATGGACGTCAGCAAGCACCTACCTCAGAACTGTTCTGCCGCCTGTTTGACTGTCAGCTCTGGTCATCACTCCTTCGGAAAAGTGAACTTGTCCTTTCCATCTTCAGATAAGTACCCCATAGGGGGTTTTGATTGTCCTTTTGCTACTGCTTTGCAGTTTCATGTCGGGTAGAAAGGGTAAGTGTAGGTTTGGAAGGCAGATTCTACATAAGGATTGGCATGAGCTCTGCATGTCTTGTTTAGGCCAAGAACATGACCACACTGTTTTTGTAGTATTTGTCAGGCCTTCGTCCCCAAGACCCTCAGAAGTCGCCTAGCAGCTTTAAATCTTTACTTGGAGAACCAGTGACTCAAATGCCTGACTAAAACTATGAATCCGACGTCTGGTTCCTCGGATGAGCCGCCAGTCCAAAAGGCCAAAAATGTGCAGCCTGAACAGACTGCTGCACCCTCTATTCCAGCCGTACTTCTCGAGGCTGGTGAAGGCCCAGAGTCTGAGCTGGAATCCTTGGATCTTCCTTTGGCGGGTACCCAGGAGTAGGCCATCAAAGAAGCCACCGGCACCTCCCAGAGGAAAGTGCAGGCGTCTGAATTGGCTTCCAGGGGGGAACCTAGGCTCATTTCCGAGGGCCCGCCTGGGGCCTCTCAACTTGTAGTTCGCGAGAATGTTTCCTCAGACAGGGTAAGAACCAAACCAGAAATACAAAGTCAAAGCTTGTTTTAATAAAACACATCTCAAAGCTTTCAAGTAAAAACACTTTATCAATGCACACAAAAACTGGGTTCATGGTTACAATAAATATAAAAATCGACCAATAGGCAGCAGCATTCAGTTACATACACCTAATACTAATATAATAGGCTAAAAACCTAATAGTTAAACCATACCCCACAACATAGTAAAACAAGACGGATAACATATATAGATGCACACAGGCTGGTTATATATTTAAAAAACTAATTAAAAAAACTAGTTTGTACTGTCATGTTTTAACTTAAGAACAGGTTTCAAACTGTTTTGAAAATTTAATCCTGGACTAGTAGAATCATGAAAAGAATTTATCCATTTACAATTCAGTAAGTTCAGTCTGAAGTTTAATGTCACCACCCCTTATACCTATATTTATTACTTGAAACACGCGAAACTTAAAAGAATGTGTATCACCCTTCAGTTGAACATGCTTAAAAAGGGCATTATTTTCAACCTCTCTGGAAATCTCAGATAAGTGGGAACAAATTTGTTGCTTTAGCTTCAAATTAGTTTTACCTATATAAAAACTAGGACATGTAACACAGTTAGCAAGGTAGACTACATTTTGTGTCTGACAAGTAACAAGTTCTAAATTCAAAACTAGATCTAGAAATTGGATGTTCAAGCAATAAATTAGTGTTAATATAATTGCAGTAACTACTAATAGATTGGATAATTCACAGAGAAGACCTGTTAGATACCTTATGAAATATAATAGACATACTAAAGGTATTAAACAGATTATTAGTAAATATTGGCCTATTCTTACTTCTAATATGGAGATTAAAAATCTTATAGGCACTAAACCATCCTTTGCACATAGAAAAGAGAGAAACCTTAAACAATTACTATGTTATAAAGATATGCCCCGTCTTAAATCACTTCACTTTAATACCAAAGGGATGCATCCCTGCCACCACTGTAGTTACTGCAATTATATTAACACTGATTTACTGCTTGAACATCCAATTTCTAGATCTAGTTTTGAATTTAGAACTTATGCTACTTGTCAGACACAAAATGTAGTCTACCTTGCTAACTGTGTTACATGTCCTAGTTTTTATATAGGTAAAACTAATTTGAAGCTAAAGCAACAAATTTGTTCCCACTTATCGAGATTCGCAGAGAGGTTGAGAATAATGCCCTTTTTAAGCATGTTCAACTGAAGGGTGATACACATTCTTTTAAGATGTCCTTCAAGGATGCATCTGCAGTCCTTACAAATGGGTTGTCCTGTCGTCAGGCAGCCCTTCGGTCGGCCAGATTCCAAAGTCTGGGTCTGGCCTCGGCTGGTGTCGCACTTCACCCGACGTCATAGCTGCAGTTCTTCGGGTATAAAGGCATCAGCCGACGCCATTTTCCTCAGTCTTTCTTGCCGCGTGGCGCCCAAAGCAGAAGCTGTTCGCAAGTGCCGGTCGGTCAGATCCAGAGATTACTACTACCGAATACTACTTCGAAGACTTCTAAAAGGTAAGTACCCCGTTGGGGACTCTTTCTTGCCTCAACCGATGTCAGAAAAAGTGAATAACTGTTTAACTTGTGGGAAACAAATACCTCATAAAGATTTCCACTGTTACTGCTTACCTTGTTTAGGCCCAGACCACGACGTAGCAGCTTGTCTAGCCTGTGCTTCTTTCAACCGACGGACGCTTAGACGTCGGTCGGAGTTTGCTGAACAGTTTTTCGGCTCAGATTTTGCGTACATAATGCCGCCGGATCCTCCGACTTCTCAAGTTGTTAAGCGAAGAAAGGACCGACACTTCAGGTCCGCGGTTTCGCCGAAACCACGGTTAAGCAAACATGAGTGTCTGTTTCGCCGAAACCGAGCAAACGGTTCTATCTTCAGCCGAATCCATGACTACTACCGAGGCCCCTTCTACCCTGGTTGAATCGGCCTCTGAAGTTCTACCTGCTACTGTGGTTTCACAAGAATTATCGGACACCATCCCTTTGGATGTTTCTACCCCAGCACGTGGTGCTGCTAGGCCTCCTGCAGCCATGTCTATAAGGCCTTTGCCAGGTCTAAAGCATACAAAACTTCTAAGTCTGTGCCTGTTAAGCCCCCCTCACACAGGCCCAGTTCCAGTTCTCAAATGCTTACTCTGGCAGAGGATCTCATCTCTTTAATAAGGGGATCCCAATCTCACCCAGACAGGGCCTCTCAACCTCCAGAAAAGAGACCTAGAGCAGAGCCCCCTGAGCCAGTGTCCTCAGATGATTCTTCTGATGATACAGACAATACAGACCATCCAGAGGCTCCTTTTTCTACTTATGAAGATTCCGATGCTGAGGAATCGATTCCTTCTGCCTCTCCACCAGAGGAATTTTCCTTTGGGGAAACTTTACATGCCATGAGAGAGCAATTCCAATGGCAGGGACAAGATTTCTCAGATTCAAGGAAAAGGCTTAGGACCTTTTTGCATTTACCACAACATAGGCCTTTAGCTATACCTCCAGTTCTTCCTGTTGTGGATGATGCATTTAATGATGCTTGCACTGCTCCTGATACTTTACCTCCAGCCCCTGCTAAGCCCGATAGGTTCTACAGGGTCCCGGACACTCATCACCATTTATACAAGGCTCCTTTTGCAGATCCTGAGACTATCTCCCAGGGGCCTAAGGCAGTAGCCGACCTCAGTTAAAACCCTCTCCTTCTGAAAGGGAATCCAGGTCCTTAGAGATGGGGTAAAAGTATACACCTCTGCTACTCTCTCAGCTAGGGCATTGAACTGTCAGTTTCATATGATCCAATACCAGGAGTTTATGCTTGATCAGTTAACTAAAAAACTGTCCTCTGATGATTCTTTAGATAAGAAATATGTTCTAGAAATGGTGCATAACATTCAGCAGGTTAGTAACCATTCCTTAAAATGTGGCTATGATGCACTGGAGGCTTCCTTTAGATCAGCCATGACTGGCACAGTTATAAGAAGGCATGCATGGTTGAAAGAACAGGTCTTGCCGGATCATGTTAAAGCAAAACTATTAGCTGCTCCTATGGATAAGGTCAGTTTATTTGGTTCTCCTGCTCAACAGGTACTGAAGAAAATGGAAGAGAAGGCAAAATCTGTACAAACAGTGAAAGATTTCTTACAGGTTCAGCCTCCAAGGTTTAGCAGGAACTGGCCTTCCAAAAACTGGTCCTTTCCAGACTCCTCTAAAACTCAGAGAGGCAGGAATAGGCGTTCAAGAGGCAGAAATCAATCCAGAGGAGGTGCCTACAGGGCACGCCAGTGGCAAGGTAACAACCAACGAGGCACAGACACAACTACTACCACTGCAACAGGACAATCACAGTGACTTGGCTCTGGCACCGCCTACCAGGGAACAAATAGCAGCACCCTTAGGCGGAAAGTTAGCCTTATTTTCAAAAAACTGGCACTATATCACAAGAGACAAGTGGATTTTGCAAACTATAGACCAAGGCTACAGGTTTCATTTCCACACTTTACCAGGAAAAAGAGGAATGCCAAACCTACCACCAAATCAAAAGACAGAAGCTCTAAAACAAATAGCTCAATTAGCAAAGATGAGAGCTGTGGAAAGGGTACCATCTATGGAACAAGGAAAGGGATTTTACTCCAGACTATTCCTGGTACCAAGAAAAGAGAAAAATTGAAGACCTATTCTCGACCTGTCCGCTTTAAACACATTCATCATTGTTCCAAAATTCAAAATGCTGACCCTACAGCAACTTCTTCCCATGCTGGGCAAGGAGTATTGGCTGGTAACTCTAGATCTCAAGGAGGCATACCTGCACGTCCCCATATGACCAAATTGCAGAAGATACCTCAGATTTCTTGCAGGATCAGAGCATTATCAATTCTCAGCATTGCCCTTTGGCTTATCTACTGCGCCCAGAGTGTTCACGAAATGCCTGGCATCAGTAATCGCTCACTGCAGGCTTCAGGGAATCCAAATATATCCATACCTGGACGACTGCCTGATACAAGCGGACAACAAAAACAAGCTAACAGAAGACTTACAAAGAGTCATTTGCTTACTACAAGCCCTGGGATACACAGTCAATATAAAAAAGTCAAGACTGATACCATTCCAAAGAATAACCTTCTTAGGTGCAGAATTGGACACAGTAAAACAGATGGCATTCCTAACTGCAGAAAAACAAGAACAACTTCCTCTCTACTTCTTGGCATTAACAAAGCAGAACAAACTAACAGCAAGGAAAGTACTGCAGGCCTTGGGCTTCATGGCATCCTGCATAATCCTGGCCTCCCATGCCAGACTGCATATGAGAAAGCTACAGTGGTACCTAAAGAATTTATGGTCTCAACACAGGCACAGCTTAGAAACCGAAATACCACTAATTCCATGCCTGAAACAAGAGTTCCTATGGTGGGCTCAGGCATGCCAGTCAAACCCAGGTTTGCCCTTCCACAGCATTCAACCAAGCCAAACCATCACAACGGACGCCTCAGACCTCGGTTGGGGGGCCCACATGCTGGACAAGTGCATACAAGGCTTATGGACTCCAGATCAGCTGTACCTGCACATAAATCTAAAAGAAATGCTGGCAGTAAAACTAGCAATCCAGAATTTCAGACCATTCCTCCAAGAAGGCCAGTTGATAAGGACAGACAACACCACAGTCATGTGGTACATCAACAAACAGGGAGGCACTCATTCATACCCTCTATGCCGGATGGCACTGGACCTATGGAATATGGCTCTGAGTTACAACATTCAGTTACAAGCAATTTTTGTACCGGGAAAAGAAAACATCCTAGCAGACATATTAAGCAGAACTACCTCGGATGCTCACGAATGGATGCTACACCCGGACATATTCAAGGTCATCACAAAGAAATGGGGACTGCCACAAATAGACCTATTCGCATCCCCACTCAATCACCAGCTCAAGAAATTCTGCAGAAGGACGTACCACCCACTTGCTTGGAAGGTGGACTCTCTATCCTTCAGTTGGAAAGGCCTGACAGCATATGCATTCCCACCTCTTCCTTTGATGCACAAGGTGCTATTGAAGATCAAAGAGGAACGTCCAAGGATCATTCTGATAGCTCCAGACTGGCCAAGACAGCATTGGTACCCATTACTGAGGAGCATGTCTCGGGGACAAATGTGGTCACTACCCCTGATTCCTTTTATGTTAACTCAGAGCGACTACAACATCCTGCATCCAAACCTGAAAACTCTGCAACTGACTGCCTGGAACATTACATAAGAGCAACTAACCCAGATTTATCCCAAAGGGTTAAAGACATTATCCTTGAGGCCCGCAGACCCTCCACAAGAAGGAACTATGCAGGAAAATGGAAAAGGTTTCTCATTTGGAGTACCGAGAGGGGCAAAGATGTGTCAAAGGTAGACATTGCCAACATCCTGGAGTATTTGGCAGAGCCTTTCCATACAGGCCTGTCCTATTCCTCCATCAAGATACATGCATCAGCTATTTCTGCAGAATACAGCTTTGATCCCCCTGTCTTTTCCCATCCTCTACTCAGGCAGTTTCTGAGAGGAATTAAGAATGTAAAACCTCCTAGGAAACCACCATTACCAGCATGGGACTTGAACTTTGTGCTAGAAAAATTGACACTCCCCTTTCGAACCAGCAGCAACAGCAGATCTTCAACACCTATCCTGGAAAACTGCTTTCCTGCTGGCAGTTACCTCAGCAAGAAGGGTTTCTGAGCTACAGGCTTTAATGGCAGTACAACCCTTCCTAATCTTCCATCAAGATAGAGTGTCCATGAGAACTAATCCTACATTTATGCCTAAGGTGGTATCCAGAGTGTCTTTAAACCAGGCAATCCACCTACCTACCTTCTTCCCCAATCCACAGAACAGGGGGGAAAGACTGCTGCATACTTTGGATGTACATAGACAGTTACGCTACTACCTGGACAGAACCAAGGGCAATAGAAAAACTGACCAGCTTCTGGTAGCATATGCAACAGGAAGGGAAGGAAAAGCAATTTCCAGACAGACAATCTCCAAGTGGATAGGAAATTGCATTAGATTCTGTTACTCCTACCATGGAAAGCAAATTCCACAGAACATAAGGCCTCATTCTACAAGGGCTACAGCCACTACCACAGCTTTCTTACGAGGAGTGGCTACCAAGGACATTATAGAGGCTGCTACTTGGACCTCCGTGCATACATTTGCCAAGCATTATAACTTACCTTTATACTCTAGATCCCGAGCAGGGTTTGCCACTGCTGTTTTGCAAGGGATCCTAACTACACCATAATTTCTTCTTCCTCCTCCCTAGTTTGGCTGTGGTATTCTACCCATTTGTGACTGCAGATGCATCCTTGAAGGACATAGTACAGTTTTGTACCTACCATAAATGTAGATGTCCGAACAGGATTGCATCTGCAGTCAGGATTACCCACCCTCCTTCCCCTCTGTGGTATTCCTAGGGTATTTGCCCACCTAATAGCTAGCTGGGGGGGATCTCTTATGGTGTATTTGTTTGTATATATGTACATACATGATTATGTTTTGTGTTTGCCTTCTACTATTTGGAAACATTGACATTTATCCAAAATTTAGCTATCCAAGAGGGCAACTGGCATCTGGGGCAAGAAACACTGAGGAAAATGGCGTCGGCTGATGCCTTTATACACGAAGAACTGCAGCTATGACGTCGGGTGAAGTGCGACACCAGCCGAGGCCAGACCCAGACTTTGGAATCCGGCCGACCGAAGGGCTGCCTGACGACAGGACAACCCATTTGTAAGGACTGCAGATGCAATCCTGTTCGGACATCTACATTTATGGTAGGTACAAAACTGTACTTTTTGCGTGTTTCAAGTAATAAATATAGGTATAAGGGGTGGTGACATTAAACTTCAAACTGAACTTACTGAATTGTAAATGGATAGATTATTTGCATGCTTCTACTAGTCCAGGATTACATTTTCAAAACAGTTTGAAACCTGTTCTTAAGTTAAAACATGACAGTACAAACTAGTTTTTTTAAATTAGGTTTTAAATATATAACCAGCCTGTGTGCATCTATATATGTTATCTGTCTGTTTTACTATGTTGTGGGGTATGGTTTAACTATTAGGTTTTTAGCCTATTATATTAGTATTAGGTGTATGTAACTGAATGCTGCTGCCTATTGGCTGATTTTTATATTTATTGTAACCATTAACACAGTTTTTGTGTGCATTGAGAAAGAGCTTTTGCTTGAAAGCTTTACGTTGTGTTTTATTAAAACAAGCTTTGATGTTGTATTACGTTGTGTTTTATTAAAACAAGCTTTGATGTTGTATTACATTGTGTTTTATTAAAACAAGCTTTGATGTTGTATTACGTTGTGTTTTATTAAAACAAGCTTTGATGTTGTATTACGTTGTGTTTTATTAAAACAAGCTTTGATGTTGTATTACGTTGTGTTTTATTAAAACAAGCTTTGATGTTGTATTACGTTGTGTTTTATTAAAACAAGCTTTGATGTTGTATTACGTTGTGTTTTATTAAAACAAGCTTTGATGTTGTATTACGTTGTGTTTTATTAAAACAAGCTTTGATGTTGTATTACGTTGTGTTTTATTAAAACAAGCTTTGATGTTGTATTACGTTGTGTTTTATTAAAACAAGCTTTGATGTTGTATTACGTTGTGTTTTATTAAAACAAGCTTTGATGTTGTATTCCTAGTTTGGTTCTTGCTTTGTTGCTCTTTGCTGCCTAGGAATACTTTAGTTCCAATACATTATTTTTCTTTGCGATGTTTCCTTAGACATTATGTAGTGCCATCCGATGTCCAGCCATCCATCACTCCATTGCATCTCTGATACCTTGGTGTCGGAGTCCCACAAATAGAAGAAGCAAAGGACCAAGTATCTTACTCCTTTGACGCCCGCACCCTCCGACCAGCTACCTGACTGGCAGGCCTTTACTCGAGGCCTTCTAAATGCATTCCTTGCCTTACACCAGGCCCCTGCTCCGGACCTGGCCCCTACTGTGTCTACCCCTAAGAGTAAACTTGTTTTCGATGTGTCAACTGAAGAGGAGGGTTCATCAGGGGAGGAAACTCTCACTTTTACACTTCACAAATTGCTTCCCTTCTGAGGTACGCTTTCCCAGAGGAGGAGTCCAATGGCACAGAGTCCCCAGGGAAGGACATTTCCTTCAGGGAAACTATTGCTCAGATGAGACTTTTTCAAGTGGGACAGCACCCAGGTCGCAGAGACCCAAAAGAGGTAGTATGACCTTTTACAAATGGAGTCTACTACTCTGTCTGCTGTACGTCCAGCGCACCCTGCTTTCTTGAATGCTTTTTGGGCTACTTCAAAAAAACGAGATTCGCAACTTTTCACACCCAAACGTTCAGACAGGTTTTACAAGGTCCCTGGTTTGCACCTGTATCTCTGATGTAGACAGGTAACCTGTAAGTGGTTCATTTCCCAGGCCCATGTTTAGACTTGTCAAGGTTATCAGAACTCTCAGATTTGGGATGCTTGGCTAGGCTTAAAAAAGCCCTTGTGGTCATTAGCCTAGTAAACACCAATGAACCTATGAACACTGACGATGCAAAACTCCTTTACAAAGATTCTCGAACCAGGAACCAAACCACAACACGACCAATAAGAAAATCCACGGAGTCTGAAGATCCTTCTGCAGACCCTTCTATCATGACTGTGGCTGAAGACAAAACCTCCAACTTACTCCCTTCCACCTCCCTCCTTCTCTCCGACAAGGAGAGCACATTAATGGTGTGCCTAGGAAAAAAAGGCTACACATCTGCTATCTTAGCAGTGAGAGCCATTAACTACCAGACTCACATGGCCAAATACTCCCTGGCTCTGCTTTCTGATGTGCCTAAACAATTGGGGGACCTCCCTGACTCCCTGGCCAAGGCTAAAATCTCCACTCTACTGAATTCCTGCACTCAAGTAACTAAGCACTCTATCAAGTGCCATTATGATGCGGTAGAGTCTTCTCTAGGGCTGCCGCCTCAGGGTCTGTCATCAGGAGATATTCCGGGCTTAGGTTGCAGCCTCTCCCTGATGACATTGTGTAAACTCCTAGACACTCCTTTGGACAATAACACTTTATTTGGTTCAGCAGCTGCTGAACATTTCAAGGCCCTTCAAGAGAAGGGTATAAAACTACAGGATCTGAGACACATTTGTCTCCCCGGTTCATGCTTTCAAAGGAACTATCCTGCCAAAACCTCCTTTGTGAGAAGGCCTGCCAGACAGATGCTAACCAAAGGCAAAAAAGATTCCAGGAAACAGTACTCCTCCAGGCCTGCTCCCTCTACTCCTGCTCCCAAACAGCCCTTTCAGGCTGAGCCTGGTAGCCTCTGACTACCTGGCATTGGATCTAGACACCCCTCTTTCCATGCATCTCTCTCCTTCCCTGCTTGGAATCAGGTTACCCAGGACTTTTGGGTCCTCTCTATAATAAAACAGGGGTACTTCATGACATGGGAAACCAAACCTACTCCCAAAGGCATTCCACAAACCCCCTCGAGACCTACTGGTTTCCTTTCCTCCTGTTCTCCAGGAACTCCTCACACAAGGAACAGTACAAGAAGTCCTTCTTCATGCAAGAGGAAAGTGATTTTACTCCAAGATGTTCCTGGTTCTCAGGAAAGAAGGTCCCTGGAGACCAATCCTGGATTTATCCCATCTCAATGCCTTCCAACAGGTTCCTTCCTTTCAGATGCTCACTTTTCCTACTCTCCTTCCCCTGATTCTCCCCAGACCTTCTTGGTATCCTTGGATGTTAAGGACACCTACTTACACATCCCAATCCAGCCCCTGTTCAGGAAATTCCTTTGCTTCTCGGTGGGTTCTGCACACTCTCAGTTCTGTGCTTTACAGTTTGGTCTCTCTATGGCCCCAAGAGTGTTCACAAAGTGCCTAGCACCAGTCATGGCCTTTGCCAGAACAAGGGGAATCCAACTCTTGCCCTGTCTAGACGATATCCTGATACAGGCCCCATCAGTTCAAATGACTTCAGTATTTCCCTCTAGAAGTCTAGGGTTCATGTTAAATCTCAAAAAGTCATCCCTGATACCCTCACAGGATTATGTGTTCCTGGGGTGCAGGATCCGAACAGAAAAAAAATGGCCTGTCTTTCCCAGAAAAAATTTTGTGTCTCACTTATTTCAAGGAGTTAATACCTCTCAAAGCCATGTCAGCCAGGAAGTTTCTCAGGCTCCTGGGATTCATGGCTTCCACCATCCTCATGGTACCCCTGGCAAAACTTCACATGAGGAAGTTCCAGTGGTACTTGAGAACAGTCTAGAAACAACACCTGCACCCCTTGGAATTCATGGTTCCCATGCTTCCATGCCTTTCCAGGGAATTGAATTGGTGGATAGCCCAGATAAACGTCAACCCAGGCCTGCCCCTACAGACCATGCCCACCCAAACAGGACCTCTTCACAGATGCTTCAGACACAGGCTGGGGAGCAACCTTAGGAGAACGGAGAGTGAGAAACTCATAGACCCTCCCTGAACAGAAAGAGCACATCAGTATCAAGGAAATGACAGCCTTGATATTAGCCCTACAGATTTTCAAGGATCGTCTCATCGGTACACAGAAAATACCCCTGTGCTGTGGTACATCAACAAAGTGGGACAAAGTCCTGCCTCCTGTGCAGGTTGGCCCTGCAAGCATGGGAAATCACCCTAGACAGCTCAACAAGCCATCTGCATACCTTCAGCAGACAATGTGATGGCAGATACTCTTAAGCAGGGCCATTTCTCAATCTCACAAATGGATGCTAAACAAGGATGTGTTCCTGGACCTGGTCCATCAATGGGGTATTCCGGATATGGATCTATTTGCCTCCCCCATGAACAGACAGCTTTCGACCTTCCACTCCAGGGTACAACATCCTGAAGCATGGAGGGTGGATGCTCTCTCATTCCTTTGGAAAGGGATGTACGCTTATGCATTCTCCCCCCTTCTCTCATACAAAAAGTATGCTGAAAATTTAGAAATAACCACAAATTTGGTTGGTTACTCCCTTTTTGCCAAGGCAGCGTTGATTCCCCCTATTACTCCATCTAGCCAAGGCCAGTCACCACAAGTTACCCCATCAGATGGACCTGCTCACACAGGAGAAGGGAATCCTCTTCCACTCCCATCTGTCCACCCTGAGTCTTACTCTGTAGATAAGGTATTGATTCCTTTCAAACACCTATACACAGAGGACGTGCTTCAGGTTCTGCAGGAGACCAGAAAATCAACTACCAGGATTTTCTGTCTGGTGTCAAAAACACCATTTACGACCACTGGCAGTAGAACCCTCCAGTGGTCTTGTCATACCTGTGTGAATTGTCTGGACTGTCTTCAATCAGGACTCACTTATCTGCCATCTCAGCCTGGCTGCCCCTCACCCCACATCTGGCTTCTAGATTAGAAGTTTGAAACTATTTTTGAAAGGGTTTCTGCACCTTAGACCCCCAAGGAAGCCCATTCTGCCTCCTTGGGATCTAAATTTCATTCTGGAGAAGTTGACACTACCACCCTTTGAGCCAGCCAAACACTGCTCTCTCCAGTGCTGTACATGGAAAACTATACTCTTGGTGGCCATTACTTCAGCCAGAAGGGTTTGTGAACTACAAGCCCTTATGGCCTCTCATCCCTTTAATGTTTTCCATAAGGGCAGGGTGTGTTTCCGTACTAACCCAACCTTCATCCCCAAAGTGCTCAATGAGCTGTCCTTGAATCAGGCCATCAACCTTCTGACCTTCTTCTCTTCACCCCAAAACCCAGCTGAAAGGATCCTGCATTCCTTAGATGTACACAGACAACTTGGATACCATCTGGCTAAGACCAAATCCATCCGTAAATCAGACAGGCTGTTTGTCTCCTACCACCCAAGAGCCCTGGGGCACCCTGTTTCCAAGCAAACCAGAGCCTCTTGGATTTCTAAAACCATCTCCTTTTGCTGTACAGCCCATGGCAGATGGCTTCCCTTCCCAGTAAAGGCACACTCCACTAGAGCAGTGTCCTCTGTGGTTTTCTTTAAGAGTTTGGATACAGCTGCCATTTTAGAAGCAGCTGCATGGTCCTCTGTCCATACCTTCACCAAACACTATAAGTTGGACATTGTTTCTAGAGCTGTAGCAGGTTTTGCCAGACACGGTCTTCATGGCTTTGTGGAAAATGCTTCATTTCCTCCCCCCAAATCTTAACAGGAGCTTTTGCTCTCTCCCGTTGTTATGGATACAGCAGCATATGAATAGAAGGATATAGTATTGTCGTGTAAAATCTTACCATAATGTTAGATGTTCTTCTTTTCTGTATGCTGCTGTATAGCTTCCTACCCAGCCTTCCCCCTGACACTTGCCTGACTCCTGAGTACCCACTATGTAGTCGATGACTCCAGCTGCATACAGTTCTAAGGTCAGTGCGTGCTGAGGTCTGTTTTGTTCTGGACGTCTGTAGAGGGAGACATAGGACATCACACACATCCTTGCAGTAGCATCTGTCTTTTGTAAAATGGCCAGACATACGTGAGTCGACCAGAGGCAGACTCCCTGTGTTATGGATACAGCAGCATATAGAAGAGAAGGACATTTAAGATTTTACACAATAATACCTTCACTCTGCACTTTGCTTGACGTTTTGTACTTTATCATAAACTGTGAATTCAGTGACGACATGATAAATATTTTCTGTGTTTGGATAGCAGACAAAAGTTTTGAACCCTATTACTTTTCTCCGCTCAACTATTGATTTCCAAACTAAATATTAGTGCTCCCATACATACATTGTGTAGTTCCCAGAAAAACAAATCAAAGTTGTAGTCCGTGTTATTAAAGTGTGTGCATTCCCAATAGGATTTGCACTTATCTTAATTTGTAAAGGTAATTTTGCACCACACAGTTCATAATATCTGGCATTAACTTGGAAGAGTAATGCTATTTGGCAGATGTCGCTTCAAGGCAATAAAACCATATAGTTCCAGTATTCCTTTCTTAACTTATAGTGGACTCTTCCTTGTGTCTTCCTTCCCCCAAAATTTATTTTCTTCCAAGTTTTCTTGCCATGTCATTGACATCTTGCTATTTTAATGCAGGTGGCAAACATTTGTTCATCTCCCAATGCCCCGTCATGGAGTGAGCCAGTAAATAGGGGGGAAAGGATGAAGGAATTGTTAATATTTTTCCAAGTGTTTTATATATTGGTGAAGAAATACCTTCCAGATTTTCTCCTGTGCAAAGGTCTGTTGCATAGATAATCAGTGGGTTAATACTTGATGTTAAGTTGTCAAACTCACCTTCATTCTTGCTGGATGGGTTCGGAGCCAATCCTCGGCTCTGACTCGGCACTTGCTAAGCTCGAGAGCTAATTTTACCAGCTCGAGGCAACCCTATATCCCATGATGCAAGGTGAGACTACTCCGATCTCATTTGCCGCTTCGCGAAGAGGTCTTCCTTTGCCAGCTCAGGTAGTGTTTTTTGTAATTTAACTTTTTACAGTCTAAAATCTTCCCCTTTTTCAAGCCTTTTGTCTAGTATTAGAGTTAGTCTTCCTATAGCCTGTCTCCTTAACCCTATACTCCCTCAACCTAATAGGTTTAGTTATTTTCCCCTTCAGGCCTTAAGCCTCCCTTTCCTTAATTCCTGTCAGGGTGTTTGAGTGTTGTACTTAGTTCACCCCCCTTCTTCTTAGTAACTGTGTGGGTGAACTTTGTGTGTGTGTGTGTTGGTGCACTGGACATAATTATGTCCAAAGAATCGAAGGTCTCAGGCTTCAAGAAGTGTGACTCGTGCTGTCAGAAGATGTCTCTGACAGACGGTCACACTTCTTGCGTGTACTGCCTGGGACCTCTACACCTGCAGGACTCCTGTGCCATTTGTCATTCTTTTAGCCACAGAGTCCTGCAGGAACGTAGGAATAAATTAATCCTACGAGGCTTATTGAAGCCGGAGATCTCCCCGACCAAGACCGAATCGGGGAAGCCCTCTAAGCCACCTAAGCCCCAGGCTTTCAGTTCGAAGCCTTCGGCTGTGGCTCAGACTCCTTCGGAGTCTAGGTCAGCTCCGGCCGGAGCCAATCTTTCTCTCTTAGAGGCGGTGGTATCGGTGCCAGCCGGCTCCGATACACCTGCATCGAAGTCGATGTCGGCTCCGGCTGGAGCCGACATTTCCATGTCCCAGACTGGAGCCAATAAGTTATCGGCTCCGACTGGAACTGAGGGTTCTTCGGCTCCGATGGCTCCTACTAGGAAGAGATCTCGGTCTCCTTCCCTGGAGTCTATTCGCTTGGCTCTGGGATCTCTACATTCGGAGCGGAGCCATCGGAGCCAATCTTCTAGGTCTTCCAGGCTCTCTGACCATGACTTGGAGAGAGTGGTAATCAGATTGCTGAAATCACAGGCACTGGCCCAGATGCTCCATAGCCCGTCTCAGCAGACGACCGCTATCACTCATCCCCCTGAATTTCCTCCTTCGACTCTCCTCCAGAGTTCGGAGCCGGAGCTTCTTGAAACCTTGACTGTTGGTGCGTCAGAGCCGATGCCACCCCTTTCGGCTCCGTCGTCTTCTACTCCGATTTCCTCCATGATACCTTCCATGGAGGGATCCTGTCATCGTGACTCCCGCGTCGGCTCCGAGGGGGCGAGTGGCATCGGACCCTTGTCCTGCCCCGTTCTCCCTCTCGGAGCTTCGGCGTTGGTGAGTTCAGCACCGACATCGGCCTCGGAGCCTTCTCTTTCGGTGGGGCCTGGAGTTCCTGTTTCTTCGGAGCGGGAGCTCTCTGGCCTCCCTGGAAAGGGAGTCTTTGAGGTGATGAGTGTTCAAGCCCCTCAGCTTAGTCAACAGTCGGTTCCATTAGCTCCCCCCCTCTTCGGTGCCTGCTGATATCTCTTCCCACTCTCTTGCTCCCGGACCCAGAGATCCATCGCCCCAGGTTTCCCCACTGGGAAGAACTTCCTCTTCCGAGGTTTCTCCTGATCCTTCGGGGGAACCCCCGTGAAGGACATGCAAGAGGAAGCACATAGACTCCCCTGAGTCTACAACATCTGATACTGACTTAGATGAGTCGGAGGGATCCCCAAAGTCCCCCTCTGAGGATGTCTCCTTTTCAGACATCTTGGAACTCCTTAAACAGAGGGGGAACTGGCCTTTCATTAACTCCTCCAAGGATGAGTCAGTATACCTGGAGGCTTTTGGATCTCGACCTTCCACCTCCTGGGTGTCTCCGCCTTTCGACCCTCTCATGGAAGTGGTGGCTCGAAGGCATGGCCCAGATTCTGTGGAACCAGTCCCTAGGAGGCCATCTAAATTTATCACGGCCCCAGTAGACAAGCAGTTTCTCACCAAGGGTGTCCCTGTTGATGCCATGGTGGTGGCAGCTGCCACCAAGAAGGAACTTGCCGATCCTTCTGTACCTGTCCATCCTCCTAACAAGGAGTCTAGGACCATGGATAGGTACGGTAAGTGGATTTTTTCCTCCGCGACCTTCACTATGCGCTTGCTGAATTATCTCTGTCACTTTACCCGGCTTCAGCGAGATATTCTCAAGGAACTAGGTGAGGTAGTACAGGATCCGTCAGCTGCCGAGGCTCAAGAAAAAATTACCTCGCAGCTGGGAATCCTAAATTCTTTAACAAACTCCTCCATGCGGCTCATTTCTTATGCGGCCGATGGAGCAAGTAGAGCCGTAGGCACGGGAGTGGCCCTTAGGCATCAGTCCTGGATGCGGCTTTGCAACTTCGCAGATCCCTTTAAGGCGTCCTTCACAAATACTCCCTTCGATGGTTTGGCTTTGTTTGGACCTCAAGTGAAGGAAACATTGACCAGATGCGAGCAGGACGGCAAGACTCTTTCTGCCGTAGGAGTCCGTTTCTCCACCCCTTCAAGACCTTATCCTAAAGGTCAGAAGGGAGGGAAGATGTGGTTCTGTAAATCTCCGGGAGTCATGCCGGACGCACGTGGTCAGTTTACCCCCAGAGGCAGAGGGGGTAATAACAATAGACACCGCCCTAGGGGCAGAGGGGTTCCGCAGAATCAGGGTAGCAGAGAGCCTCTCCCTGACAAACCCTTCCAGCATCCCTGAGGTGTTGCCCGACTGTCCACCCTTGGAGGCAGTCGGGGGAAGATTGTCGCTGTACCCAACAGCCTGGCTTTCCCTTTCTCAAGACATTTGGGTACAGTCGATCATATCCGAGGGTTACAAGATTCCCTTCGAAAACTTATCCTGTTCCTCAGAAGGTATTCCTCCCAGACGTTGCACCCGGTCTAAGGGAGTTCTCAAAGCTGGGGGTATCAAAACTTCTAGCAAAAAGAGCCATTCAGCCAGTTCCAGCAGACCAAATAGGATCCGGGATCTACTCAAGATTTTTTTTGGTCCCCAAAAATACGGGAGATTGGAGACAAATTCTAGACCTCAGCAGACTAAACAAGTTTGTCAAGAAGGCAAGATTCCGGATGGTCACGCTTCAGTCCATTTTACCCTTTTTGGGCAAGGACAACTGGATGTGCTTGGTAGACCTTCAGGTTGCGTACTATCACATAAAAATTCACAGGCGCTCCAGAAGGTTTCTCCGCTTTCGGCTGGGGACCAGTCATTTTCAATTCAGAGCCCTGCCCTTTGGTCTCACTACAGCCCTCGGAGTGTTCACCAAATGCATGGCAGTGGACACGGCTCACCTGAGACGTCAAGGATTCCAGGTGTTTCCGTATCTAGACAACTGGCTCCTCAAGGCCACCACCAGGCATCAACTTCTCCAGGCCAGGGACTACACTCTTCATATGTGCAGCCAGTTAGGAATTTCCATAAACTTCGAAAAGTCCTCCTTGTCACCTTGCCAGTCTATTACCTTTATAGGCGCAGAACTAGACACTGTTGGGATGTCAGCAAGACTCACAGATCAAAGACTTCTGGACATCCAAAAATATGTTCAGATCATCCTACTCAGCAAAAAGATCAGGGCCAGGTTTGTCCTGAAGGTGCTAGGACTTATGGCGGCTGCCATCGTACTTCTTCCTTTGGCTCGCTTCCATATGCGGCTACTGCAATGGATGTTATTCACCCAGTGGTCCTTCCAGCAGCTTCCCATGTGCCACGAGATCATCGTGACACAATCTTGCAAGAGTCACCTGACCTGGTGGATTTCTTCCCCTCAAGTCCTCCAGGGCAGACCGTTTGTTCCCCCGGCCCCGGTTGCCACAGTCACATCGGATGCCTCCCTGATCGGGTGGGGGGGCATTATCAGGGCAGGATGGTCCATGGCACTTGGCAACCCTTCGAATACCATCTGCACATAAATGTCCTAGAGATGAGAGCAGTGCTTTTAACGTTGCAAGCCCTCAATGACTTTCTTCCTTTAGGAACTATTGCAGTTCAGACGGACAACATGTCCGTAGTATGGTACATCAACAAACAGGGCGGGACCAAGTCCTATCCACTGTGTCGAGAAGCTCTCAGACTTTGGCAGTGGGCAATCTCCTCTCATCGGTTTCTGATAGCAATGCACATCCCCGGGAAATCCAACTTCATTGCGGACAGATTGAGCAGAGCTATTCTCATGCCTCACGAGTGGTCTCTCAAACAATCAGTAGTGGAGGAGATTTTTCAGAAGTGGGGCTTCCGTTGCTGCGACCTTTTTGCTACACCCCAAAACAGCAAATGCCCAGACTTCTCCCTCTTTCCACTCCCAGGCCAACCCCCCAGAGACGCTCTAACCCAGGTTTGGCCCCGGGGACTTCTTTATGCTTTTCCTCCAATGTCCTTCAAGGATGCATCTGCAGTCCTTACATATGGGTTGTCCTGCCTCAGGCAGCCCTTCGGTCGGCCGGATTCCAAAGTCTGGGTCCGGCGTCGGCTGATGTCGCCCTTTTCCCTGACGTCAGAGCGCCTGGGGTATAAAAGCGTCAGCCGACGCCATCTTCCTCTGTCTTTCTTGCCGCGCGGTGCCCGAAGCATAAGCAGTTCGCAAGTGCCGGTCGGCCAGCTCCTGTGATTTCAGCTACCGAAGTCTTCAAAAAAGCTAAGTACCCCGTTGGGGACTCTTTCTTGCCTCAGCCGGTGTCAGATCAAACGGTTAAAGTTAATAATTGTTTAAAATGTGGGAAACAAATACCTCATAAGGATTTCCACTCTTACTGCTTACCTTGCCCAGGCCAAGACCACGACATCTTGGCCTGTACAGCCTGTGCTTCCTTCAATAGACGCACTCTTAGGCGTCGGGCAGAGTTTGCAGAGGAATATTTTGGGTAAATTTACCCAAAAAACGTAAGGAGAAGGACCGACACACGCGGTCCGTGGTTCCGGCCGACTCCACGCCCAGGCCTACCGCTAGTGTCTCGGTCTCTGCTGAAACCGAATCTCTACTGATTCCGACCAACGACACCGCACAGCCGGTACCTTCGGTACCGGAGGCTTCCACTGGGTCGGTCTTAGAATTAACTTCTGAAACCGGTGCTCCGGAGATATCCGACACCATTTCTGTGGATAAAACTACCCCAGCACGTGGGGCAGCTAGGCCTCCTGTATCCATGTCCATTAAGGCTTTTACTCGTGCTAAAGCTGCTAAACAGCCAAAATTTCTCCCTCCCAAGGCTATTCCTCAGGGATCCTCTACAGGTTCACAAATTTTAAGCTTAGCTGAGGACCTTATCTCCTTAATCAGGGGCTCTCCAGGGGCTCTCAACCTCCTCCAGGCAAAAGGCCCAGGGTTGAGCAGACAGATCCCCAGTCCTCTGATGAGGCCTCAGATGACTCTGCCCTTTCAGATTACCAGGAGGAGGCCTTTCCGGCCTATGAGGATTCTGATGCAGAGGAATCTATTCCCTCGGTCTCCCCTCCTGAAGAGTTGTCCTTTGGGGAGACCCTTCACTCCATGAGAGAGCATTTTAAATGGCAAGGCCAGGAATTCTCTGATTCCAGGAAGAGGTTAAGGACTTTTTTGCATTTGCCTCAGCATAGACCTTTGGCTATTCCTCCTGTTTTAAATGTCATAGAGGATGTGTACTCCAAGTCTAGTATTTCCCCAGACTCCCTCCCTCCGACTCCTGTCAAACCCGACAGGTACTACAGGGTCCCAGACACACATCTGTTCCTTTACAAGGGCCACTCAGCTGACCCAGAAACTATTTCCCAGGGGCCTAAAGGGGTTGCAACTTCCACTACTAAGAACCCACTTCCTTCTGAAAGGGAATCCAGGGCCTTAGAGAGATGGGGTAAAAAAGTGTATACTACTTCCACTCTTTCTATGAGAGCATTGAATTGTCAATTCCATATGATACAGTATCAAGAATATCTGTTAGATGAATTGCATAAAAAACTAACCTCACCTGAACCCCTAGATCGCAAGGCACTTCAGGATCTGGTGCATAACTCCCAGCAGGTTAGCAACCATTTTTTACAGTGTGGTTATGATGCATTGGAAGCTTCATGTAGGTCAGCAATGACAGGTGCAGTCATATGTTGACATGCTTGGCTGAAGGAACAAACACTGCTAGATCATGTTAAAGCAAAGCTTCTGGATGCACCCCTGGAAAAACAAAAGTTATTTGGTTCCACGGCTCAAGAGGTCAAAGAAGTTTGAGGAAAAGGCTAAGTCAGTACAGACTGTCAAAGATTTTCTCCAGGTCCAACCACCAAGATTCAGCAGAAATTGGCCTTCTAAGAATTGGTCCTTTCCAGACACAGACAGATTTCAAAGAGGCAAAAATAGGCGTGCCAGAGGTAGAGGGCAAGCTAGAGGCTCCTACAGAGGACGTCAATGGCAGCCTCCTAACCAAAGAGGTAGTGCAGGACCTACACCTGCTGCACAAGGACAAACTCAATGACTTGACTCTGACCCCGCCAACCAGGGCTCAATTGGAAGCACCTTTGGGCAGAACGCTATCTTTATTCTCAGAAAATTGGCATATTATTACAAGGGACAAATGGATACTGCAAATAATAGACAAAGGATACAGATTCCATTTTCATACATTACCAAAAAGACAAGGCATGCCAAATCTGCCACCGAATCAAAGGACAGAGGCTTTCAAGCAAATTTCCAACCTACTGCAAATGAAAGCAATAGAAAAGGTTCCTCTCTTAGAACAAGACCAAGGATTTTATTCCAGACTATTTCTTGTCCCAAGAAAAGAAAAACAATGGAGGCCTATTCTGGACTTGTCCGCACTAAATACTTACCTCATTGTGCCAAAATTCAAAATGCTGACCTTACAGCAACTCCTTCCCATGCTGGGCAAGGGGTCCTGGCTGGTAACTCTAGACCTCAAGGAGGCATACCTGCATGTCCCTATCAGACAAAGTTGCAGAAGACACCTCAGATTTCTTGCAGGTTCAGAGCATCATCAATTCTCAGCATTGCCCTTTGGCTTATCTACTGCGCCCAGAGTATTGAAATGCCTGGCATCAGTAATTGCACATTGCAGACTTCAGGGGATTCAAATATACCCATACCTGGACGACTGCCTTATACAAGCGGACAGCCAACAAACATTGGTAAAACACTTGAATTATGCCATCCGCCTACTTCAGACTTTGGGATACACAGTCAACATTCAGAAATCAAGACTTGTTCCATCCCAAAGAATAATTTTTCTGGGTGCAAAACTAGATACAACCACCCAAATGGCTTTTCTCACAGAAGAAAAACAAGAACTACCACCGGATTATTTCAGAAACCTGACAAAACAAACCCAACTGACTGCAAGGAAAATCCTGCAGGCCCTGGGTTTCATGGCATCTTGCATTCTTCTGATTCCACAAGCAAGGCTGCATATGAGGAAACTACAATGGTACCTAAGGAGTCTATGGTCTCAACACAGTCACAGCCTAGAAGCTTTGATCCCCCTCATTCCATGCCTTCAAAAGGAATTTCTGTGGTGGGCTCAAGCAAGCCAGTCAAACAGGGGTCTCCCTTTCAGCAAACCAATAGCCAGCCAAACCATTACAACAGACGCTTCAGACCACGGATGGGGAGCGCACATGGAGGGCAGATGCATTCAAGGACAATGGACACAAACAGAATTTTGCCTGCACATAAACCAAAAGGAAATGCTGGCAGTGATACATTCAATCGAGGCCTTCAAGCACTTCCTACATCAAGGCCACCTGCTAATAAAGACAGACAATACCACAGTTATGTGGTACATAAACAAGCAAGGAGGTACCCATTCTTACCCTCTTTGCAGGCTGGCAATGAATCTTTGGGAATTTTCCCTAAAATTCAATATAGAGCTGCAATCCCAGTTTGTACCAGTAAAAGACAATGTACTGGCGGACAGCCTAAGCAGAAACATCATGGATCCACACGAATGGATGCTGCACCCAGACACCTTTCTTCAAATAACACAGTCATGGGGAAGGCCGGACATAGATCTTTTTGCCTCCCACCACAACCATCAACTGAAGAAATTCTGCACAAGGACATACCACCCACAAGCATGGAAAGTGGACGCTCTCTCTTTCAGCTGGAATACTCTAACAGTATATGCATTTCCACCTCTTCCGTTAATGACCAAGGTCTTACTGAAGATCAGGACAGAACAACCAAAAGTGATTCTGATAGCTCCGGACTGGCCAAGACAACACTGGTACCCACTGTTAAGGAGCTTGTCACGCACGAAACCGTGGCCTCTACCACAATGGCCACTTCTTCTGACACAGCACAATTACAAACCTCTGCACTCCAGCCTAAAAACCTTGCAGCTGACAGCCTGGAAAATACCTTGACTCCTCGCCTGGATAAACTATCCAAAAGGGTACAGGATATCATCAAGGAAGCTCGGCGGCCTTCCACAAGAAAGCCATATTCAGCAAAATGGAAAAGATTTCGCACTTGGAACTCCACAAAGGGCCAAGATCCGACAGTCATGAGCATTCCACATATCCTGGAATACTTGGCAGAAATGCTCCATAATGGCCTTTCTTACTCTTCCATAAAAATTCATGCTTCAGCAATTTCAAAAGAGTACAACACTGATCCACCTGTATTTTCTCATCCGCTGCTAAAGCAGTTTCTAAGAGGGATAAAAAACATCAACCCTCCAAGGAAACCACCAGTGCCTACATGGGACCTTAACTTCATGTTGGAAAAATTAACTCTACCTCCCTTTGAACCAGCAGCATCTGCAGAACTACAGTTCCTGTCTTGGAAGACTGCCTTCCTTCTGGCCATAACCTCAGCAAGAAGAGTATCTGAGTTACAGGCCCTCATGGCAGTACAACCATTTCTTACTTTTCATCAGGACAGAGTCTCATTGAGAACCAATCCTTCATTCATGCCAAAGGTGGTATCCAGGGTCTCACTGAACCAAGCTATTCACCTGCCTACCTTCTTTCCAAATCCACAAAATAAAGGAGAGAAACTTCTTCATACCCTGGACATTCACAGACAGTTGCGCTGCTACTTGGACAGAACTAAGACTTACAGGAAAACTGACCAGCTTTTTGTAGCATATGCTGCTGGTGTACAAGGAAAAGCAATTTCCAAACAGACAATTTCAAAATGGATAGGGAATTGCATTTGATTATGTTACTCTTTTCATGGCAAAACTGTGCCAGCCAACATTAGACCTCACTCCACCAGAGCCACAGCCACCTCCACAGCCTTCTTAAGAGGGGTGGCTACAAAGGACATCTTAGAAGCTGCTACATGGAGCTCCGTGCATACATTTTCCAAGCATTACAACTTACCTTTATATTCCAGATCCAGAGCAGGCTTTGCTACTGCAGTCCTGCAGGGCATTTTAGCTACACCATCCTTTTCTTAGGTCCTACCACCCCCAGCCTGGCTATGGTATTCTACCCATATGTAAGGACTGCAGATGCATCCTTGAAGGACATAGTACAGTTTTGAACCTACCATAAATATAGATGTCCGATAGGTATGCGTCTGCAGTCAGGATTTCCCTCCCTCCTACCCCTCTGTGGTATTCCTTGAGTATTTATCCCTCTTTCTAGCTAGCTGGGGTTATCTATTATGGTGTATTTGTTTTATATTACTGTGCATGTTTGGAATTTTTTGCATCTCTCCAAATTAAGCCTTCATTAGAGGGCACCTGGCATCTGAGGCAAGAAAAACTGAGGAAGATGGTGTTGGCTGACGCTTTTATACCCCAGGCACTCTGACGTCGAGGAAAAGGGTGACATCAGCCGACGCCAGACCCAGACTTTGGAATCCGGCCGACCGAAGGGCTGCCTGAGGCAGGACAACCCATATGTAAGGACTGCAGATGCATACCTATCGGACATCTACATTTATGGTAGGTACAAAACTGTACTTTCCCGTTGATACCTCAAGTCATTCAGAAAGCTACCGTTTTGAGAGCCAAGTTGATTCTCATTGCCCCTTACTGGCCTCGACAAATTTGGTTCCCGTTCCTTCATCGCCATCTATTGGTACAGCCTTGACATCTGGACCCAGTTCCAGATCTTTTGACCCACCAATCGTGTCATCTGCACCAGGCCATTCGCTCTCTCAACCTCACCGCTTGGTTGCTCCACTTCCTTCATTAGCCAGGCTTCCTATGATTTCTAATCCTGTACGGGATATCATAGTAGCTTCTTTAAAGACCTCTACCAGAAAGATTTATGCAAGTAAGTGGCAGCGATTTTCCTTCTGGGCAAAGTCCAGGGACATAGACCCCTTTACTGCCCCAGTTCAATCAGTTTTGGACTTCTTAGCTGAGATTTTTCAGTCGGGTTCTTCTTCGACAGTCAAAGTCCAGCTGGCAGCAATCTCAAATTTTCATGTTGGATTAGCGGACCAGAACATAATGTCTCAAGCTTTGTAAAGCCTTTCTCAGGGGTATCTTTCTACTAAAGCCCCCAATTAAAGATCCTCCAACGCAATAGGACCTGAATTTAGTGCTGACATCCATAATTCTTCCCCCTTCGAACCGGCTGCTACATGCTCTTTAAAATTTCTCTTGGAAGACAATTTTTCTGGTGGCTATTACTTCAGCTAGGAGAGTGTCTGAACTTCATGCTCTCTGTGTTCGACCTCCCTACTTGGTTTTCCACAAGGATAGAGTATCTCTAAGAACAAATCCATCCTTTTTGCCCAAGGTGGCTTCCTAGACAAATCTTAACCAGTCTATTGATCTTCCAGTATTTTTCCCGAATTATTCGGACAGAGCGGAACAGAAACTGCATTATTTGGATGTTCATCGCCAGCTCAGATACTACTTGGATAGAACTGAACAATTCAGAAAATCTGATCAGCTTTTTCTTTCTTATGCAGAAAACAGAAAAGGTCTCCAAGGTGACCTTATCGAAATGGCTCTCTTCCACTATTTCCCATGTTTATCTCCTTAGGGGCAAATAATTGCCCTCTACACCTAAGGCACATTCTACTAGAGGCCTAGCCACATCTACAGCCTTTCAGGCTAGGCTACCTATTGACACCATTTGTGCAGCAGCCACGCCTCATACCTTTGTCTCACATTACAAATTGGACCTGGCCTCCAGAGACAGAGCTAGGTTTGGTTCCACAGTTCTGAAGAGTCTGTTCCATTGAGCCACCCAGGATAGAGGTGCTAGGGACGCGGTCCCATCCAGCAAGAATGAAGGCGAGTTTGACAACTTAACATTAAGAAGTTATCTACCTACCATAACGTTCCATGTTAGTTGTCTTCTCTCGCCTTTTTTCTTGCGTCCCTCCCTCCTTTCCCCCTAGCCTGGACAGACCTTGAAGTTGTACTCTTCTCTGGGGACGAGTTTATTCTTCCTATGTACTCCAGTTGTGAGTGGTCACTAGTTTTACTAGTTCCCCTGTGTTGTGTTTACACATTTGGTTACTTTCTTCTCCTTCTGTTGGAAGAAGATAATGGGCATATTTCTATAGCTACCAAACGAGATCTGGGTAGTCACGCCTTGCATCATGGGATATAGGGTTGCCTCAAGCTGGTAAAATTAGCTCTCGAGCTTAGCAAGTGCCGAGTCGGAGCCGAGGATCGGCTCTGAACCCATCCAGCAAGAAAGAAGGCGAGAGAAGACAACTAACGTGGAACGTTATGGTAGGTACATAACTTCTTATTTTATCCTAACCGGGAGCCATCCATGAGATATTCAACAAGCATGGTTTTCTTTTTCTCTTAAGTGCATTTCTTTTGCACCTTCCAGAGTCTGTCCTTAGAAAAATATCATTCCTTTATTTAAAAAGTAATCCATCATTTTCACAGCCTCTCCATGATTTTAACTGTCCTTTTGCTAGTATTCTATCAAGTTTGTTCTAACCTAATACTAGACTGTTCTATTTAGTACACTAACTCTGTGATCTGTTAAGTATACATGTAATAGACTGTTCTCTCTGGTACACGCCATGTGCCAATGCATATGCAAACTTAGTACTGGCACAATGGGAGGACATTTATGTCCATGGTAACAATAACAGCTTCTTAACGCATCTCAAATATTATAATAGATTTGTAGATGACGTTTTTATCATATGGGGTGGCACATTAGAACAGCTACTTGAATTCGTGTCCTATTTAAATCACACCACAGAATTTCTTAGTTTTGAATGTAATCACTCAGACAAGGAAATGGCATTTTTAGATGTGAAGGTCATCAAGACGGACAATGGTTTTGATACTGAATTATATAGAAAAGAGTGCTGGAGGAACAACTTATTACATCGTAACAGCATGCATCCTAGGCATGTATATGAAAATATTGTAACTAATCAAGTCACGAGGATGTCGAGACTAACAACTCTCGACTCCACTTATGATGATCACAAGTTACAACTACCCAGCAATTTTATACATAGAGGATATGATAGTCATAAAGTATATAAAAACATACGTGATGGGGATCGCTTTAGAACTGGCAAAGGGACTCCACTCCTAAAAAGGACAAAGATGGACCCCCCACATGTTAGGAATAATTCTACCACAAATAGAATAGTTATTCCTTACACTAACAAAAATAGTCATGTCCTACAAGTTCTTAACAATAACTGGAGAATGTTGTTGTTAGATGACAACATCAGAAAGTTAGTTGATATTAGACCACAAGTAGCCAAAAAGAATATGTATTCTCTAAACAGACTACTTTGTTATGATAGAAAGCCTTCAGTTAGCAGGAGTTTGAACAAGAAGGGCACATATCCATGTTATTCTTGTAATCAGTGCAAGTTCATAGCTGTTTCAGATTGTTTTATTCACCCATTCACAGGACACAGATACACGTCCACGTTTTATGCTGATTGCATTTCCACCAACTTGGTATATGTAGCTGAGTGTCAGGCATGTAAATTATTTTATGTTGGGATGACTACCAGGACCCTTCGTGAGCGAATACGTGAACATGTTTATGCCATTGAGAAAGCCAATACTACTAATGCCTTGGCCAAACATGTCTTAGATAGCGATGCCTCACACTTTTTCAAATTCAAGGTCTTGGAACTGGTTCACAAAGGAGGTAGACTAGGTAATATTAGGAACAATACTGAGGAGAGGGAAGGGAAATGGATCTTGAAATTACAAGCCCACAGGCTTGGACTTAATGACAGATTCACACTCAGACCATTCCTAGTCAATAGACCTTTGAAACACTGATTTTACATGTATATGCATATATAACAATGCTTGTTTTTAATTTTACATTGCCCTTTTAATGATACACTACCTGAAATCATGTCCAGTATCTGATTTGTTAATTGTTGATACTTGTTATGTATTTAAATGATTTGCTTTACACTGCACTTAATGTCTGATGAAGCGTTGGATACAACGCGAAAGCGCTTACTACTGCAGTTTTTGTCCTGTTTTGTTATTAAACCTGGATTTTAATGAACTTTATGGACTGTGACTCATTCTACCTGTTCATTTGAACTTTCCAACTGGATTTATCCTTACAGCGCATGTTGCACACCTCTAAGATTGTTTTGTGTTTGTGACTTGTTCTTACAGAGGGTGCTTTACCTGGCAATATATTGGTTTTTAATTCTACTCTGTATCTAAAAAGTGTTTGGACTCAACATTGCCACAGCCTGGAAACAATAATTACCCTCATTCCCTGCCTGCAACAGGAGTTTCGATGGTGGGCAAAAGCCTGTCGTCACAACACGGGACAGCCATTCACCTTACCCACAGCCAGGCAGACATTGACAACAGATGCATCAGATTATGCCTGGGGGCACATATGGCAGGAAGATGTATTCAGGGCACATGGTCTGCAAGTCAAATGCATCTACATATCAGTCAAAATATGCTAGCAGTTCAAAATGTCCTGACAGCTTTCAAGGATCTACTTCATCCAGGACAACTACTGATAAAGATGGACAATACCACAGTCATGTGGTACATAAGCAAGGGGGCACACATTCCTACCCCCCTCTGCAGACTAGCCATGAACTTGTGGGATACAGCATTGACTTACCAAGTACATCTGCAAGCACAATTCCTGCCAGGAAGGATAAATACTCTGGCAGACGAACTAAGCAGAAACCTAATGGATCCCCACGAGGGGAAATTGGATCCACAAGTCTTCAGCATGATAACAAGGAACTGGGGGTGCCCAGACATAGACCTATTTGCCTCCCCTCACAATTGCCAACTACAAAGTTTCTGCACAAGGACTTAGCACAAGCAAGCATGGAAAGTGGATGCTCTATCTTTCAGCTGGAAAACCCTAACAGTATATGCCTTTCCTCCTCTGCCTCTCCACACCAAGGTACTCCTAAAGGTCAGACAAGAGAAGCCAAAAATTGTTCTGATGCCCCAGACTGGCCCCGCCAGCACTGGTACCCAATCCTAAAGAGCTTGTCCCAATGCCAGCTTGGACACTTCCTCAAATTCCTCACTTATTGACTCAAGACAGTCCGATACTGCACAGACAACTCAGGACCCTAAACCTGGCAGCATGGCGAATAATGTAGCCGTTCAAGACACACTTCTTTCTAAAGCAGTTATGGATGTTATTTTGGAGGCCAGGAGGCCTAGCACCAGAAAATCTTATGCAGAAAAATGGAAGAGATTCTGTTCTTAGAACCAGGCACAAGGTATTGACACGAATGTTCCAAATATTCCTCAGATTTTGCAATACTTAACTGAGATGTTGGATAAAGGCCTTTCCTTTTCATCCATTAAAATTCATGCCTCTGCCATTTCAGCTCACTACAATACAGAACCACCTATTTTTTCTCATCCATTACTAAGGCAGTACCTCAGAGGGGCCAAAAACATAAGACCCCCCAAGGAGAGCACCAATACCTGCATGGGACCTCAACTATGTCTTGGAAAAACTTACACTGCCTCCCTTTGAGCCAGCCTCTGTAGCTGATATAAAATTTTTATCCTGGAAAACAGCTCTGCTCCTAGCAATAACCTCCGCTAGACGAGTCTCAGAGTTACAGACACTCATGGCCGTAGAACCTAGAATCATTTTCCATCCTGACAGGGTTTCTCTGAGGACAAACCCTACATTTATGCCTAAGGTAGTGACCAGTGTGGCCCTTAACCAAACAATTCACTTGCCTACCGTTTACCCGAACCCACAGAATAAGGGTGAGAGACTTCTGCATTCTTTGGACATTCACAGACAGCTACATTTCTACTTGGACAGAACCAAAGCTTTCAGAAAGACTGAACAGCTTCTAGTAGCATATGCTGCAGGATCACAAGGAAAGCCTATCTCAAAGCAGACTGTTTCCAAGTGGATAAGCTACTGCATTTGTTTCTGCTATTCACAGCATGGCAAATCAGTGCCTAAGGGCATTAGGCCACATTCCACCAGAGCAGCAGCCACTTCAGCAGCCTTCCTCAGAGGAGTACCAACCAAAGACATCTTAGAGGCTGCAACTTGGAGTTCAGTGCACACTTTTACCAAGCACTACCACTTACCTCTCTACTCTAAATCCAGGGCAGGCTTTGCCACTGCAGTTCTGCAGGGCCTGATAGCCTGTCCTAATCCTATTTAGCTCCAGCCTCCCAACCATAGCTTTGGGATTCAACCCAATTGTAATGACTGCAACAGTGAAACACGAACATAGTACAGTTGTGTACCTACCATAAATGTAGATGTTCGAGTGTATTCACTGTTGCAGTCCAGGTTACCCCCCCCCCCCCCACACACCATCCCCCTTTTCCTTTGCTGGGACTTATCTGTACTTTTCTATGCTATACAACCTATGTGGTGTATTTGCTTGTAGATGAAGTAAAAGTTGTTTTTTGTGCATGCATGCTTATTGGCATAATTTAGCCTACCATTTTAGGGGCACCTGACATCTGGGGCAAGGAAAACTGAAGAAAATGGCATCGGCTGCATCTTTTACACCCCTGGCGCACTGACATCAGGGAGGAGCCGACAGCAATCGACGCCGGACCTAGACTTTGGAACTCGGGCCGACTGCGGGTAGCCTGCCAGCAGGATAACCCAATTGTAATGACTGCAACAGTGAATACACTCTAACATCTACATTTATGGTAGGTACACAACTGTACTTTCTCTCTGGTACAGTAAATTGGTGATCTGTTCAATACACATGTAATACTAGACTGCTCTGTCTGGTACACTACATTGGTGATCTGTTAAGTATATGAAGACTAGTTGTCAGTGTTAACTTTTCACCAGCAAATCCCAAAACTGGAGAAGACTATTTCTGATATATTTGTTCCTCTTTATCCATGATGTTAAATGAGTTATTTATATGCACAGAGATAAAAGGTAGGAGACAGCACCCATCCATGCCATACCCTTGTTATTTCAGCTTGCTCTTTTAGATGTCCTTCTGCAGAAGTTTGCATTGTGCTCCAAGATGGGGGGTATACAATGCTTTATTAATTGCATTTAAGCCCTGCAATGTATGAGCAATGTTCATGATATTGACCACGCCTGCTTTAGCTAAATAGGTTATGTATATAACAACCAGCCAGCTCCCAAAGGTAAGGGACACACTTTAATATATAACAACCAGCCAGCTCCCAAAGGTAAGGGACACACTTTAATATATAACAACCAGCCAGCTCCCAAAGGTAAGGGGCACACTTTAATGTATAACAACCAGCCAGCTCCCAAAGGTAAGGGGCACACTTTAATATATAACAACCAGCCAGCTCCCAAAGGTAAGGGGCACACTTTAATATATAACAACCAGCCAGCTCCCAAAGGTAAGGGACACACTTTAATATATAACAACCAGCCAGCTCCCAAAGGTAAGGGGCACACTTTAATGTATAACAACCAGCCAGCTCCCAAAGGTAAGGGACACACTTTAATATATAACAACCAGCCAGCTCCCAGAGCTGAAGGGCACACTTTAATATATAACAACCAGCCAGCTCCCAAAGGTAAGGGGCACACTTTAATATATAACAACCAGCCAGCTCCCAAAGGTAAGGGGCACACTTTAATATATAACAACCAGCCAGCTCCCAAAGGTAAGGGACACACTTTAATATATAACAACCAGCCAGCTCCCAAAGGTAAGGGGCACACTTTAATATATAACAACCAGCCAGCTCCCAAAGGTAAGGGGCACACTTTAATATATAACAACCAGCCAGCTACCAAAGGTAAGGGGCACACTTTAATATATAACAACCAGCCAGCTCCCAAAGGTAAGGGGCACACTTTAATATATAACAACCAGCCAGCTCCCAAAGGTAAGGGGCACACTTTAATGTATAACAACCAGCCAGCTCCCAAAGGTAAGGGGCACACTTTAATATATAACAACCAGCCAGCTCCCAGAGCTGAAGGGCACACTTTAATATATAACAACCAGCCAGCTCCCAAAGGTAAGGGGCACACTTTAATGTATAACAACCAGCCAGCTCCCAAAGGTAAGGGGCACACTTTAATATATAACAACCAGCCAGCTCCCAAAGGTAAGGGGCACACTTTAATATATAACAACCAGCCAGCTCCCAAAGGTAAGGGGCACACTTTAATATATAACAACCAGCCAGCTCCCAAAGGTAAGGGGCACACTTTAATATACAACAACCAGCCAGCTCCCAGAGCTGAAGGGCACACTTTAACCAGGTCAAACAGAGCTGAAGAAAAAGAATAGTTTGGGCGCCAACCCTTCAGAGCTTTTCTGCTGCCAAAGACGGTTTCTCTTGCAAGATTTGGAGGAAGGATGGATCAGCTAACTGTCTTCCATTGTTGGGCAGATAAGTTACCTTCAAAGAAAAAAAAATGTACACTTCTACTTTTTTGACAGAAACTGAACATTTTGTATGAAGCTAATTATTGTAAACCAGGGAAAATAGTTTTTATGCTGTCACATGACTTACAGTAAGTAACTTTTTAGCAGAGGCATCCCATTCTATTTAAGGTGTTTTACACTTTTAGTGCAAAATTTACTTTTTTACTATTTACCTGTTTCACTAACTTCTGCTACCAGACTTCCCCAGGGTATTGGCCACCTTTTTTGGTTTTACCTTGGAACAAGCTTACCAGTACTTCCTTCTTCCAGCCATTGGAACAAGCTTACCAGTACTTCCTTCTTCCAGCCATTGGAACAAGCTTACCAGTACTTCCTTCTTCCAGCCATTGGAACAAGCTTACCAGTACTTCCTTCTTCCAGCCATTGGAACAAGCTTACCAGTACTTCCTTCTTCCAGCCATTGGAACAAGCTTACCAGTACTTCCTTCTTCCAGCCATTGGAACAAGCTTACCAGTACTTCCTTCTTCCAGCCATTGGAACAAGCTTACCAGTACTTCCTTCTTCCAGCCATTGGAACAAGCTTACCAGTACTTCCTTCTTCCAGCCATTGGAACAAGCTTACCAGTACTTCCTCCTTCCAGCCATTGGAACAAGCTTACCAGTACTTCCTCCTTCCAGCCATTGGAACAAGCTTACCAGTACTTCCTCCTTCCAGCCATTGGAACAAGCTTACCAGTACTTCCTCCTTCCAGCCATTGGAACAAGCTTACCAGTACTTCCTCCTTCCAGCCATTGGAACAAGCTTACCAGTACTTCCTTCTTCCAGCCATTGGAACAAGCTTACCAGTACTTCCTTCTTCCAGCCATTGGAACAAGCTTACCAGTACTTCCTTCTTCCAGCCATTGGAACAAGCTTACCAGTACTTCATTCTTCCAGCCACAAAATGAAAAAAAAAAAAAAAAAAACAAGCAGACTTTGACACTTAAGGCTACAAAAGTGCCCCAGCTGCAAATGGACGATTCAGCTGTGGCCAGTTCTGGTTACTCAGACTTTTCATCTATTTTCTTGGCTCTCTCAGGAGTAGTTCTGACAACCACTATGCACTGTGGTTAAACATGTCCTCTGTGGTTGTCTACGTGACCCTAGTGGGCAAGGGAGTAATACCTTGTCTGTCTTGGGAGAAGGAACAGGGAATACCACTCTGCCTAGCCACACTGGATTGCCTGTCAAAAGTAGAAATGCTTTTTCAGAAATTCTTGTAAAAAAGAAGCTAAACATTAGACATACGTCTTGTCATGCCTCAGTCACTTTGGACAAAAGTGATTTCTTGGGTTCAGCTCTGGTTTAATTCAGGCTCTGGTCCCTTCCATGGCTGGTGTTTCTGGTGAAAGAAAAGGGGGATTCTTCATTTTCTTTGGAGGTTCAAGATTTTGAACTACAAAATGATTACTAAGGGACTTCTGTTTTTTTTTTTCTGATTCTGGGGAAAATGTGGCTTAGAGTCCCTTTGTAGGATTTTCTTTTTCTAAAACAATTTACAGAATGAATCTGTAGTTTCAGTGGGAACATAATGATCTTCCACTATCTCTTAAGAAATGCATTTTGATGCAGCTGGAATTTCCTGGGTCTGCTCCAGTCCCTCCTGTTCTAGCATTGGAGGGTGTTTATTGCTGCCTGTAACTGGTCTGACAGCAAGCCTGCTGCTTAAGACAGACACACAGACATTAATAGAAAAGAAAACAATATTAAGATTTTTCCTTTACGTTCATGACATGTAATTTAAGTTGTATTCCTTTATAATAACTCATTCAGTCCAACCTTAGATAAATTGCTCAGTTCCTGCCTTGCCTTACAATTCACTCCTCCTAAACATTAATCTGCATATATTGTCCCCGCAACTTCCATTTATTTTCATTTCATTTGCTCCTTCTCTTTACTAAAGATCCTCCTCAAGTTTTTATCTCTCGTAATATTCAGTACTTAAAATACAATTGGTTTATGTTTTGATTTCCATTTTCTAGTAAATCTTTTTTTCAACAGCCAACAGAATTCATCTTAAGGCCGTACTGTTTCTGTGCAATTCAGATTGTGTCCATTCTCAAAATAATTATTTTGTAAGTTACAGCCATTTGCTCCCGCAATATTGGCAACAATTCTTTTTACTGTCTGTTGTCCAAGTTGTTGGGCTTAATGTTGTTTTGCTCGAGAGTTAAGTCAGTGTTGCAGTACTGATTCTTGGGTCTTCCCGCCATGCAGAAGCCCACGATGTGCATCATTTCCAGAGTCTTTACATCATCCTGTAGCCAACATACGTCCGAAGCCCATCATCTGGACAGACCTGTATTAGAAGGTTTCCGGGACCATCTTCAGTTCTTTCTAGCTGTGCAGTCTGATGAGCTTCACATGTGTTCAGGAGCTTGTGTTTTCAGATAATCTTCTTCCAGTCAAATACCCAATTGCAGAAATTTCTCTACTAATTTAATGTTCTCAAAAGTCAACAGTTTGGTCTGCATTTGATTTTTTTCCTACCCACCTGCCATATTGCTGTCATACTGTTAAACTTACAACTAGTAAATATAAGCAGAATGCAGACAAATAAAGTAAACAGCGACAATGGAGCAAGCGGAGGTCACGTAGCTAGAACAGCAGCTTGCACCGGGTGGTGGTGTAACAAGGAACTAAATGTGCTGGAATAGCAACGTATCCATAAAATAGACAGCCTTCCTTTAGAAACAGTCACTGTGAGAGCAGTTTGCAACCCAAGGTGATAATCACCAACGTGTGCGTTACTACAACACACCGCCCAAGTCTCCACTCGAATCAAAGGATGAAAGAAACCACTCGGTCCAAAGTACTCTATAAAACTGAAGTTTAATGTGAAAACAGCACACACTAGTTTAGCGCTTTCATCTGCTTGAAACGCAGACTTCCTCAGAACTAGTGTGTCCCTTCATGATCGTTCATTTTAAAAAACATTTGGCGCCAATGCTTTAATCATTTCTTAAAGAGACAAACATGTTACCAAGCACACATTATGGATCTTTAGTAAAACTTTTAAAAACTACACATATACGTTGATATGTTCCTAAGACCTACATGTGTTAATGGTCCTAACATAGAAACAATACTATACACTTAAAATTAAACAGTTTGTTTACCCTCTAAAAATGCCATCTTCATGTTTTAAATCCAGCATTTAATGTAGTGTACTTAATCATATTGCTAAACTAAAGCTGAACATATAAACCTTTGGTAAATGTAATAAATTAGCTAAGAATCCAGAATCAAAAAAGGTTTAATACTGATAAAGTCGTTAATACCTGGACTTCTAGTGGAGTCTGTCAAGATCTGCCATTTACTCTCTTTGCTGGCCAATCTAGTCTTCCAATCACCCCCAAATGGTCCTCCTTTTTCTTGATCTATGATAAAGAATGAAAATGTGTGTTCCTCTCCGAATTCTTTTATGTGTCTAAATAATGCGTTATTACAGTCCTTCTTTTGAATTTTATAGTAATGCTCATACACACGCTTCCTAAGCTCCCTTTCTGTTTTGCCTATATAATAGGCAGAACAGATTTTGCATAGAGCTAAATAGACAACACGCTTGGTACAGCAATTACCACCAATACTTCTAATTACAGTTTTGTTAATATCACCCAATACTAATCTACTACTGGTGTTAATAAACTTGCATTGGTTGCATCGTCCACATTTACTGGTAAAAATCCTTCCTTCCTTAGTAGTCACCTTTATTGGCCTTATACTTTCCAGTAACCTTTTAATGTTGGGACCAGTCTTATAGACAATTCTGGGCTTAACCCCTACAATCTTCCTGTTGGAATCCACAACAGTAATAATGTCCCAATATTTATTTAGTATATCCAAAATTCTAATACTGTATGGGGTGTATGTTAAAACACATACTCTACCTGTAAACCCGCTCATATGCTTAGTTGGTACCATACTTTCTATCTTGTGACCCAGTAGGGGTTTGTATTTAAGCCCCCATTGATTTTCCACATAGTCAATCACATGATTGATCATGCCACTGGGGTATCCTCTTTTTCCAAATAGTTGTTTGATAAGGCCCATTTCTGTTACCATTATCTCTCTCGTTGATGACATCCGAGCACATCTGATCCCTTGCCCCTTGATAATATTTTTGAAAATATGGGGAGGGTGTTCACTACCATAAAACAAGTAATCATTGGAAAAAGTACTTTTGCGATGGATCTTGGAAGTGAAACCCTTGTCAGTTAATTCAATAAAAACATCTAAATAGGCTATGCCTTGGTTACTCATATTGTGTGTAAACTTAAGGTAATGAGTTGTACCGTTGATGTATTCCAGGAATTCCACAATTTTATCCTTTGGGCCATTCCACAAAATAAAAATGTCATCTAAAAATCTCACATAGAAGGTAATAAACTTCCAGAATTGGCAGGAGGTGATGAATTCATTTTCCCAGTCTGACATCACTAGGTTAGCGAAGGCAGGGGCACATGATGCCCCCATTGCAACCCCCTTATTTTGCCTGAAGAATTCGCCTTCGAATGACAAGTAGTTGTGGTCCAATACCAGGCCCATCATATCAATGATTAAGTTAATTTTGTCCCACGACATGTTCGAGAAACTTCCCAAACTGTTCGCAAACCTTTCCAATCCTTCATCCTTAGGTATGCTCGAGAATAAATCACACACATCAATGGTGAGCAGTGTACAATCTTCGGTCCAAACATCAGGGGTAAGCCTGGATAAAAAATCCCAAGAGTCCTTTAGAATAAACGGAACATCCTGAGTAACAGGCTTAGTCCACCTGTCGATGGCAACCCCAAGGTTGTACGTCTTTGAACGAGATCCCGATATGATGGGTCTAAAAGGTGGCTTGCTGAGAGATTTGTGGATTTTTGGTATCCCCACTATACGAGCCATTACCGGATGGTCCACTTTTAAAAAGTTGTATATATCCTCAGTGATGCGATGATCAATCAAATACTCTTCCAAAGCCAGGTCGATTCTTTTGAAGCCTATGTTGATCTGATTAATGGAAACCATCTCGTAGTTCCCCGAGTGGTGTAAGAGGTTGTATATCTCTGCTTTGTAAGCTAAACTGGGATAAATAACAACCCCCCCACCTTTGTCCGGCTTCATTATTCTCACATCCCGGTTGTGTCTAATCCCATTCAACATAGTTCTTTCTTGCTTGGTAATGTTGTCTCCAGGGGGGTCTATGTAATTTCTTTGCTCTCTACTAATGGCTTTATTTAAATAGTAGATGTCCTTGCATACCATTTTTTCGAACACGTTAACCTGTGTGTTGCCACTGGGAACAAACGCACTTCTTTTCTTTAATTCCACCGTTTCATCGTGCCCCTGTCTTCATTGTGTTCATCAAATAGTAAAGCCAAATTCAACCTTCTACTGAAAAGTTTGATCTCTTTGATGTGATCCACTATGTTGAATTTCTGCGAGGGTACAAATTTCATACCTTTACTCAAAAGGGTACATAAGTCATCCTCAATAACTAGATCTGTGTAGTTAAAGACCTTGAAGCCTTCAAAGTTTTTGATGGTGGGGAGCTCATCACCTAATGAGGTTGACACTGTCGGTTCCAGAATATCATGAATATTGTCCCTAGTGGTAACATTGGATGGGGAGGGTATGTTTGTATCGGGACCACAACCATCAGTGTCATCCACATTCCCCACATTTAATCGTAAATGTACTTCCTGAAGTTTTGGTGGTACGTTTTCCCATAATTCAGGTGATGCCTTCCCCCCTGAAAATTCTCCTGTCTATTCATCTCCCTCCTATTCCTAAATTGGACATTCCTTTCTTCCCCTCTAATCTTCCTATCATGAGGCCAAATGTATACTCTAAAGGTTTTGTATGACTCAATGTCACGCTCCAACTTCTTGCTTTTCCTATTGTGAGTGTGCTCACCAGCTATGTCCGCCTGATGAAATTGTTTGTGGTATAACTCACTCCATAACTCAAAAGAGGGGTCTCTTAAAATCATTTCATTTACTTTTTCCACTTCTTCCACTAAAGCATTTAGTTTGTCATCGTAACATTTTAACAACAATTTCATGTACATAAAACCGAATTCATCAAACAAACTATTAAATTCAGTGATAATAGATTCATTATATTCAACTCCCATAGGAAGTTTAAAAAATCTGATACCCTTAGGCACAATCCTGGATTTAATACATTGTGTGAGATAAGCTTTGTCCATCTTGATGTTTTGTATTTGTATTAAGTGGTTACCCATACTATATATTTTGCTTTTTATAGTTTCACCCTTATCATTGTCACAGGATGATTTGTTCAAATTAGTAACATATCTGCAGTCAGAAGTATGTACTTCAAAATTATAGTCATTGTTAAGAAAGTTATTAATGGCTTTGTAGTCCCTAACACCTTCTTTATCATTCATGACACTTTTAGAAACACGACGAGTGTCCCTAGAATGAAACAAGTTGTCATTATACACAGTACCTGTAGTTTTGGTGTTGGGCATTCGAGCCGTCGTGGAATAAGTCCTTTGCGGTAGTACGCTTTTGGGTTTAGCTCCTCTGTTTTCTGCTTCAACCCGACTTTGAAAGAAACTAAAGTCGAAGGTAAAATCCTTCTCCGGAGATTCCGTTGTGTTTCCGTCTTTTAGATCCATGTCAATACGACATGTTCTATGAAAGGAGCTGTCGTGGTTAGAGTTACCTCCCTGTCCGTTTGACATGGATCTAAAAGACGGAAACACAACGGAATCTCCGGAGAAGGATTTTACCTTCGACTTTAGTTTCTTTCAAAGTCGGGTTGAAGCAGAAAACAGAGGAGCTAAACCCAAAAGCGTACTACCGCAAAGGACTTATTCCACGACGGCTCGAATGCCCAACACCAAAACTACAGGTACTGTGTATAATGACAACTTGTTTCATTCTAGGGACACTCGTCGTGTTTCTAAAAGTGTCATGAATGATAAAGAAGGTGTTAGGGACTACAAAGCCATCAATAACTTTCTTAACAATGACTATAATTTTGAAGTACATACTTCTAATTGTAGATATGCTACCAATTTGAACAAATCACCCTGTGACAATGATAAGGGTGAAACTAAAAGCAAAATATATAGTATGGGTAACCACTTAATACAAATACAAAACATCAAGATGGACAAAGCTTATCTCACACAATGTATTAAATCCAGGATTGTGCCTAAGGGTATCAGATTTTTTAAACTTCCTATGGGAGTTGAATATAATGAATCTATTATCACTGAATTTAATAGTTTGTTTGATGAATTCGGTTTTATGTACATGAAATTGTTGTTAAAATGTTACGATGACAAACTAAATGCTTTAGTGGAAGAAGTGGAAAAAGTAAATGAAATGATTTTAAGAGACCCCTCTTTTGAGTTATGGAGTGAGTTATACCACAAACAATTTCATCAGGCGGACATAGCTGGTGAGCACACTCACAATAGGAAAAGCAAGATGTTGGAGCGTGACAGTGAGTCATACAAAACCTTTAGAGTATACATTTGGCCTCATGATAGGAAGATTAGAGGGGAAGAAAGGAATGTCCAATTTAGGAATAGGAGGGAGATGAATAGACAGGAGAATTTTCAGGGGGGAAGGCATCACCTGAATTATGGGAAAACGTACCACCAAAACTTCAGGAAGTACATTTACGATTAAATGTGGGGAATGTGGATGACACTGATGGTTGTGGTCCCGATACAAACATACCCTCCCCATCCAATGTTACCACTAGGGACAATATTCATGATATTCTGGAACCGACAGTGTCAACCTCATTAGGTGATGAGCTCCCCACCATCAAAAACTTTGAAGGCTTCAAGGTCTTTAACTACACAGATCTAGTTATTGAGGATGACTTATGTACCCTTTTGAGTAAAGGTATGAAATTTGTACCCTCGCAGAAATTCAACATAGTGGATCACATCAAAGAGATCAAACTTTTCAGTAGAAGGTTGAATTTGGCTTTACTATTTGATGAACACAATGAAGAGAGGGGTACGCATGAAACGGTGGAATTAAAGAAAAGAAGTGCGTTTGTTCCCAGTGGCAACACACAGGTTAACGTGTTCGAAAAAATGGTATGCAAGGACATCTACTATTTAAATAAAGCCATTAGTAGAGAGCAAAGAAATTACATAGACCCCCCTGGAGACAACATTACCAAGCAAGAAAGAACTATGTTGAATGGGATTAGACACAACCGGGATGTGAGAATAATGAAGCCGGACAAAGGTGGGGGGGTTGTTATTTATCCCAGTTTAGCTTACAAAGCAGAGATATACAACCTCTTACACCACTCGGGGAACTACGAGATGGTTTCCATTAATCAGATCAACATAGGCTTCAAAAGAATCGACCTGGCTTTGGAAGAGTATTTGATTGATCATCGCATCACTGAGGATATATACAACTTTTTAAAAGTGGACCATCCGGTAATGGCTCGTATAGTGGGGATACCAAAAATCCACAAATCTCTCAGCAAGCCACCTTTTAGACCCATCATATCGGGATCTGCTCAAAGACGTACAACCTTGGGGTTGCCATCGACAGGTGGACTAAGCCTGTTACTCAGGATGTTCCGTTTATTCTAAAGGACTCTTGGGATTTTTTATCCAGGCTTACCCCTGATGTTTGGACCAAGATTGTACACTGCTCACCATTGATGTGTGTGATTTATTCTCGAGCATACCTAAGGATGAAGGATTGGAAAGGTTTGCGAACAGTTTGGGAAGTTTCTCGAACATGTCGTGGGACAAAATTAACTTAATCATTGATATGATGGGCCTGGTATTGGACCACAACTACTTGTCATTCGAAGGCGAATTCTTCAGGCAAAATAAGGGGGTTGCAATGGGGCATCATGTGCCCCTGCCTTCGCTAACCTAGTGATGTCAGACTGGGAAAATGAATTCATCACCTCCTGCCAATTCTGGAAGTTTATTACCTTCTATGTGAGATTTTTAGATGACATTTTTATTTTGTGGAATGGCCCAAAGGATAAAATTGTGGAATTCCTGGAATACATCAACGGTACAACTCATTACCTTAAGTTTACACACAATATGAGTAACCAAGGCATAGCCTATTTAGATGTTTTTATTGAATTAACTGACAAGGGTTTCACTTCCAAGATCCATCGCAAAAGTACTTTTTCCAATGATTACTTGTTTTATGGTAGTGAACACCCTCCCCATATTTTCAAAAATATTATCAAGGGGCAAGGGATCAGATGTGCTCGGATGTCATCAACGAGAGAGATAATGGTAACAGAAATGGGCCTTATCAAACAACTATTTGGAAAAAGAGGATACCCCAGTGGCATGATCAATCATGTGATTGACTATGTGGAAAATCAATGGGGGCTTAAATACAAACCCCTACTGGGTCACAAGATAGAAAGTATGGTACCAACTAAGCATATGAGCGGGTTTACAGGTAGAGTATGTGTTTTAACATACACCCCATACAGTATTAGAATTTTGGATATACTAAATAAATATTGGGACATTATTACTGTTGTGGATTCCAACAGGAAGATTGTAGGGGTTAAGCCCAGAATTGTCTATAAGACTGGTCCCAACATTAAAAGGTTACTGGAAAGTATAAGGCCAATAAAGGTGACTACTAAGGAAGGAAGGATTTTACCAGTAAATGTGGACGATGCAACCAATGCAAGTTTATTAACACCAGTAGTAGATTAGTATTGGGTGATATTAACAAAACTGTAATTAGAAGTATTGGTGGTAATTGCTGTACCAAGCGTGTTGTCTATTTAGCTCTATGTAAAATCTGTTCTGCCTATTATATAGGCAAAACAGAAAGGGAGCTTAGGAAGCGTGTGTATGAGCATTACTATAAAATTCAAAAGAAGGACTGTAATAACGCATTATTTAGACACATAAAAGAATTCGGAGAGGAACACACATTTTCATTCTTTATCATAGATCAAGAAAAAGGAGGACCATTTGGGGTGATTGGAAGACTAGATTGGCCAGCAAAGAGAGTAAATGGCAGATCTTGACAGACTCCACTAGAAGTCCAGGTATTAACGACTTTATCAGTATTAAACCTTTTTTGATTCTGGATTCTTAGCTAATTTATTACATTTACCAAAGGTTTATATGTTCAGCTTTAGTTTAGCAATATGATTAAGTACACTACATTAAATGCTGGATTTAAAACATGAAGATGGTATTTTTAGAGGGTAAACAAACTGTTTAATTTTAAGTGTATAGTATTGTTTCTATGTTAGGACCATTAACACATGTAGGTCTTAGGAACATATCAACGTATATGTGTAGTTTTTAAAAGTTTTTAAAAGTTTTACTAAAGATCCATAATGTGTGCTTGGTAACATGTTTGTCTCTTTAAGAAATGATTAAAGCATTGGCGCCAAATGTTTTTTAAAATGAACGATCATGAAGGGACACACTAGTTCTGAGGAAGTCTGCGTTTCAAGCAGATGAAAGCGCTAAACTAGTGTGTGCTGTTTTCACATTAAACTTCAGTTTTATAGAGTACTTTGGACCGAGTGGTTTCTTTCATCCTTTGATTCGAGTGGAGACTTGGGCGGTGTGTTGTAGTAACGCACACGTTGGTGATTATCACCTTGGGTTGCAAACTGCTCTCACAGTGACTGTTTCTAAAGGAAGGCTGTCTATTTTATGGATACGTTGCTATTCCAGCACATTTAGTTCCTTGTTACACCACCACCCGGTGCAAGCTGCTGTTCTAGCTACGTGACCTCCGCTTGCTCCATTGTCGCTGTTTACTTTATACTGTTAAACTTGGTGGCTTTTGAGTTGCCCATCCCTACTGTAAATCTGATTTTGGACACTCCTCCAAGTCCCATTTCATTAGCTTATTCTATTGAGTACTAAGATCAGCTGGGAAGGCCCCCACCCCCTTAGTCTCTTAAACTTGAACTGTGTTCTGTTTCCTCCCTTCCCACTTAAAAAATGCATTTTGTTCAGCTGATTTTTACTTTATATATGCTTATTTTTTATCTAACGTTTTGCTGCATGTTCTTAGTGTTCTGTTGCATTTATTACTGCTTGTTAGTAGCCTGATTTAATTGTGACTGCCATTCTAAGCCTCTTAGCCTTGATTTAAGCACCTGGGCTTCAAACTAGTTATCTTACATAAGGAAGGTTTGTGGTCTACACTCTTGTGACAGGAGAAGTAGCTTACACCTTCTAAGTTGGGAATTGCTGGTCGAATGCTTATTTTGTCTGTTCTTCTAAAAGTGTCTCAGTTCTGATGTAAGCACTTCAGCTCCAAACCACTTATTTTACATTAGGAAGGTTTGCGGTCTACACTCTTTTGAGAGGAGAGGGTAGCCTACACCCTTCTGAGCTGTGAGTTGCTGGTGGAGATTTATTGTGCCTGTAATTCTAAGAGTGTGTGTTCTGGTTTGGGTCTGCACTCTTGTGGCATTACTGTCTAGACAGATTTTTTTTAATTTTAACTACTAGAGTATCTAGTTTGCCCATACCCGAGTGTTGCTTATCAAATTGCTTGTCTTATTGACCTGTTCAATATTAACGTTTTCTTCACTCCTCCCAAGTAGATCAGCAGCCATGGATATACACTTTCTGACTCTCTCTGTAGCCAGACTGGTTGAGATGAGGATTATGAGGCATTGTAGCAATTGCCTCATATACACTAGCAGCACTCTCGCATGCGATCAAAACTAATCATGTATTGGTTGTCAGTGACACTTGCATCACGTCTGCTGCCCAGGGTAAAGACTCTACACATAAAACTACTTGTACTGAGGCACTTACAGATAACCTTCCTAAAGCACAAAGACCTTCTACACAGGACTATCAAAGGGTCCACAGCCATCATGTAAACATTCCATTAAAACACCACCTGCAGCTACACATAATAACACTATATCAATGCCTTCACTGCTAAGCCCTTAAGGCAAACCACCACACTGCCAAATGTCTTGGTCATTGGTGATTCTCTAGTGAGGGCACACCAATGTCCTTCTTACCAGCCCGAGTAGGGAGAGAGTTCCGCTTAGCTGCCTTACCTGAGGCTAGGATCTGTCAGGTCACACAGGCACTCGGGTCACTGAGCAGTAAGTACCAGTATGAGCCGTAGTCCATGTAGGTGTCAGGTCACACAGGCACTCGGGTCATTGAGCAGTAAGTACCAGTGTGAGCCTTAGTCCATGTAGGTGTCAGGTCACACAGGCACTCAGGTCATTGAGCAGTAAGTACCAGTATGAGTCTTAGTCCATGTAGGTGTGTCAGGTCACACAGGCACTCGGGTCATTGAGCAGTAAGTACCAGTATGAGCCGTAGTCCATGTAGGTGTGTCAGGTCACACAGGCACTCGGGTCATTGAGCAGTAAGTACCAGTATGAGTCTTAGTCCATGTAGGTGTTAGTCATCTGAGATGTACATCCCTTGACTCTGTGAAGCAAGATATGATTGAGTTCGCTTTTGTGCATCTTGGGCAGGTATGAGCCCAACACTGAGCAGCATACTACCCTCTCCAAGGGTGATGCCACATTGCAAGTAGAAAATGACTCATTTTAACAGCTAGCTTAGCTTCCTGTCAGTCCAGGGAGGGGTGCAATGTTTGATGGCCTGGGAGGACATGGTTGACGGACGTCGCTGTTTTGCCAGGGATGGTCTGCACTTATCCCCTCGTGGGGGTATAATGTTTGATGTCCTGGGAGGACATGGTTGACAGACCACGCTGTTTTGCCAGGGATGGTCTGCACTTATCCCCTCGTGGGGGTATAATATTTGATGGCCTGGGATGACATGGTTGACAGACCATGCTGTTTTCCCAGGGATGGTCTGCACTTATCCCCTCGTGGGGGTATAATATTTGATGGCCTGGGAGGACATGGTTGACGGACGTTGCTGTTTTGCCAGGGATGGTCTGCACTTATCCCCTCGTGGGGGTATAATATTTGATGGCCTGGGAGGACATGGTTGACGGACGTTGCTGTTTTGCCAGGGATGGTCTGCACTTATCCCCTCGTGGGGGTATAATATTTGATGGCCTGGGAGGACATGGTTGACAGACCACGCTGTTTTGCCAGGGATGGTCTGCACTTATCCCCTCGTGGGGGTATAATATTTGATGGCCTGGGAGGACATGGTTGACAGACCACGCTGTTTTGCCAGGGATGGTCTGCACTTATCCCCTCGTGGGGTATAATATTTGATGGCCTGGGAGGACATGGTTGACGGACCACGCTGTTTTGCCAGGGATGGTCTGCACTTATCCCCTCGTGGGGGTATAATATCTGATGTCCTGGGAGGACATGGTTGACAGACCACGCTGTTTTCCCAGGGATGGTCTGCACTTATCCCCTCGTGGGGGTATAATATCTGATGGCCTGGGAGGACATGGTTGACGGACGTCTCTGTTTTGCCAGGGATGGTCTGCACTTATCCCCTCGTGGGGGTATAATATTCGATGGCCTGGGAGGACATGGTTGACAGACCACGCTGTTTTGCCAGGGATGGTCTGCACTTATCCCCTCGTGGGGGTATAATATCTGATGGCCTGGGAGGACATGGTTGACGGACCACGCTGTTTTGCCAGGGATGGTCTGCACTTATCCCCTCGTGGGGGTATAATATTCGATGGCCTGGGAGGACATGGTTGACAGACCACGCTGTTTTGCCAGTGCTGGTCTGCACTTATCCCCTCGTGGGGGTATAATGTTTGATGGCCTGGGAGGACATGGTTGACAGACCACGCTGTTTTGCCAGGGGTGGTCTGCACTTATCCCCTCGTGGGGGTATAATATCTGATGGCCTGGGAGGACATGGTTGACAGACCACGCTGTTTTGCCAGGGATGGTCTGCACTTATCCCCTCGTGGGGGTATAATATTCGATGGCCTGGGAGGACATGGTTGACGGACGTCGCTGTTTTGCCAGGGATGGTCTGCACTTATCCCCTCGTGGGGGTATAATATCTGATGGCCTGGGAGGACATGGTTGACGGACCACGCTGTTTTGCCAGGGAGGGTCTGCACTTATCCCCTCTAGACTTTCGGATATCGGCAAAGACCTTTTCAACCCCCATAGTGCTGTTTTTAGGCAATGCCAAACTGATAAACTACTGACTTAACTGAACCTATGAAAGAATATCCAAAGGTGGTACTACTCAGATGTCTTGAACTCTACTCTCTGCAAACGTTCCTCTTCCTGGAGAGTGTAGACATCTGTGTAGTAATGGAGACATTCCTCTTCCTGGAGAGTGTAGACATCTGTGTAGTAATGGAGACATTCCTCTTCCTGGAGAGTGTAGACATCTGTGTAGTAATGGAGACATTCCTCTTCCTGGAGAGTGTAGACATCTGTGTAGTAATGGAGACATTCCTCTTCCTGGAGAATGTAGACATCTGTGTAGTAACAGAGACATGGTTTAAAGTCACTGAGAATAATGTAAGGTTATAATGCTTTTCACACCTTTAGACCATCTACTGCACAGGACGAAACTAAAGGTGGAGGAGTGTCTTAGATTCATAGGTTGGTACTAGGCTATCAGCCCTAGGGCCTATACAAGCCTAGCCATAACAATTCCCTGGCTATTTCTTCCCACAATATTTACTTCTCTGGACCCCTGTCTAGCAGAGCGACTGACATGATCCCCGGGGTGAATTTCCTATCTCCCATCCAATCATCAAGGTTCCTTTTGAAGAGGGCCAAGGAGGCGCTCTGCTTGTCATGTATGTGCAGTCTATACCAGAGTATGGGGAGTCTCTGGGTCAGGAATCTATCCCTCCAGCATGATTTGTTCATTGTGATGACAAGGTTTCGATCCCTGGAGCGTGTGGCTCTGAGGGATTGGGATTTCTTTAAGTGGAGTATTCCAACAGCTCGGGGTTTGACATGTTCTTGTATGTTAAGCATAGATCACCTCTGAGTAGACTATATGCCACAGAGTATAGCTGGAGTTTTTTTTAGACGGTCAGCATATGGCTTCTGCTTTAGGCCTGTGATTCTTTTAGTGAGGTATTTCTGTGGCCTTTCCAGCTGTTGCAGATGTCTTGTGAGGTACATACCAAACGGGGCATTATACTCTATAATGGGTCTAATGAGGGATGAGTACAGTGGAACAATGACCTCTTTTTTTCTGGATGAAAAGCCCTTAGTGGTGAGGTGTGCACATAGAAGGATTTCCTGACTGTTATGGCGATGTGGTTATCGAAAGTGAGATCACTGTCCACCTGTGTCCTTAAGTCTCTCATCACACTTTCGATGTTTAGTGTACTGCCACCTATGTGGTAATTCATGAGTACATGTTTTTTTCCAAAGGGGATAACTATACATTTCTTTGCATTAAGCTTGAGCCCATGGCTCTGGCACCAGGCATTTGTTTCTGTAAGGTCCTTTTGTAGAATATCCACATAATTTGGGGATTCAATAATGGCTCCCAGTTTGCAGTCATCTGCATACTTTGTTAGCAGGAGTCCCTTAGTGTTGGCCTGTACCTCAGAGAAGTAGATGCCAAACATGAGCGGTCCCAGGACTGAACCTTGAGGTACTCCACTTGTCTGGAGCTGGATTTGGAGTCGGCTACTTTTACAGTCTGGGTTCTGTCATTAAGCCAGTTGGCAACCCATCGAGTGACATAGGGATTTATGCCCAGCTGACTGATTCGAAGAAGTCAGTCAGGTTCAGGAGACAAGATCGGCCCGTCACAAACCCACACTGGGTGGGGTCCAGTGTTTGAAGGTTGCCAATGTCTTTGTTTATAAGTTCCATGATAATGCGTTCCATGCCCTTGCAGATCAGGCTTGTCAGACTGATGGGACGGTAGTTCCCGGGATCTAAGGTGGATCCCCCTTGTAGAATGGGATAACTGTAGCTGTGTGCCACTCAGTGGGCATGAAGTCTGAAGTGAGACTATGATTAAACATTGCACTTAGGTGAGGTGCCAGTTCATTTTGTAATTCATATAGTACACAACCTGGTATGTCATCTGGTCCCATGGATGCTGTATTCTTAGCTTTGGAGAGTGCTGTTTCTACCTGTGTGGCCGTGATTACTGGAATTTGGCAATCTTTTGGTATTGAGATGGGCCCTTTAGGGGGTGAGAGGGGGGTGAAGTTGGCACTAAATCAATCTGCCAGGATATAGGCAATATCCTTGGGATCAGTATATTTAATGCCATTCTGTTGAAACTCAGAACAGATCTGAGCATTGCTATTTAGATTCTTGACATAACTATAGAATGCCTTGTGGTTGTCTTTGGAATCTTTGGCAATTTTATTTTCGTAACTAGCTTTTGAGGATATTTTGAGGGATCTCAGCTTCTTACTGAGGCTGGTGAGGGAGTTTTTTGCATCCTGGGATTTTCCTCTTTTCAACAGTTTCTTCCTTCTGTTGTATAGTTTGTTTATAGCAGGGGACCACCAGATCGGCTTCCTTTTTTTGGAGGAGAGCATCTTGGTTCTATTTGGGATGGCATGATTCATGCAAGAGTGGATGTGCTCATACACTGCCTTAGTGTAGGATTCTGCAGTTGAACTTTCATATCCCATCTGCATGGGTGTCATGAAGTTTGTCACTTCTGACCAGTAGCATGAAGTTGGCTTTGGAGAATTTTTTTAAGGAGGTTTCCTTACTGGGAGGTGTAATGTGGATGTCAAGGGTGATTTGCTTATGGTCAGACCTGACCAATGAGAGGGTGACCACTGATCCGTCTCTCATGTTGGTAATGACCAGGTCTAGGATATTGGAGCTTCTGGTGGGACAATGGATTAATTGATCCAGGGCATTAGAATTTATGAATTCCAAGAACTGTTGGGAAAAGGAGTTGGTACCCGAGTAGTTTTCCTAGTTAATGTCAGGGTAGTTGAAATCACCCAGTATTAGGGTGTTTGGTTGTAACTTAATATTTTCCAGTATGTTTAGAAAGATGTAGTGAGAATCTTGGGGCATGGTGGGGGGATCTGTAGCAAGCTACAATTTGGATTGCAGTCTTACCTAGTGTTATTTACACCTGGAGAATTTCAGATGCATTATGTTGGGCAACTAGCCTAGAGATGTGAATATCCTTGGTGAATGTGGACACTCCTCCACCTTTAGTGTTTCAGTCTTGGTTTTGTGGCCGAAAAGTGTGGTAAGAGTTGTAGCCTGGTATTGCAGGGGTGCTCTCTGGAGCCTTGAACCAGGTCACTTTATATTAAGACCAGTCTCACATTCGGACTAGTTAGTGTATGCCCCACTGGAACTCAAATATGTGCAACTCATCATAAATAGGGTTTTGTACCATATCCTTGCAGTGCACTGGTCCCCCTCCATGTGTGCCAGGAAACCCATACTACCTGTTTCAGTGTACTAGAGTCCCTCACTGTTCAACCCAATACAGTACAGTATTCATGGGGGATCTCAACTACCCCTTTGTAGACAGGGAATCCTACACCACTTGTAATGCACAAGCCCAGCGATTCCTAAACTTCAGTACCAGCATCCTGGAACAGTTGGCAAATTCTCCTACCAGGGGTACAAATCCTTGACCTTGTACTCACAAACTTGGGAGAGCAATGTTGCTCACCCATTGTAATGTCTCTAGTCGTCAGATCTGGCCATAAGGCAGTATTACTTGAAATAAAAATTAAATCCAGGGAGCCAGCAAAACCAAAAACTGTTAAGAACTATTCCAAGGCTAACCTCTCTATACTAATCAATACCTTGGCTAAATTCCAAACACCCCAAATCCAGTAAACACCATAGAATATACTTGAGCTATTTACAAAATCTCTCTGCAGCCATATTAATGGCTGTATACCAACAAGCTGTGCCTGCTCGTATTAAGAGGCAGACAAACCATCCTGGTAGACTCACAGTGTCAAATGGTTATACGACAAAAGAAAAAAAATCTTGGCTAAGCATAGGAGGAACAAAGCCAGACATTCTAAAAGCCCCCTGACCACTGTAAACAGAGAGCTATAAAAGCCTTCTGACCAGTCTAAACAGAGAGCTAAGAAGGTTAATTAATACTTCATAGGCTGAATTTACAGAAAAAATATCTCCTCAGGCAAAGGCCAAACACAAAGCTTTCCACAACTATAGCCGTAACCTCAGAGGAAATGTACAATGATGTCCAGAAATTATTGTAAATGACATCACCCACACTGAACTTGAGTCAATTGCCAACCTTTCAGCTGACAGGTTCAGCTCAATTTCCCCCCACTCCCCCCAGTAGTCCAAAGGAAATACCATATAACATAATGCCCCCAACCATTACTAGGGAACAGGTCATTCAGTGCACTTTCCAAGGCCAAAAACACTGCATTGATGGGCCGCAATAACATCCCGGGATGTTTAATAAATAGCTTGAAACATGATCTCTCTGGTCCACTTGAATCACCTTTTAACTGGAGCCTTCAGTCAGGTCTTGTGCCCAAGGAATGGAAGATGGCTACAGTCATTCCCCTGTACAAAGGAGGTCCATCCACTGATCTGGTTAACTACAGGCCTGCAAGTCTTACCATAAGGCCATGGAAAGAATCATCATGAACATAAATGAGGACAGAGGTAACCTGCAAATGCTGCACCCATCACAGTTCGGCTTTGTTAAACGAAGGTCATGCCAAATAAATTTGGTAAACTTTTTTGAGAGGGTCACCAAAGCATTAAATGAAGGTAAAATTAACCCAGCTTACCTCGACCTGGCCAAAGCTTTTGATACAATGCCCCCACTTAGGCATTATAGACAAGCTCACTGATTTAGGTATAAACCCTTTTATTAACTGCTGAATAGTGGCATTGACAAAAAGGCAGGAGTTGGAGCTGGATGTGGCAAAGTTAAAGATGTTAAGATTTGCACTGGGTGTGACGAGGGTGGACAGAATTAGGAATAAGTATATTAGAGGGTCAGCCCAGGTTGGAAGGTTCAGAGACAAAGCCAGAGAGGCAAGATTACGTTGGTTTGGACATGTGCTGAGGAGGGATGCTGAGTATATTGGGAAAAAGATTCTAAGGATGAAACTGCCAGGTAACAGGAAAAGAGGAAGGCCTAAGATAAGGTTTATGGATGTGGTGTGAGAGAGGGCATGCAGGTGGTTGGTGTGACAGAACAAGATGCAGAAGACAGGAAGAAATGGAAACAGATGATCCGCTGTGGTGACCCCTAACGGGAACAGCCGGAAGAAGATGATTATTAACTGCTGAACAGCCAACTGGCTCACTGATGGGATCCAGGAGGTGAAAACAGGTGAGGCCACCTCCACCGAGAGGCCTGGCAATAGTGGAGTTCCCCAGAGCTTGGTACTGGTCCCACTCCTTTTTGGCATGTATTATTTTTCTGAAATGGAAGCAGATGCTGAAGGTTTACGGCTGACTAAGTTTGTAGATGATTGCAAGCTGGGGTTATCAACTCCCCTGCAGACACTAGAATTCTGCAGGGTCTATCTCTGACTAACAGATGGTGCCAAAGCCATGGTGTTAAGCTCATTGCTAAGAAATGCATAATTGTACCCTTTGGGAAGTCAACTATCCCAGCTAATTACCATGATGATAATACATCCCTGAGTCAACCCACTAGCCAGGGATCTGGGTGTTCACATACAGTAGCCTTTCCTTCTACCACCACGTGGCCACAGTTTGAGGAAATCCTTTCATGTTGCACATCTTAAAAGTAAGGTCATGGCATCTAGGTCCATAAAAGTCATCATCCCACTGTACTTCACCGTTATCAGACCAAAGAGTACAGTGCTCCCTTTGCTATGTCTAAAAGTGGACAAACATAGCACAAGAAGACCACATTAAAAGATAAAACTTTTTAATGAAAAACTTAGCGCTTTTGCCCCTCCACACTCTTGGGGCATCATCAGGGTAATTTCTATGCAAATACCTTATTTTATATATTTATATTTATATATATATATATATATATATATATATATATATATATATATATATATATATATACACACACACACACACTAACTTGATCAGTATAACTGATCAGTCCAGCAGCAGCCATACAGCTGTCAGAATTAACGCATCATCACAAATACCACATTCCAGCAGCAGCCATACAGCCATCGGAATTAATGCATCATCACAAACAGCACCACATTTTCCCCTTAATTTTAATATGATAAAAAAATTAATACTGGAAAACAAACAAGTTAATAGAAATGCTCTACTGTGTATCTAATAAAAATAAAAACCAAAAATCATTAAGCTATAGTATATATATATAAATGGGTTCCTATCATGTCGTTGAACATTTAATTGTCAAATGCTTAAATGTCGACACCTAAATGTTGAACGCTGAAAACCACAAATGGCCAGTTACGTGAATTTTTCCCAGGGGAAAATATTTGCTTGGCTGTCATCGGGGATTTGCCCTTTTCCCCGATGTAGAGCGATCTTGGAGTTGGTATATTTAGTTAGGGGGGGTGGAGGGCATGGCCCCCCCCATGTCGGCAGGTGTGGGGGTGAAGCCCCCCCCCTCTTGGTTAGAGTTTTAAAGTTTGAATTTTTTTTTTTTGCCAAGCAAATTTTTTCACGGGGGAGAAAATTCTCGTAATTGCCCATTCGCAGTTTTCAGCGTTCGACATATAGGTGTCGACGTTTAGGCGTTTGACAATCTAAATATTCAGCATTGTAATATAGACACTATATAAATACCCATTATTGTATAATAAAATAAAATTAAACTAAACTAAATAAATCTAGCTTGAAGTTTTAAAATAGCAGAGAGCAAGAAATGATTAATCCCGTGCTTCTCCATGGTGTTAAGCCTCAATTGCCAACATGTTTCTATAGTTCCTAGTAAATTTTCAATGTCACTCCCCTGTCATAGTATATTCAGTTTTGTAAATCACAAAAAAAACAAGAACCTTTTAAAGTTTTTATGTTACTGACTTTTTTTCATGTCCCTAACTTGCTCACCAATACAGTCTTTTAATCTCCTAGTAGTTTTGCCAACACAAAATGCTTGGCATGTCAAGCACATTACCTAGTAAACTACCATTTTGGCATTGCAATTACAGCATCCAGGACATTTGATTTGACCAGTTGTAATCCTCCACCATGATATAGGGACCATCATCTGTAAACTTACAAAATTTACAGGCTCCACATTTATACAGGAGACTTAAACCCTCATTACAAGGCTTGCTCTTCTCCAACAAAATTTTTATTGTTCCCCTTAAACACGGTCTGTGGTTTTTCACCCAGACACTCCATTTCTAGTATGAATAATAAATTCCAATTAGTCTTGACTTGTAACTATAGATGCTGTATCCTGACAGCATCTGACTTGGTTCAGGGCTACACAGAGCTCCCCTGCCGGGCTATACCTCATTCCACACTTTCCATAGGTTGGTACTAGGCTATCGGCCCTGGGGCCTATACAAGCCCAGCCAAAAAGGTACCCTGGCTTTTGCCACCCAAGAAAATTATTTTCCTGTGCCGCTGTCGACCCCAAAATGAGGTTGGAAAGACTAAGGGTGGTGGAGTCTCTATCTTCATTAAGGGCAGGCACACCTCCAGACTGGTTTTACCAGCATGATGCACTGGAATTACTCCAGTTGCAGGTGACAGTTGGCAAGACACCCATCCAAGTCATAGTTGGCTATAGACCCCTTCTCCATGTCTCAGCACACCCACACCTCCTACCTGGACCTACTTGACTCCATCAAGATACCCCCTACCACCCTGATCCATGGTGACTTCAACTACCCCACCATAGACTGGGTGAACTATTCCTGCAGTAATGCACTCACTCCACGATTCCTTGACTTCATCAGTTCTAACGCACTAGATCAGCTGGTCTCTCCCCCCACAAGGAAAGATAACAAACTGGACTTGGTTCTCACCAACATGGGCAACCGCTGCACCACTCCCATAGTACGTTCTTCCCTGGTGAGATCAGATCATCGGTTTGTCTTGTTTGAAAGTTCTCTCTCACCTAACTCCTCCCCGGCTGTAACCAGACTAAAAAACGTCTCAAAAGCTGAATATAGCCTCCTAAGGGAGGGTATCAGCAGCTTCACACCACTCCCCCCCCCCTCAGATGATGCAGACAAGTATGCTGAACAGTACACCAATGCAGTATACAAGCCCCTCTACAACTGCATGGACTCAGCCATACCCAACAGAACTATAATCTGCTCCTCAAGGAAACACAGACATGTCTGGTGGATGCCCTCTATCAACAGGCTTTATATTAAAAGGAGAAAACTGTTGTCCAAGTGTAAAAAGGAACAAATTCCAAATCGGAAAAACTCCCTCCTCCACCTCAACAAGCAAATTAGATCACTAGTGAAAACCTCCAAAGCCAATTATGAGCTGAAACTAGCCTCCAAAACAAAGGGAAACCGCAAGTCCTTCTTCAGTTACGTTAGGAACCTCCATGGCAAAGCCCAGGTTTGTTCCAAACTAGTACTTAATGGTACCACTTACACTGATCCTGCTGACTTGGCCATCCTGCTAGCTGATAAGTTCAGTGCAAACTTCACCCTCTTACCGCCCCTCAAAGGCCCAGTCGACATCCCTGATACTTGTCCCATACCTCACATCTCCATAGATCAAGTGTTAAGGCCCTACCCAAGGGAAAGAACACAGCTTCCATGGGACCTGATAGTATCCCAGGCTGTATTTTGCACCATCTCCAACAAGAAGTAACTTTGCCATTGAGCACCCTATTCAACCGCAGCCTAATTACAGGCTTCATTCCAGCAGAGTGGAGAACTGCCATTGTCATACCCTTGCACAAAGATGGTGCCACTACTGACCCGGGAAACTATCTCCCCATCAGCTTGACAAGTCTGATCAGCTTGACAAGTCTGATCTGTAAAGTCAAAGAGCATATTATTGTGGATCTCATAAACAAGGACATAGGCAACCTCCAAGCACTCGACCCCATCCAGTTTGAATTCGTCAGGAGCAGATCTTGATGAGGGAAAGTCAGTACATACAGCTTACCTTGACCTGGCCAAGGCCTTTGACACAATCCCCAACTTGAGTATCATCAAAAAGCTAACACAACTTGGTGTTAATACGTATCTAGTCAGATGGGTGGCCAACTGCCTCACAGATAGGACCCACAGGGTCAAAATAGGCACTGCCACCTCCAACAGCAGACCTGTCACTAGTGGTGTTCCCCAGGGATCTGTCCTGGGACCCCTACTGTTTGGCATATACTTCTCAGAGGTCCAGACAAAGATGAGGGGCCTGTGGATGACCAAGTTTGCTAATGACAGTAAGATGGGTGCTGTCATTGACTCCCCAATTGATGTTAACATATACTACAAGAGGGTCTCACAGCTGCATATAACTGATACCAAAGTCATGGCTTTAAGTTAATTGCAAAAAAATGTATTATTGTACCATTCGGCAAAAACACAGCCCCTGCTAATTACTACATCAACGGCAACCCCCTAAGCACACAACCAGTGGTGAGAGAGTTGGGTACTCCGGTTGACAACAGTCTGACATTCGACCATCATGTGGCAGAGGGGTGATCAGAAAAGCCTTTTACTTGGTTCATCTCACAAGTAAAGGGTTTGCATCCAGAAAAAAGAAAGTTATTACCTCTCTGTACTTTTCCCTTATTAGACCTGTAATTGAGTATGTTAAGTTGTCAATCTCGCCTTCATTCTTGCTGGATGGGGTTTGGAGCCGAACCTTGACTCCAACTCGGCCTAATACTAAAGCTCGAGAGCTATTTTTCACCGGCTCGAGGCTATACTATGTCCCATAATGCTAGGCGTGATATACCCAGATCTTGTTTGCCGCTTCAGCTACGAGGTTGCGTTTTCACCGGCTCCAGGTCGTATTTTAAAAATTGTGCATCTATAGTTAGTTTTTTGATAGATTTTTTTTCTCAGTAGTTTATTTAATTAAAGAGAGTAGCGACTAGTTTCCCTTCCCTTTTCTGTAGATTTTCCCTACCTTTTTCCACCCTTAAGGTGGTCGGGCCTCTAACCCTCCCTTTAGTAGTTAGTACAGATTCCCCCTAGAGTGTGTGTGTGTGTGTGTGTGTGTGTGTGTGTGTGTGTGTGTGTGTGTGTGTGTGTGTGTGTGTGTGTGTGGAATTTGTCTCATTTTTACTATTACTTAAATTTTTTGTTGAGTGTGTCTTTTTTGTGTGTTAGTGTACGTGTTTAGACTCCTGTATCGACCCTGTGGTATCATGTCCAAGGATACCAAGGTATCGGGATTCAAGAAGTGTGACTCGTGCTGTCAGAAGATGTCTCTGACAGATGGTCTCACTTCTTGTGTGTATTGTTTCGCCCCTCTGCACTTGCAGGACTATTGTTCCATCTGTCACGCTTTTAGCCCTAGAGTCCTGCAGGAACGCAGAAATAAGCTCATTCTCAGAGGCTTATTAAAGCCTGAGGGTTCTCCGTCCAAGCCTATGACCGGAAAACCTTCAAAGCCCGCCAAATCGTCGGCTCCATATTTGGAGCCGGCGCCGAGCGGTCCTCTTTCTGCCTCATCGGTTCCGGCTTGAACCGATACATCGAGGCCTCAGTCGGCTCCGACTTTGGTGTCGGAGCCGTCCCCAAGTCGAAAGCGCTCCAGGTCTCCTTCACTGGAGTCGGTCAGATCGGCTCCGAAATCCCCCTTGCTGTCAGAGCGGAACCATAGGTCTCACTCCTCTAGGTCTTCCAGGCTCTCGGACCATGACCTCGAGAGGGTAGTCAGTAGGCTTTTGAAGTCGCAGGCGCTGGCCCAATTATTTCATAGCCCGTCTGACAGGGGCTACCCCAACGCCTGCTCAAGTTCCTCCTCTGACTATTCCTTCGAGCTCAGAGCCGGAGGCCGTCGGGCTTGCTACCGTGGGGGCGTCGGAACCGATTCCACCCTTATCGGTTCCTTCGTCGGCTCCAATCCCTTCATTGGCTCCGTCCTTGGAGGGATCCAGGTACCGAGACTCCCTCGTCGGCTCCGAGGGGGCGAGTGGCATCAGACCCTTGTCCGACCCCGTTCTCCCTCTCGGAGCCTCGGCGCAGGTGAGTTCGGCCCCAAGATCGGCCTCGGAGCTGTCCCTCTCGGTGGTGGGAGGAGCTCTCATCTCCTCGGAGCTGTGTCCCTCTTCCCTGCCTGACAGGGGCCCCTTTGAGGTCATGAGGAGCGTGCTGGCTCCCATACCGGCGCCACGGTCGGCCTCGTCGGCCCCTCCCTCCATGGTGCCTGCTTCGGCCCCTGCCTACTCTCCCAAACCCAAGCGCGTAGAACTGACACTCCAGGCCGCTCCATTGGGCATTTCCTCCTCTTCCAAGGCCTCCCCTGATCCTGCAGAGGAGCCCCCTCGGAAGAGGACTTGCAAGAAGAAGCATGTCGACTCCCCTGAGTCAGAGACATCTGACACTGACCTGGATGATTCAGAAGGGTCCCCAAGGTCCCCCTCTGAGGCTGTCTCCTTTTCTGACATCCTAGAGATCCTTAAACAGAGGGGGAACTGGTCCGCCCTCAACCCTTCCGAGGACGAGTCGGTGTACCTGGATGCGTTCGGATGTTATGTGATCCTATCTCGCCTACATTCTGTACTGATGGGTTCGGAGCCGATCCTCGGCTCCGACTCGGCACGCTATACTATAGAGCGAAGTCTCTAATTGGCTGAGCTATTCTACATTCCAGGATGCACCACCACTACTTCCCCAGATCTCGTTTGCCGCTTGACAGCAATAGACGTGGTCTTGACTTGGCTGGGCTAAGTACTCTTTACTGACAAGTTTTCTGTCAGAATTTCTCTAATTATTCACCCAAAAGCTGTTTTAACAGCTACTGATCACTTGTTGAGTGTTTTGTTGCAAAAAAGTTGTGTGATTTTTTCTGGCGTTAGGTTCCCGCTTTAACTGGTGGGAGTTCCCTCGCGCTCTTCTTCGGGCTTTGTTCAGGCCTTACTGTTTAAAGAAATTGTTGAAAAATTGTTGTAAAACTGTTGTAGTTGTTTTGTGTGGTATTTGTTTCTCTGAGGTCCCGTTTTAGTTAGAGGGACCTTGCCCTCGCGCTCTGTTAGAGCGTAGTTATAGTTCCCTTGATCGATCCTGCCTAAGTTAGAGGGATTTGGCTTGTGTTAATTTTTGTCCCTAGTTGGTTTTGGTTGCTTGCTAGTGATGTCGAAGAAACACAGACCTTCGGGATTTAAAAAGTGTACCAAGTGTGGGTACAAAATGTCAATAATGGATGATCATTCTCTCTGTGTTTATTGCTTAGGGCCTAAGCACCTTCAAGAGTCGTGTAGTGTATGCCACGATTTTTCCTCCCGTGTCCTCCAAGAGAGGAAAAACAAATTTGATAGTGAAAGGCATGATCTCCCCTTCCTTTGAGGAGGCTTTATCTTCTTCCCCCTCTCCCTCCAGGAAGAAGTCATCTTCGGCTCCGACCAGCCTGTCGGAGCCGACAGCAAAGAAATCAAGGCAGGCTTCTCCGTCGGCTCCACTGACTTCGGAGCCGAGGTCGGAACGGTCTGCCTCATTGCCTCCAGCCTCGACTCCTCTGTCCTCGGAGCCGAGAGCTCGAGCATCAAGAGGTGGGTGACCTTCTTCGGCTCCAATGGTTTCGGAGCCGAGAAAGGTCGCACACTCAGACTCTTCTACCTCGGCGCCGAAGTCCCCGTCGGCTCCAAGGGAAATTGCTGTACTGGTGGAATCTCCCTCGGTGCCGATAATACATGAGACTATTCGGAGCCGGTCCCCCAGTCTTTCGGAACCTGCGGAGAAGTCAACTCGGGCCCGATCGGTCTCTTCTCGGTCCTTGAGGATGTCCGATTCGGATATTGACAGGGTACTTCAAAGGCTGTTTCAGTCTCCAGTCTTTCAAAAGTTAGTATCGGCTCCAGAGCCAATTATCCACCCTGTTGTTTTGGTTCCTCCTCCAACAGCCTCGGCATCGTTGGAGTCAGTGCTGGTGGAGCCGGTGGAGGTTTTCGGGTCGGCTCCAACCCTGACCTTCGGGTCGGAGTTCGGTACACGGACCTCCTCGGTCGGCCCCGGGGGTGAGGTTTCAGGTCCGATGCTTTCGGTTCCGAGCCTCCCTCTCAGTCCTTCGGCTGCGGGAGTGCCTTCTACTGTTGTGGCCTCGGGGGTCGGACCGTCCCAGGACTCTGGGGGTCCGGCCTTCAGGGCCATGAGGAGTGCTTTAGCCAAATCTTCCTTGGCTACCTCCACCATCTGTCCGGCACCTTTTCTTGGCATGGAGACTTGTTCCTTTGTTGTCCCCCTGTCTCAGGACAGCGGAGCCCTGGAGCCTGAAGTCACCCCCATTGGGGATTCCTCCCTTCCTGGGGGTCCTTCCGAAGCTTCTTCGGAGGAACCTCCCAGGAAGAGACGGTGTAAGAGGAAACACGTCAACTCTCCTGATGAGTCTCTCACCTCAGACACCGACCTTGATGACGCGGAGGGGTCCCCCAAGTCATCCTCGGATGATGTCTCCTTTGTGGACATCTTAGAAATCCTCAAACAACGAGGTGACTGGCAATCCAAACCCCCTTCCGCTGAGGAGTCTGTATTCCTCAAGGCCTTCGGGGCTCAGACTTCCGCCTTCTGGGTGTCTCCGCCCTTCGATGAGCTCCTGGATTTGATCTCTCGAAGGGCGTGGGAGCACCCGGATTCTGTGGAACCGGTGCCAGCTCGCCCGAATAAATTTTTGTCCGCCCCCCCAGAGAAGGAATTCTTATCCAAAGGTGTGGCCGTAGATGCCCTGGTGGTGGCATCTGCTACCCAGCAAGATGTGGCAGAGGCTTCAACGTCCGTCCACCCTCCTAATAAAGAGGCCAGGAGTATGGATCAGTATGGGAAGCGCACCCTTACTTCAGTGGCCTTTACTTTAAGGTCTCTGAATTACCTTACACACTTCACCAGACTTCAGAGGGATCTGGTCAAGGAGCTGTCAGATACCCTCTCTGGTAACCTACCTGAGCATTTGGCCCAGATGGTTAGCTCTCAGTTGGCTACCCTGTCATCTATATTGAACTCGTCCATGAGGCTCATTTCGCCCGAGGGGGCGAGTAGGGCAGCGGGTACAGGTATTGCTCTACGGAGACAGGCCTGGCTCCGCTTGTGTCATTTTGCGGAGGCCTTCAAGTCTTCCTTTGCCGATGCTCCCTTTGATGGGTCCTCCTTGTTTGGACCCAAGGTAAAGGACACCTTGACCCGCTGTGAACAAGAGGGTAAGACTTTGACTGCCGTAGGGGCATGGTTTTCCACCCCCTTCCGGCCTTATCCCAAGGCTAGAAGAGGGGGGAAAATGTGGTTCCGCAAATCTCAGAAGACTTACCCCTCACAGCAGGATAATCCCCCTTCTAGAGGCAGAGGAGGGGGAAATTTTTCAGGAAGATGCCTTCCCAGAGATGGCAGGGGTCCCCGCAACACTGGAGACCGCGAGTCCTTTCGTGGCTCCTCAACCTTCCAGCATCCCTGAAGGATTGCCCGACTGCGCCACTCCGGAGCCAGTCGGGGGTCGTTTTTCAAGGCACCTAAAGGCCTGAGAGAATATCACCCAGGACCGATGGGTGCTCCGAATCATTGCCGGAGGTTACAACATCCCCTTTTCACAGCCCCCTCCACCATCCCGGACCCACCACCCAGTCAATGGGATCTTGCAGCCTTCGAAATTTCAAAGCTGCTTCAAAAAGGAGTCATCCAACCGGTCCCCGAAGACCAGACCGGATTAGGGACTTACTCAAGATTCTTTCTGGTGCCAAAAAAGACCGGGGACATGAGGCCCATCTTGAATCTCAGCAAGCCCAACCGTTCTGTCAAGAAGTCCAAGTTCCGGATGGTCACTTTACAGTCCATTCTCCCGCTGCTGGAGAAAGGTGTTTGGATGTGCTCCATAGATCTCAAGGACGCCTATTATCACATCCTGATAGATCAGGCGTCCAGGAGACACTTGCGCTTCAGCCTGGGAGACAGTCATTTCCAGTTCTGCGCACTGCCCTTTGGTCTCACCACAGCCCCCAGGGTGTTCACCAAATGTTTGGCAGTGGTGACTGCTCACCTGAGAAGTCTAGGATTCCAGGTGTTTCCATATCTAGACGACTGGCTCCTAACTGCCACCTCCAGGCGTCTACTCTTACAAAACCTAGCAGCCACTATTTCTCTAGGCGACTCCCTGGGAATCACCTTCAATTGGGCAAAGACCGTGTTGCTGCCATCTCAGCGCATACGGTTTATCGGAGTAGAGATAGACTCAAAACAAATGCGGGTCTATCTTCCTACAGAGAGGATAGAAACATTACAATCTCAAGTCCGAGCATTGCTCTTCAAACGCCGAGCCCCAGCAAGGACGGTCCTACAACTGTTGGGTTCCATGTCGGCTACCGTTCTCCTAGTCCCCTTGGGAAGATTACACATGAGGATTCTACAGTGGCTCCTGTCAGTCCAGTGGTCGTATCAGGATCTCCCTCTGTCACCTCATTATGATCACGGAGATGTGCAAACAGGACCTCCGTTGGTGACTTCTTTCCTCTAACCTGGATCAGGGGCGACCCTTCGTTCCTCCACCTCCAGTGGCCACTTTGACTACGGACGCCTCCCAGACGGGGTGGGGGGGACATTACCTGGGCAGGTCAGTCCAAGGCAAGTGGCACCCCGACGAGAGTTCCCTACACATCAACATACTGGAAATGAGGGCGGTGCTTCTATCGCTACAAGCACTACACAGTTACCTCCCCTAGGGCATGATTGCAGTTCAGTCCGACAACATGTCAGTAGTCTGGTACCTGAACAAGCAGGGAGGGACCAGGTCCTACCCCCTTTGCAGAGAGGCCATGAGAGTATGGGATTGGGCTATTGCAACCAACCATTTCTTGGTAGCAACACACATTCCGGGGAGATCCAATGTGATAGCCGACCGACTGAGCAGAACTATTCTCTCCCCTCACGAGTGGTCTCTGAACAACATAGTAGTAACTCAGATCTTCAGAAGATGGGGAACTCCTTGTTGCGACCTCTTTGCAACTCCTCACAACACGAAATGTCTACAGTTCTTCTCTCTCACCCCGGTTCCGGGGGGGATTCCCAAGGACGCCCTAGTCCAAGCTTGGCCCACCGGCCTACTGTACGCCTTCCCACCAGTTCCCCTTCTTCCCAGGGTGATCCAGAAGGTGATTCACTTGCGGTGCAAGATGATTTTAGTTGCCCCATACTGGCCTCGTCAAGTCTGGCTTCCCTTTCTTCGGAAGTACGCACTGGACGGTCCATGGTTCCTGGACCAGGCTCCAGATCTCTTGATTCACCAGTCGGGACAGCTTCATCAGTCCCTTCATTCGTAGAGGTTAACAGCTTGGCTCCTCCACTTCCGACCATAGTCAGGAACCAGGTTTTGGACTCGGAAGTCATGCATATCTTGTCCTCTGCCCACAAGAATTCGACTAAGAAAATGTATAACAGCAAATGGATGAGATTTGCCATTTGGGCCCAACTCCGGGGATTAGATCCTATTACTGCCCCGATGTCTGAAGTTTTGAAATTTTTAGCTTCCTTATTCAATCAAGGTTCTTCGGTCTCTACCATCAAGGTTCAATTGGCAGCTATTTCTAATTTTCATGAAAGTATAGACCCACCTTTGATGAGCAATAAGTTGTGTAAAGCCTTCATGAAAGGTGCTGGGCTGCTACGACCTCCGATTTCTCATCCCGCTCCACCGTGGGATCTTAATTTCGTATTAGGTGCTTTGACCTCTTCCCCCTTCGAACCGGCAGCAACGTGTGACTTGAAATTTCTTTCTTGGTAGACTACTTTTTTGGTGGCAGTTACATCAGCCAGAAGGGTTTCGGAACTTCAAGCCCTATGTGTCAAACCACTGTACCTGGTTTTTCTCAAGGTTAGAGTTTCCCTCAGGCCTAATCCATCCTTTGTTCCTAAAGTTTGTTCTAGTTTTTGTCTTCAACAGTCATTGGAACTCCCAGTTTTCTTCCCCAACTACTCAGACAGAGCAGAATATATCTTCCATTCATTGGATGTTCATAGGCAATTGCGTTTCTACTTGGATAGGACACACCAAACACGGAAAACAGATCAGTTGTTTGTGTCCTTTTTGGACAACAAATTGGGCAAAGCCGTCACGAAGGTCACTATTGCCAAGTGGATCAGAGACTGTATCAGTCATACTTATTTTCTTTCTAATAGAGAGCTTACAACCACTGTGAAAGCTCATTCTACAAGGGCAATGGCTACTTCTACAGCCTTTCATTCCAAGCTTGCCATTAGTGACATTTGTGCTGCGGCTACCTGGTCTTCTCCTCACACCTTCATTTCTCATTACAAATTGGATGTGGCATCTTGGGGGCGAGCTTCCTTCGGTTCCACAGTTCTCAGGAGTGTTTTCCAGTGAGCCACCCAGGAATCAGGTGCTAGGGACGCTGTCCTATCAGTACAGAATGTAGGCGAGATAGGATCACATAACATCTTTTAGTTATGTACTTACCATAACTTTAGATGTTTGGGATCCATCTCTACATTCCTAATAACCCACCCTCCTTCCCCCTGCCTTGGAGATCAGAAGAGACCGGACGGTTCGGTTTAGCCGTTTCATCTTGAAACACCTGGCAATGTTATTTCAACTGTCTATGACTGTGTGCATGTGTGCAGACAAACAAGATCTGGGGAAGTAGTGGTGGTGCATCCTGGGATGTAGAATAGCTCAGCCAATTAGAGACTTCGCTCTATAGTATAGCGTGCCGAGTCGGAGCCGAGGATCGGCTCCGAACCCATCAGTACAGAATGTAGGCGAGATGGATCCCAAACATCTAAAGTTATGGTAAGTACATAACTAAAAGTTCTCGCCCTTCCACCTCCTGGGTGTCCCCGCCTTTCGACCCACTAAAGGAGGTGGTGGCTCAGAAGGCATGGACGGCTCCGGATACTATGGAACCAAACCCCCCGGAGGCCTACAAAATTCATTACAGCCCCTGCAGACAAGCAGTTTCTCTCTAAGGGCGTCCCTGTTGATGCCATGGTGGTGGCGGCAGCCACTAAGGAGGAGTTGGCTGACACTTCAGTACCTGTCCATCCTCCTAATAAGGAATCTAGGACTATGGATAGGTATGGCAAGCAGATGTTTTCTTCAGCAACCTTTGCCATGCGGTTGCTGAATTACCTGTGCCATTTCACCCGTCTTCAGAGAGACCTTCTTAAAGAACTGGGTGATACCTTACAGGACCCAGCAGCTGTGGAGTATCAGGAGAAGATCAACTCCCAGCTGGGGGCCCTGAACTCGATTGTCAACTCCTCCATGCGTCTCATTTCTTATGCAGCTGATGGAGCGAGTAGGGCCGAAGGCACGGGCGTTGCTCTAAGGAGACAGCCTGGATGCAGCTTTGCAACTTTGCTGACCCCTTCAAGGTGTCCTTCACTAACACCCCCTTTGACGGTTCTGCCTTTTCTGGACCTCAAGTGAAGGATACATTGACCAGGTGTGAGCAGGAAGGCAAGACTCTCTGCCGTGGGAGTCCATTTTTCCACCCCTTCTAGACCGTACCCTAAGGGTCAAAGGGGCGGAAAGATGTGGTTCCGCAAACCCCAGGGAGTACTGCCTGACGCACGTGGTGAGCTTCCCTCCAGAGGCAGAGGAGGGAACAATAACAGATGCCGCCCTAGGGGCAAGGGGGATCCGCAAAATCAGGGTAGCAGAGAATCTTTCTCTGACAAGCCCTTCCAGCACCCCTGAGGAGCTGCCTGACTGTCCACCTTCGGAGGCAGTCGGGGGAAGACTTTCACTGTACCCAGAAGTCTGGCATTCCCTCACGCAAGACAAATGGGTACGGTCGATCATATCCGAGGGTTACAGAATCCCCTTCATCCACACCCCACAACAACCAAAAGGACCTCTTCCAGACATTCAACCCGGTCTGAGAGGTCAAGCAGCGTCAGAAATTTCAAAGCTGCTATCAAAAAGAGCCATCCAGCCAGTCCCAGCAGACCAACAAGTATCCGGAATCTACTCCAAATTCTTTTTGGTACCAAAAAACAAGGGGACTGGAGACCTATTTTAGATCTCAGCAGGCTGAACAAGTCTGTTCAAAGAACGAAATTCCGGATGGTCACGCTACAGTCCATTCTACCCTTTCTGGGTCAGGACAATTGGATGTGCTCTATAGATCTTCAGGATGCATACTACCATATCAAAATGAACAGGTGCTCCAGAAGGTTTCTCCGCTTCCGGCTGGGAGCCGGTCACTGCCAATTCAGAACCCTGCCCTTTGGCCTCACCACAGTCCCCAGGGTGTTTACCAAATGCATGGCAGTGGTTGCGGCTCACCTGAGACGACGAGGATTCCAGATGTTTCCATATTTAGATGACTGGCTCCTTACTGCCACCACCAGGCACCAACTACTTCAAGCCAGGGATTACGCTGTACAAATGTGCAAAGTGCTAGGCATCTCTATAAACTTCGAAAAGTCTGCCTTGTCAGCATATTACCTTCATAGGCACCGTGTTAAACACGGTGGAGTTTTCAGCAAAACTACCTACACAAAGAGTTTCAAACATTCGCAGCCATGTTCAAATCCTACTACAGGAGGACAGAGTCCAAGCCAGATTTGTACTAAAAACACTTGGTCTAATGGCAGCAACAATCACCTTGCTCCCCCTAGCTCATTTTCATATGCGGATACTGCAGTGGATGCTTTTTTCCGAATGGTCCTTCCAGCAGCTTTCCATGTCACACAACATTCTTATCACTCAGTTGTGCAAGAGACACCTCTCTTGGTGGATGGTCTCGCCTCAGGTGCTCCAAGGCAGACCTATTGTTCTCCCCCCTCCGGTTGCCACTGTGACTATGGATGCCTCCCTGATATGGTGTGGGGGGGGCATTTTCAGGGCAGGACAGTCCAGGGCACATGGCAACCCTTCGAATGCCATCTGCACATCAATGTCTTGGAAATGAGAGCAGGCCCTTCAGGACTCTCTACCCACCGGGACGATTGCAGTTCAGACAGACAATATGTCTGCAGTGTGGTACATCAACAAGCAGGGCGGAACCAGGTCCTACCCCCTATGTCGGGATGCGCCCTGCTTGTTGATGTACCACACTACAGACATATTGTCTGTAGTGTGGTACATCAACAAGCAGGGCAGAACCAGGTCCTACCCCCTATGTCGGGATGCGCTCAGACTTTGGCAGTGGGCGATCTCTTCTCAACGGTTTCTGGTAGCAACGCATATTCCCGGGAAGTCCAACGTCATAGCGGACAGATTGAGCAGGGCCATTCTCATGCCCTACGAGTGGTCTCTCAACCAGCTAGTAGTGGAACAAATATTCAGAAGTGGGGTCAGCCTTGCTGCGACCTTTTCGCAACCCCTCAAAACAGCAAGTGTCAGGACTTCTTCACTTTTTTTCCTCTTCCGGGCCCCCCAGAGACGCTCTAGTCCACGATTGGCCCCGGGGTCTTCTGTATGCTTTTCCCCCTTTTCCCTTAATTACTCAGTCCAGAAAGCAACTGCCTTGAGATCCAGGATGATCCTCATTGCCCCTTACTGGCCCCGACAAGTTTGGTTTTCTGTTCCTTCAACGTCATCTGCTGGAGCAGCCCTGGCATCTGGACCCAGTGCCAGACCTTCTGACCCATCTGTCGGGTGGGCTGCACCAATCCCTTCCATCTCTCAACCTCACAGCTTGGTTGCTCCACTTCCAACCCTAGCCAGGCTTCCCTTAATTTCTCAGTCAGTACGTGATATTATCCTTGCCTCTCACAAGTCTAGCACCAGAAGGACGTATGCTAGTAAATGGAAACGGTTCTCTATTTGGGCAAGGAAAAATCAAGTTGACCCGTTCACAGCTCCTGTCCAAACAGTTCTAGAATTTTTGGCGGAACTTTTCCAAATGGGCTCTTCCTCAGCCACTATCAGGGTCCAGTTGGCGGCTATTGCAAATTTCCACGTTGGCTTGTCAGAGGCCAGTATTATGTCCCACAAGCTTTGCAAAGCCTTTCTGAAAGGAACCCTATTACTTCGGCCCCCGGTTAAAGATCCTCCTCCACCATGGGATCTAAATTTGGTACTGTCTTCTTTAATTCTTCCTTCTTTTGAGCCAGCTGCTTCCTGCTCGTTGAAACTGCTCTCGTGGAAAACACTTTTCTTGGTAGCCATTACCTCAGCGAGAAGGGTTTCGGAACTACAAGCACTCTGTGCGCCCCCCTTATCTTGTTTTTCACAAAGATAGAGTGTCTCTTAGGACTAATCCATCCTTTTTACCTAAGGTACTCTCTGAAAAAAATCTGAATCAGACCATTGATCTCCCAGTCTTCTTCCCAAATTATACTGATAGAGCTGAGAGAAGATTACATTGTTTGTACGTTCACCGTCAACTACGTTTCTATCTGGATAGAACTAAACAGACAAGAAAATCAGAACAGCTCTTCCTGTCTTACGCTGAAGGAAAGCAAGGCCGGCCAGTTTCTAAAGTAACCTTGTCCAGATGGTTTACCGCTCTTATCATGTTAATCTATCAATTGAGGCATAAGGAGCTCCCTACCAAGCCTAGAGCTCATTCAACTAGAGCATTAGCTTCCTCAGTAGCTTTTCAAGCAAGGTTACCTATGGATTCTATTTGTGCAGCGGCCACATGGGCCTCACCTCATACCTTCATTTCTCATTACAAACTGGACATTGCCTCCAGAAGTCGGGCTGATTTTGGTTCCACTGTACTCAAGAGTCTGTTCCATTGAGCCACTCGGGACTAAGGTGCTAGAGACGCTGTCCCATCCAGCAAGAATGAAGGCGAGATTGACAACTTAACATTGAGAAGTTATGTACCTACCATAACGTTCCATGTTAGTTGTCTTCTTCTCGCCTTCTTTCTTGCGTCCCACCCTCCATCCCCCTAGCCCGGAAAGACCTAGAGTATCTTGTGAGAGGTGTTTTTTGTCACCAGAGTTATCTCCTCAGCTAGCTCTCTTGCTCCCCTTTGGTAGCCCTTGTAAGGGTTATATGTAGAGGAAGTTAAATATATTTGTTAAATATATTCTCTCTTGTGGTGGGACATGTATGTCCATAGTGTTGGCTATCAAACGAGATCTGGGTATATCACGCCTAGCATTATCGGACATAGTATAGCCTCGAGCTGGTGAAAAATAGCTCTCGAGCTTTAGTATTAGGCTGAGTCGGAGCTGAGGTTCGGCTCAGTACCCCATCCAGCAAGAAAGAAGGCGAGAAGAAGACAACTAACATGGAACGTTATGGTAGGTACATAACTTCTCAATAACGCCCCATTTGGTATGTACCTCTCCAAACACGTTCACCAACTGGAAAGAACACAGAAATACCTCACAAAAAGAATCCATGGCCTCCAACACCTATTCTATGTGGACATGCTCAAATCACTATCACTCTACTTGGTATCATACAGATTGCTCAGAGGTGATCTGTGTCTTGACTACAAGGCAATATTGGACCCTGCCGTACTTTGAGATGCTCCATATCCATAAGTCTAACTCCTCGCGCATTACCCTTTCCATAAGCCTAAATCTAATATGTGACATCCACAAAACCTGCTAGAGAGACAGGTTTGTCTCCCAAAGGCTGCCCCGACTCTGGAATAGACTTCCCATACATGTCAGAGTACCTCACTGACTGTCTTCAAGCGCAACCTTGATGAGTGGATGGGAAACCATAAATTTTGAATTAGAGGTTCCACCTTTACCCGTCATTGACAGGGGCAACAGTTTCTGACTGAGGTCTCTTTTTTTTTGGGATAAACTCCTGGCTAGGCTTGTAAGGGCCCCAGGGCCATTAGCCTAGTAACTTCCTATGATTATAGTGAATTAGGATCACACCTTTTCTATCATACTCTCTTGCGGTCATGATAGCATCCTTTTAAGTGCAATTGAAGGGAAACCAACCTTTAAAATAGGTGCAAATCTTTTATTTCTATTTTTAGTAACTTTTCTAATTTTATTCAGTAGGTTTATTGGGGTCCCTTTGGTATGTACCTGACCAGGCTCTGCAGCAACTAGAACGACCTCAAAAGTTCCTTACAAAAAGAATACAAGGGATAACAAACCTGCTTTATGCAGAGCACCTTAAAGCCCTTTCCCCTGTACTCAGTCTCCTGTAAATTGCTTAGGAGTGATCTATGTCTGGCTTACGAAGCATCTGCAAACCCCACATTTATCTCCTACATAATCCGCAAGTCAGAGTACCAGAAGTTCAAGGTCTGTGACATAAAAAGAACATGCTAGAGGGACAGATGTGTCCTAGAGACTGCTCCTCCTACGGAAAAGGCTTCCCATCCATGTGAAGCTGAGTCAACCGATTACCAAGTTTAAGGACAACCTAGACAAGTGGATCGGGAATAGGCAATGTACACTGGGCCTGGCACCCATGTCCCTTCTGGAAAGAGTTAGCTTATAAATACCTAGCTGTCAAGTGTCCTATTTGGATACAGGACTTCATTTTTCTTTTGGGAAAACTTGACTAGGCTTAGAAAGTGCCCCCGGGTCATTAGCCTTGTAACAGTCTGTGACCCTAAGTGTGAGAAGCAACTCCCACAAAGATTTTCACTCATTTTTTTCTGTTCTACTTGGAGCCTCAGCACAATGTCTCCAAGTGTCCTGACTGTGCAGAATTCCATGCAGAAGCTGTCAAAAATGGGGCTGAGGTACTTGCCACCCATGAGTCCCTCTTCTTCAGCTTCCATTGTGATGTCACAATCCATTGCTAATACAAGGCCTCCACAGACTCTGGTATTTGCTAGCGTCATTCCAAAAAATATGGAAAGACAGAAAAGCAATGGATCCTGACATTAGCAAAAAAGGTCCAATTATAGGTCTTAATTTGACTGACGACCTAAGTGAGGGGCCTTTGCAGCCCCCTTGTCCAGTGACCCCTAGGCCTGAACCCTCTGAGACTCCTGTTAGGAGGCAGCTATGGCTTCCAGCCTACCTACGAACGCCACTACTGCTCACACATCAGTTGGGTTTGAGGTGTATCTGAAGCCCTTGACTTCTAATGTCCATGTTGTGGTTCTCAAGGGAGACTTCCAGTCTGTGACTAACAAAGCTATTATTGAAGTTGAGGTCACCCAAGTGCATTCTACAGTCAATCCTTTAAAACAAACTACCAAACTGAAGCATATCACTTCCTTTGCACCACCTCTGCTCACTAATTCTCATACTAGAGCACAAACCTCCTTAAAATAGCACAGGAGTTTATGGCCTTCATGAAATCTAGATAACCATCTCATTCTTCCACAGGAAGAGACATTTTTCTGCCTCAGAGAATGAGGACGAATTGTCTTACTGTGGCCAATCACCACCTCAAACTTAATCAGACCTCAGATGACACACACACTTCTGCTTACTGTCCCTCTTTTCGTGCCTGAAAAAGGAACTTCTATGATGGAAGAACACCATAGAAATGAACCTAGGGATAAATTTCACACTTTGCCAGAAGCAGGCAAAACTTTTATCATGAACAGTTCAGACATGGATTGGAGAGCCCACTTAGGCCACCCGAAGGTACAGGGTATTTGGTCTCCACAGTAGAGGAAGTTGTAAACAGTTCAGCGAGAGTTACTAGTAATGTACCTAGCCATAAAAGCCTTTCAAGAAAACTTAAGCCCAGAGAAACTGCAAATCTGAATGGACAACATGGTACATTAACAAGGGAGAACTTTGTATTACCCTCTGTGCAGTTTTGTCAAAGATGTAGATGCTGGCTCAAGAGAGAGGGTTGACTCTCCTAGCCTGTTATATTCCAGGCCAGAACAATACCCTAGCAGATTGTCTAAGCAGGGACCTGAATGTTGAAAAGAGGTGATCTGAAGTAGGAGATTCATTTGTCTGCAAGCTGTGGGTTATGGATCCGATATCGGATCTGAACCGGCATGGTTTTCCAGCTATGGATCCGAGCTCTCAGCTCCTCCCTCACCCATAATGCCCTGCTCTCCCTACATGACCTCAGATCTAGTTTGCCGCACTGGTGACCAGATTGGTTTCTAAGAGCTCTACAGCTAAGTGTTCATTACTGCTCTTTCAGTGTTAAATTTAAGGTTTTTTCAGTCAGTTTTGTGTGAAAGTTATAGGTTTCCCTTTTTATAGCTTAAAGTTGTTTAGTTTTATTAACTTTTATAACTTTTAGTTTCCGTGTGTGTTTGGGCCTGTGTTTGTTTGGCTAGTTAGCCTTTACTTTTTTAGATTAATAAGAGTAAAAAAAAAAAAAAACTAGTGTCCTTAGGATGTCTGAACCACCTAAGGCTGTTTTTCGTGTGGCCATAAGCTTTCCCCTGCTGATGGCCACACTGGGTTGAACACCTCACTACTGGATGTTCCATTTGTGCAGGGTTCAACCCCAGGGCATTGAAGGAGCGGAGGTCGAAGCTGGTCCTGGCGGGACTTTTGCCCCCGGACTCGGCTACCGCTCCTTCGTGGCTCTGGTTCCCTCCTCTCGGCCTCCTCCACCTGGGACTCAACCTCCCTCTAGTGGTTTGGAGGAGAGGAAGCAAGAAAGAAGGACCGGAGGAGAAGCACCATAAGCGGCGGGCCGAGACCTCTGTTTCGGCCCGCCAAGCGGGCTTCTCCTCCGGCCTCCTTGTCTGCTGGTTCTCCCCCTTCTCGGCTCCGGTCTCCTGTGTGCTTTTCACCTGGACCTGAGGAGGAGGAGACCCGATCTCCGTCGAGGCTATCGAGGAGGCACTCAAGGCCTACCTCGGTAGCCTCACAGTTATCTGATGCTGATCTGGACCGGATGATGAGAAGGTTCATCCAGGCCCAGACGCAGATGGAGTGCTCCCCTCTGGGGGAGCTCGACCTTTCTTTAAACCTATAGCTCCTTCTCCGACCCGCTACCGGGTTCGGAGCAGTTGGAGCCGAGCAGCGGGCGGGGTGGGTCGGCCGATAGTACTAGGTACCGGATCCGACCCTGCCCTCGAGTGCCGGATCTGACCTCTCGGAGCCTGGATCCGAGCTTCGGATCCGAGGGGATCAGTGCTCCTTCGGCACCGTCCGTGTCGGGGCGCACTGTCCCCTCTGATCCGGTGCGCGGCTCCGATCCACTCTTCGGATCCTAGGGGAGCCAATTATCGGATCCTTTGGTGGTCGGCTCCCCTCGGTTTTGATGTAGTGGAGAGGGCCCTGTTGAGGGTTTCCGGACCCCGGCACTTGCTTGGCTCCGTCCAGCTCCATCTGCACTGGGCCAGGCTTCCACCATCCAGCCACTGGGACAGCCCGCTCCTTTGCCCCAAGTTGTTCCTTTGGAACATGACACTGCGGATCTTCTGACAGCCCCGGAGGATGCCCTCGCAAGCATATGTGCAAAAGGAGGCACATAGACTCCCCGAGTCTCTCACAGAAGACACGGATTTGGAGGAAGGAAGGCTCCCCAAGATCACCCCGAGGATGTCTCCTTTGGAGACATCATGGAAATGCTTCGCATAAGGGGTGGTCTGAAGTCTTCCTCGGACGAGTCCGTGTTCTTGGAGGCATTTGAAGCGGGCCCGTCCACCTCTTGGGTGTCACCTCCTGCCGACCCCCTGGTGGACCTGATTACCACCAGGGTGTGGAAGGATCCGGACACCGTGGAGCCAATCCCCAAAAGGCCTGACCGTATACTTAGTCCCCCAGCTGACCGTGCCCACTGGAGTAAAGGGCCTCCGGTAGATGCCATGTTGACGGCGGCAGCCACCAAGAGGGAACTTGCTCAGGAGAGCCTCAGTCCACCCCGAGCAAGGAGTCTCGGATGATGGACCGCTTGGGGAAGCGGATGTTTAGTTCAGCGACCTTTTCAGTGAGGGCGCTGAACTACCTGGCACATGTGATTAGGATGCAGCACGATCTTATCAAGGAATACGCTGCATCCCCCCCAGAGTCCATGTCGGAGGAGGACAAATTGTTGCACTCCACCCGTATGGCCACTCTCAGGTCCGTGACTAATACCTCTATCTGTCCCATGCTACGGAGGGAGGACAGGCCTAGTTACTAGGCGTCAGGCCTGGCTCCGTCATTGCGATTTCACGGAGCCCTTCAAGGCGTCATTTGCGATGGTTCTGCCCTTTTGGCAAAACTGTTCGCGATACTTTGACCCAGAGCGAAAAGGACGGGAAGACGCTGTCTGCCGTCGGAATCTGCTTCTCTGTGCCCCAGAGGCCCTATTCTAGGAACCAAAAGGGCCAGAAGAAGATGTGGTTCGAAGTCGCAGCAGTCCCAACCCGCTCCGGACAACCAGTCCTTCCGTGGCAGAGGAGGACAGGGAGGACGCCACCCCAGGGGCAGAGGGGCTCCCAGGAACTTTGGGTCCAGAGAACCCTTCTCTGAACGGCCCGCACAGCAGCCCTGAAGGGTTGCCCGGCTACTCCACTCTGGAGGCAGTCGGGGGAGCACCTAGCGGCATGGAAGTCCATAACATCAGACCGCTGGGTCCTCCGCATCATATCCAGAGGATACCGCATCCCATTTCATCACCTTCCAAAATTGAAGTCCCTCCCCGACGTTCCACCCGGTCAGAGGGAGGCCGCTTTAGCAGAAATTGGCCATCTGCTAAAGAAAAGAGCCATCCAGCCCGTCCCCCCAGACCAGATCGGATCAGGGTTCTACTCCAGGTTCTTTTTAGTGCCGGGGATCTCGACCAATACTAGACCTTTCACTCTTGAACCTGGCAGTTCCCAAGGAGAAGTTCCGAATGGTTACCTTACAGTCTATTCTCCCCCTTCTGGGAGAAAATCACTGGATGTGCTCTATAGACCTCAAGGACGCATACTACCATATTCTAATGGACAGGCGCTCCAGGAGGTTTCTCCGCTTCCGGCTGGGAGCCAGTCACTACCAATTCCGGGTCCTTCCCTTTGGTCTCACCACAGCCCCAGGGTGTTCACCAAGGTATTAGCAGTGGTAGCGGCCCACCTGAGGCTTCAGGGGGTGCAGGTCTTCCCTTACCTGGACGACTGGCTTCTCACCGCTCCAACAAGGCATCTACTGTTATTGGCACAAGATTCCTTTCTCCATCTAGCTCCCCGTCTGGGCATCACAATAAATACATAGAAGTCCAACCTAGCCCCTACGCAGTTCATAGATTTTATAGGTGCCAGGTTAGACACGAGACGGTTAAGAGCCTTCCTCACTGCGGACAGAATTCAGAATCTGCAACTCCAGGTGCGGGCCATTCTCAACTCCAGCTCAGTTCCGGCGGAGTTGGTCCTGAGGGCTCTAGGGTCCATGGCAGCAGCGATAGCTCTTCTTCCTCTCGCCAGGTTCAATATGCGGGTCCTTCAATGGACACTCCTAGTTCAGTGGTCTTATCTTGCTCTTCCTATGCATCATCCCATTGCGATCAGCAAGGCTTGCAAGCGGTCCCTCCTGTGGTGGCTCCACTCACCAGATCTCCATGGAGGCCGCCCCTTCTCCCCCTCTCGCCACGGTGACCACGGACGCCTCCCGCCTCAGGTGGGGGGGCATTTTGCAGGCCGGACGGTCCAAGGCACGTGGAACGATTCCGAGACCTTACTGCATATCAATGTTCTAGAGATGAGAGCAGTGCTCTTAGCGTTGCAAGCACTTCAGGCCTTTCTTCCCTTGGGAACTATTGCAATTCAGTCGGACAACATGTCTGTCGTCTGGTATATCAACAAACAGGGGGGAACCAGGTCTTACCCTCTTTGTCGAGAAGCCATGAGAGTGTGGGAATGGGCAATCTCCACCAACCGCTTTCTCATTGCAACGCATATTCCGGGTCGGTCCAACATCCTTGCGGACAAGCTCAGTCGCACCATTCTCTCCCCCTATGAGTGGTCTCTCAATGCTCAGGTAGCAAAACGCATCTTCGCACGGTGGGGAACTCCTTGTTGCGATCTTTTTGCGTCTCCCTCAAACACCAAGTGCAACAGTTTTTTCGCTCTAATCCCTCCTCCCGGAGATACCCCAAGAGACGCTCTGGTGCATGCTTGGCCCCCTGGTCTTCTTTATGCTTACCCCCCTTTGCCTCTGATGCTCCAAGTTCTTCAGAAAGCCTTTCGGTTGGGGTGCAGAATGATTCTCATTGCCCCATTCTGGCCTCGACAGATCTGGTTCCCCTTCCTAAGGTCTCACTCGGTGAATCCTCCTTGGATTTTAGATCCCATTCCGGATCTGATATCTCACCCGTCCCATCTATCAACCCCGAATCTGGACAACCTGAAGCTAACTGCTTGGCTGCTCCAGTTCCACTCCTGATCAGGACTCCCGGTATTTCGTCTCCAGTTAAGGCCATCCTGGTAGCGACTCATAAACCATCTACCAGGAAAGTTTACCGCAGCAAGTGGAAACAGTTCTCCATTTGGGCGGAGCGGCAAGGTCTAGACCCCTTCACAGTTCCCCTTCCTTTGGTGCTTGACTTCTTAACCACTCTTTTTAATGATGGTGCCAGCAGTTCCACGGTCAAAGTGCAGCTTGCGGCAATTTCTCATTATCATATTGGTCAAGACTCCAGTCCACTGATGTCTGCCAAATTGTGTAAGATTTTCCTAAAAGGTACTTTTCTTCTCAGACCCCCTGTAAAGTAAGTGGTTCCTCCTTGGGACCTTTCTTTGGTCCTTCAGGCCTTGACCGCTCCCCTTGAACCTCTTGACGGTAGATCTGAAATTTTTATCTTTCAAGACTGCCTTTTTAGTAGCCATTACCTCGGCCAAGAGAGTTTCAAAACTTCAAGCCTTATCAGTCAAGCCTCCTTACTTGGTCTTTCACCCGGACCGTGTATACCTCAGGACCAACCTGTCCTTTCTTACTAAGGTAGCTTCTGAAGCAAATATTAATCAATCCATTAACCTCCCTGTTTTCTTTCCTAAATATCAAAACAAAGGTGAATACAAGCTACATTCCTTAGATGTTCACAGGCAACTTAGATTTTATCTGAACAGGACAGCTGGTCATAGGCAATCCGACCAGTTGTTTATTTCCTTTGCAAAATTAAATTTGGGCAAGCCAATTTCCAAAGTCTCTTTATCACGCTGGATTTCGCAGTGCATCTTACTGGCTTATCAAGCTTCTGGAAGGCCTGCACCGGAGGGAGTACATGCCCATTCAACCCGGTCAGTTTCTACTTCAGCGGCCTTTAAAGCTAGGATTCCTCTGGATGATATTTGTTCAGCAGCAACTTGGGCTTCATCTCATACCTTTATTTCCCACTACAAGTTGGATATTACATCTAGAGGTAGAGCATCCTTTGGCTCCGCGGTGCTCCAGAATATCCTTCCATGATGGCCACCCAAGATTCAGGTAGCTGGGGACTCTGTCCCAAAGGTTGCAGACAAATGAATCTCCTACTTCAGATTTAGAAGTTATGTACTCACCATAACGTTCCATCTGAGTAGATGTATTCATTTGTCTGCAACCATCCCGCCCTCCTTATCCCCCTGGCCTTGTCAGTTTCCTGCATATTATGTGTTACCCTTTCTAGGGTATTTTTTTATTGATGGCAAACTCGATCTGAGGTCATGTAGGGAGAGCAGGGCATTATGGGTGAGGGGAGGAGCTGAGAGCTCGGATCCATAGCTGGAAAACCATGCCGGTTCAGATCCGATATCGGATCCATAACCCACAGGTTGCAGACAAATGAATGCACCTACTCAGATGGAACGTTATGGTGAGTACATAACTTCTAATTTTTGGATCTGGCTATGCAGTAGAGGATCGCCTCAGTAGACCTGTTTCTCACTCTCCACAACAAGCGACTGCCGAAGTTCTCTTCCAGAACACAACAGACAGGAGCTTGGAAAATAGAGTCTTCTTCACATGGACAAACTGGTTCCTGTATGCATTCCCACCTTTACCCCTGATCCCAAGGGTACTAACATAGTCAGGCAGAATAGACCCAGCATGATGTTAGTGACCCCCTTCTGGCCAAGATAACACTGGTTCTCCCATCTGCTGACCGTTAGTGAGGGTAGACTCTACATCTTATCACTTGAGAGAGATCTCAGCCAAGTCAAGGGGTCTGTCTTCCACCACAGCGTAGCCACCTCCCAAGTTAATTGCTTGGAGGATTAGGTTTTGACACCTAAGACTACATCCTTTCCCAAGGATGTGTGTTCATCTAATAGAAGCAAGAAAGCCCAGTACCAGGAAATCATACCTGGCAAATTGGAAAAGATTTTCCACTTGGTGTCACAGCAGTGACACTAACCTGCTCAGGCAGATATCAGCTCAGTCTTTCGGTGCCTATCAGACCTCTCTAGACTAGGACTTTCCCATTCCAACATTTAAATACATGGATCTACAGTATCAGCTAGCCTGCAAAGTGCTCTACCTATCTTCTTGCGCCCCCATGTGAAACATTTTCTAAAAGGGGTGATTCACTTGAGATCACCCAGAAGGAAACCCATTCCAGCATGGCTTCTAAATTAAGTGTTAGAAAAACGAACCTTGCCACCCTTTGAGCCTGATGCCACTACCTCTCTAAAGGTGCTTACCCAGAAGACCAACTTCTTTATAGCTGTTACATCAGCAAGGAGACTTTGAGCTACAAGCCCTCAAGTGTAAAGAATCTTTCACTGTTTTCCACAGGATAGGGTGCCCTCAGAACAAACCCATCCTGTTTGCCTAAGGTGGTATCAGAGCTTACTTTAAACCAGGCTGTCCACCTACAAGTCGTCTTTGCAAAGGCAAAGCAAGTCTTTCCATTCCGTCAATATGCACAGGCAGGTCAGGTACTATCTAGACAGGAAAAGATCCCCAATAGTGCATTACAGTTGCTGGTGGCTTTCGCAGGGAATAAACAGAGCAAACCATATCTAAATGGATAACTACGAAGTTTTGTTACTCACACTATGGAAAAGATTGACCTTGGGCATTATTAAAGCCCACTACCACTGCTTTCCTTAAAGGAGGTCCCCTCAGGTCATCCTAAAGGCAGACACATGGAACTCTATGCACTCCTTTACAAAACACTGTAGCTTAGGCTGTGTTTCCGGGGCTCACCCAGGCCATCCTAAAGGCAGACACATGGAACTCTATGCACTCCTTTACAAAACACCGCAGCTTAGGCTGTGCCCCCAAAGCTAGAGCAGGTTTTGCTTCTGCCGTCCTACAAAATCTTATTTCCTAAGGTCATACAGATGACCAACCACCCAAATTTTAGATTTGGGAGTCCTCCCAAGAATCAGAACTGCAGCATTAACTATGAGAACATACTACAGTTGTGTCCAACTTACCATCACTGCAGATAATGGAGTAGATCAGTGTTGCAGTGCATACTCCCACCCTTTATCCATCACTGCAGATAATGGAGTAGATCAGTGTTGCAGTGAATACTCCCACCCTTTATCCATCACTGCAGATAATGGAGTAGAACAGTGTTGCAGTGCATACTCCCGCCCTTTATCCATCACTGCAGATAATGGAGTAGATCAGTGTTGCAGTGCATACTCCCACCCTTTATCCATCACTGCAGATAATGGAGTAGATCAGTGTTGCAGTGCATACTCCCACCCTTTATCCATCACTGCAGATAATGGAGTAGATCAGTGTTGCAGTGCATACTCCCGCCCTTTATCCAGCACTGCAGATAATGGAGTAGATCAGTGTTGCAGTGCATACTCCCGCCCTTTATCCAGCACTGCAGATAATGGAGTAGATCAGTGTTGCAGTGCATACTCCTGCCCTTTATCCAGCACTGCAGATAATGGAGTAGATCAGTGTTGCGGTGCATACTCCCGCCCTTTATCCAGCACTGCAGATAATGGAGTAGATCAGTGTTGCAGTGCGTACTCCCGCCCTTTATCCAGCACTGCAGATAATGGAGTAGATCAGTGTTGCAGTGCATACTCCCGCCCTTTATCCATCACTGCAGATAATGGAGTAGATCCGTGTTGCAGTGCATACTCCCGCCCTTTATCCAGCACTGCAGATAATGGAGTAGATCCGTGTTGCAGTGCATACTCCCGCCCTTTATCCAGCACTGCAGATAATGGAGTAGATCCGTGTTGCAGTGCATACTCCCGCCCTTTATCCATCACTGCAGATAATGGAGTAGATCCGTGTTGCAGTGCATACTCCCACCCTTTATCCATCACTGCAGATAATGGAGTAGATCAGTGTTGCAGTGCATACTCCCACCCTTTATCCATCACTGCAGATAATGGAGTAGATCAGTGTTGCAGTACATACTCCCACCCTTTATCTGCTGACCACTTGCCCTCCTCCCTTGCTGGGTGCAGGGGGTAGAGGACATTTTCTCCATCTTCCCCAATTTGCTGCCTGTGTCTTTTTTCTCTCTTTCTCACTTAAAATCAGACAGCCAGGGAGGTTGTGCTGTCCTAAGGCATCATACTGCCCATCACTGCTTAGAAAGACCTGAAGATGGCCCTAGCAGATGTCCTTTTCATAGCTTGACGTCGTTCCATTGGGCTTCAGACATCAGTCAGCTATGGTTGATATAAAGGTGCAGGTAATAGTGCTGGACACTGGCATATGCATGACAGAAAAACCCAGTAGTCAGTACTGCAACATGGATCAGCTCCATCTACAGTTATGGTAAGTGGAACACAGCTCTACTTTATAATATCTGATGTTGTAATTTTTCATTCATTCCTCAACAATTGGGTTCAGATAAGATCCAGTCATTACTAAAGCTCGTAGCCACCAGAAACTCCTCCCTTTCCCATTATGTACCAACCCTAACCTCCCTCAGATCTTGTTTGCTGCTTTAAAGTGAAGACGTGGTCGCCTTTGGCTCTCAAACTAAAATAGCGTTTGAATTAATTTAAGAGAATTTTCCATCTCTATCTTTTGGTATTATTTTCTTTATTCTTTGTACCTCCCTTTCTACACTTTTGAGTGCACCTTTCTTACCATTGCTGGTATTTCAGTTCTTTATACCCTTTTTTTTAGGGTAGTCTTTCTACCATTGTTTGCATTTTCTGTCTAAAAAAACTTTTCTTTTATTGGCATAAGAATAATGTCTGAGAAAGCCCCCTTGGGTTTTATAAAATGTTCAGAATGCGGACATAAAATTCCACGTTCCGATTCTCATGGTTTGTGTGTATTGTTTAGGCCTTCAGCGCCTCAATGTTGAATGCAAAATTTCAGGCATTTAATCTTAGAGCCTTGTCTGATGGGAAGAATAAATATTAAAAAGACTTCTTCCTTTTTCTTTTTCCAGAGCCTTATCTGGGGCTCAACCCCCACCTAAACACAAGGCAAAAGAGTCTTCCAAGCCTTCTGGATCCTCTGCACCATCCTCGGATCCTACCACTGAAGAAAAAAAGGTAAAAAATTGGATCCGAAAGCTGCTACTGCTTCGGTGTCAGACAATAAGTCAGCTTCATTGGAACCAACCTTCTGTGATCCAAAGTTGTTAGCACGGGCAACATTCTCCCCTTCCCTGGCTCCAGAACAATCATGTGTACCTTCTCCCTTCATAGATAAATGTCATCTGCCATCTTCTTGTTCTTCCAGGAGTCTCACCAAGGCAGACGTGGACAGGATGATGAGGAAGTTCCTTTCCGTACAAATTCAGATGGGAGTTATTCCAGCTCCTACCTAATCAGGCCGGGAAGCCCTTGTAAGCACTAGACCACCCTTTTTGACTCCTTTACTGATCTGCTCAACCGTTTTGGTACCCTTGGATCAGAGTCTTCTGGAACTGTCAAATTCAGATCCGAAGACAAGTCTGCGGATCCAAGACTTACTCTGTGTGCTCTGGCCCCTACTGTTTTGGATCCAGACAACTCTCGGAGTTGGGCCCTCCCTGTCAGATCCGAGGTGTCAAGAGTCTACTCAGAAGTTTTTGGAGTAGTCTGTGCCCCTCGGAACTTCAGTAATGTATAGCTTTGCTCTGACCTGTGTTTTCAGGTAGGATGCCGTTGGGGCAGGGGGATCCGATGGGTCAGAAGCTTGGCTTCTTGGCTTCATTGGATTTTGACACCATGAGTAGGTAGGGAGTTTTTGAGCAAGGGGAGTGCCTATAGATGGCATGGTTGATGGGGTCAGCCACTAAATAGGAACTTGCAGAACAGAGTTTCTCTGTCCATCCCCCTAACAGGGAGTCGAGGTCAATGAACAGATTTGGGAAGAGTGTGTATGCCTCAGCAACATTCTGTCTCAGATTCCTGAACTATCTAGCCCATTTCACAAGATTTTAAAGGGCTTTCATAATAGAGCAATTAAATTCTCTTTCAGGAACTATCGCTGTTGAAGCTCAGGCTTCTGTGGCATCCCAGTTGGCTACCCTATTATCAGTTTCTAACTTGTCCATTTATCCCACATGCGGCTGAAGGTACCTCAAAGTTGACAGGTTTACACACATCCGTGAGTAGACAGGTCTAGATGCGCTTGTGTGATTTTTGTGGAGCACTTAAAGTCCTCATTTGTCAATGTTCCTTGTGACAGCAGTTCTCTGTTTGGCCGAAAAGTGAAGGAGACATTATCCAGGTGTGCGAAGGATGGAAAGACCCTATCTGCAGTGGACATATGTTTTCAACTCTTCAAAGGACCTTCTCAAGGAATCAGTGAGGTGGCCGAAAGATGTGGTTCAGGAAATCCCAGGGTGATTTCCAAGACCCATGTGGTGAATGTTCACCCGGGGGTAGAGGGGTGGGAACTCAAATGGAAGATGTTGCCCTCACAGCAGAGGAGGCCCACAGAACCATGGGCCCTGAGATTTTTTTCTTACAGACCCTATCCGTGCTCCTGAAAGGGGCCTGGTTGTCCCACTTTGGGAGGCAGTGAGGGGTTGCTTATCTCTGCACCAGAGAGCCTCGCTAGAAATAACAATAGATACTTTGGTCCAGAGGATTAAATCTAGAGGTTAGCCCTTCCACCTCCACCTCTATACAGACTTCCTGATGTGCCACCCAATCAGAGGACATCAGCAGCAATAGAAATCTAAAAGCTGCTAGAAAGATAGTCATCCAAGAAATCCCACTAGACCAAATAGGATCTGGAACTTACTGAGGTTTTTTTTAGTACCAAAGAAAACAGGGGACTTGAGACCAGTTTTGGATCTCAGTATCTTCAACAAGTGAGTTCAACACACAAAGTTTTGGATGATCACATTTCAGTCCATTCTGCCTTTTTTGAGTAAGGACTATTGGAAGTGCTCAATAGACCTTTAAGATGCGTACTATCGCATAAAAATGAACAGAAAACCCAGAAGGTAGCCAGTCACTCAGTGCAGGGCACTGCCCTTTGGCCTCACCACAGCCCCAAGGGTGTTCAGCAAATGTATGGCAGTGGTAGCAGCTCACTTGAGACTACAGAGATTCTGGGTGTTTTCTGTATTTAGACTGTCTCATTACTGCCCCGACCAGGCATCTACTGTTGCAAGCACAGTATCAGGTGCTCCAGACCTGCTTCAACCTGCGAATAACCATAAACTATAACAAGTCTCATTTGGAACCATGTCAAACTCTTGAGTTTATAGGAGCAGTCTCAATATGGAATCAATGATTGTTTCCCTTCCACTGTCAGGAGTGAGATAGACAGTATAGACCCATTTTGTCTCTGGATATACATGTCCTTAGATGGAACACATTGGAACTATTAAAAAAAAAACAGAGAAAATGATCCAAAACCAAGACCGTTATTAAATGAAATCTGCAGCGATTATGTCTTACTAAATAAATTAACCAGTCCTTGTCGTGAAGATAGAATCATTTATTGCAGGGCAGATGAACGCTTTATTTTCAACAATTAAAACATTTCTTGTGTGCTTTTATACTCGTTTAAAGAACATTAATTACAAAAACATCTCATAACTGCACTCATTGGAACTTATACAGACATTATGAATGGATAAAATTGTAAATGGAGGCTGTTTGGAGTTTCATATTGCCTAATCTGTGTTTAAGCCTTAAGTTTGGGTGGGGAAATAGAGGTTATCTGATTGGTTGGAACAGGTGGAGACCACTGTTTGATTGGTGTTCGGGAAACCAATCCATAGTATATAGGAGTTTGCCAAAGGCGGCTCATTGGGGGACCCAAGTGGTAGTTAATTGAGGTCTATGTTATATTCTCGAATGCTGACATTGTTGAATCTGACATTGTCGACAAGAGAATAGTGAATGCTCAGAATCTCGAGCGTGTAAACGGAAATCTCCGTAAGGGGAGATTTCTGTTTACTGCAATGTAGTGCTGTCTCTGAGTTGGTATATTTAAGTGGCGGGGGATGTGGGCACAGGGAGGCTTGCCCCCTGCTTAAACCCATTAGGGTACTTTTTCTTTTTTTCTTTTTATAAGGTCGACGTTTGAAGACATCTATCATATGGTGTCGACCATATGTTCAATGTTTTCAACTGTCAATCTTATAATATGGACCCGTTAATTGGTTACACCGCATGGGAAATTCTATGTAATTGGTGTGAGGTAATGATTGGTGTATCGGGGCTGGGAATAGGGAATGGTATGATTGGCCAAAAAATGGAGACTGGCTAATAATTGGAGTGTAGGATAAGCCAATGGCACATGTAATTTGATCTGCCAGAGGCAGAACATTGGTGGACGTGTATCGTGTTGTATTGGCACTCAGTGTGGGAAATCCTGCATGATAGGTCCACATAGGCCCACTTCAAACAAATGTGGATAGAACTTAACCTGCAGATTTGATTGGGCCAGATTGTAAAGGGGTATTTTTTGTTGGTTTATGGATTGCTCCAATGTGCATGGACAAGGAGCTTGTCAAAGTACATGAGGGGTGGGAACAAAGTAGGGAGGGTTGAGAGTGTTAGGAAAAAACGCTGGATAGTGAGACTATTGGTCTTGAGGCCATTGGGAATAGGTTCATAAGTAGATACTAGGCTATCTGCCCTAGGGCATTTATAAGCCTAGCCAGAGTGTATTTGGCTTCCGCCTCCCTATTAGATTAGCCTACTGTGCCTCTGTAAAGTAGGTCACAGAAGGTACCCTTTAAGGTTAGTTTACTTGTGCCTCTGTCTAGCAGGGACACAGAAGAGATCCCAGGGGTGAATTTGCGATTTCCCATCCGCGCGTCCAGATTTTGCTTGATGAGGGTCAGCAAGGGGCTATGTCTAACATGAATTGGGATTCTATTCCAGAGTGAGAGGAGCCTCTGGGAAATTAATCTGTCCCTCCAGCATGTCCTATTTATTTTTGTGCTGAGGTTTACGTCCCTGGAGTGTGTAGCTCTAAGGGACTTGGATTTTTTGAGGTGGAGCATGTCCATTAATTCTGGGTTTGACATGGCTTTGTTACGTCAGGCATAGATCGCCTCTGAATAGGCGGTAAGCAACTGAGTAGAGCTGGAGTTTCTTTAGTCGAGCTGCATAGGACATCTGTTTGTAGCCCATGATCCTCTTGGTGAGGTACTTTTGGGGTCTCTCCAGTTGCTGCAGGTGTCTGGTAAGGTACATCCCAAAAGGGGCATTGTATTCAATTATGGGCCTGATGAGTGACGAGTAGAGGGGCACAATGACCTCTCTTGATCTAGATGCGAACCCTTTCGTGATAAGGTGGGCTATATAGAAGGTCTTTCTTGGCAATCGATTGGAAGATGGTAGTTCATACCATTTTGGTAATGGCACAGAAATGGATAGCCAGTGGGCGATTCGGATTGTAGAGTGGGAGGTATTGTGGCCGGAGCTGGATATGGGGGGGGGGGGCAATCAAATCCTCAGGCCAAGCACTATCCACATAGGTCCACTTCAAACCATTCACGCAGGATTCCCCACACTGAGCAATCACTAAGATACGACACACGTTCACCAATGCTCTGCCCTCTGCAGACCAAATTACATGTGGCATTGGCTTTACCCTACACTCCAGTCATTAGTCATTCTCCAATTAGCTACCACTCAGGTTCCCCCAATGAGCTGCCTTCGGCAAACTGTGATATACTATGGATTGGTTTCCCCGAACACAAATCAAACGGCATTCTCCACGTGTTCCAACCAATCAGATAACCTCTTTCCCCACCCAAACTTACTGCTTAAATACAGATTAGCCAGTACAAAACTCCAACCAACCGCCTCCATTTGCAATTTTATCTAATCATAATGTCTGTATAAGTTCCGATGAGTGCAGTTACAAGATGTTTTTGTAACTAATGTTCTTTAAGTGAGTATAAAAGCACACAAGAAATTTAATTGTTGAGAATAAAGCACTTAACTGTCGTGCAATAAACTATTCTACCTACATGGCAAGGACTGGTTCATTTATTTAGTAACATATCGCTGCAGATTTCAGTTAATTCTTTTGGGTTTGGATCATTTTCTCTGTTTTATTTATAACTGTCAGATTCTAGGTCAAGAAAATAATCCTGAGTACCAAAGTTTCTGCTTGATTGATTTTACAAGCACTAGGGTCAGTGTCAGCAGCCATAATTCTAGTTCCCCTTGCAAAATTTCATGTGAGAATTCATCATTGGATACTATCCTGGATCCTATTAGATGACCGAAGATGCATTCTTTCGAATGCATCTTGGTCAAACTTGAAAAGACGAAAAGGCAAAATGACGAAGCAGCATATAAGCAAATTCTTTCCCTGGGAAAGAAATTGCTTGAACTCGTCCATTAATTTGCCATTTTTGTCACTGTAGTGTGATCTCAGAGTTGGTATATTTAAGTATGGGGATTTGGGGGGGGGCACATTTTATTATGTTACGTTTTAAGTGCTTTTATTTTTTGGAACAGCGATTTTTTTTTTCCCATGGAAAAAAATCGCTGTTCTGAGCTAGTTTGTAAGCTTTCGCTTACATAGGGTCGATAAATCTTTCATTTTTCTAAGCGTTCGATGATTTAATATAGACCCGATACTGTCAACACAGTGGTTAATTCTTTATCACCCCATGTTGGCACAGATAAAAAAAAGTAACCCAATCAGATCAACTTTTGTAAGGTCACTCCTTCACTCTTCCTCAACCCAAGGCTGTAGTGACCACGGACGCATCCTAGATTGGGTGGGGTGGCACTTCTGGGTAAGACAGTGCAAGGCACTTGGTCCCCCGAAGAGGCCAAAATGCATATCAATGTTCTGGAAATAAAAACTGGGCTCTTAGCATTGCAAGCATTAAAAATGGACAGCATGGCAGTAGTTTGGTACATGAACAAATAAGGGGGATCCAGGTCTTACCCCTTGTGTTAAGAAGCCTTCATGGTTTGGCAATGGATGATCTCTTTCAATCACTTTTTAATAGCAATGCACATTCCAGGGAAGTCCAACATGACAGACAAACTGAACAGGCCCATTTTACTACCTCACGAGTGATCTCGCAACAACAAAGTGACAGATATGGTTTTCAGTCAATGGGGCCAGCCTTGCTTACAGTCATTTTGCATCTCCTCTAAACAACAAGTGCAGCAGCTTCTTTGCCCTAATCCCCCCACAGGGGGAAATCACAGAGAGAGATGCTCTTCTCCATGCTTATCCCTGATTCCCCTAATTCCTAAATTTCTGCAGAATGCTGCAAGATTATCCTGGCCTCAACAGATTTGGTTCCTCCTCTTTTGGCCTCGCCTACTGTAACCATCTTGGGTTCTGGATCCAATTCCAGGCCTCCTGTCTCACTAGACAGGCATGACACCCAGATATTTCAAACCTCAAGCTATAAACAGAATGGTTTCTCCAATTCCCTTAATAGCCAGACAGCTGATGCTGTCTTCTCCTGTTTGCCAGATACTTTTATCTTCAGACAAGGCTTCCACAAGAAAACTTTATAGAAGCAAATGGAAAAGGCTTGCCTCTTGAGCACAGCAAAAACACATTGGCCCTTTTTCAGCTCCAGTACAAAGTGTCCCAGAACTTTTTCAACAGTTTAACTTTCTAAAGCCTTTTTAAGGGGCACCCTCCTGCTCAGACCACCTTACAAAGATCCTGCTCCACCATGGGATTTAAATTTGATGCTTCAACTGTTAATTCAATCCCCATTCTAACCAACAGCTAAATGTGAACTTAAATGCTTGACCTGGAAAACTTTTTTTCTGGTGGCCATTACTTCTGCTAGAAGAATTTCAGAACTTCAAGCTTTATCATCTAGACTTCCTTACTTGATTTTTCATAAGGACAGAGTGACATTATGTACTCACTCTTCTTTCCTAAGTCAGAATTCAATATCAATCATGTAATTAATTTACCAGTTTTCTTTCCAGTAGTTTCAAACAAAGGTGAATGCATGTTACATTTTTTGGATGTTTACAGACAATTGTTTTTATTTACATAGAATGAAAGAAATCAGAAAAACAGACCAACTGTTTGTATCCTTTGCAGATTAAAAATTTGGCAAACCAGTTGCAAAGGTCACTTTAGCCAAATGGATGACAAAGTGTCTAATATTTATTTATAACAAACTGGGTGTAACCTTACCAAAACCTGTAAGAGCTCATTCAACAAGATCTGTAGCATCTTCCACAGTATTTCATTCTAAAGGTTCCATAGATATATGCGCAGCTGCAGCTTGAATGAATCCTCATACCTTTATCACTCACTACAAATTGGATCTGGTCACTAGGAGAAGAGCAGCCTTGGCTCAGCTGTGCTCAGGATTATCCTTCGAGTCCACCCAGGAATTTAGGTAGCTGAGGTCTCTGCCCAAATTGTTGAGGAATGAATAAAAATTGACATCAGATAAAGAAGTTATGTACTCGCCATAACATTCCATCTGTGTTGTCCATTTTCATTCTTTCTCAACTTCTTACCAACGGCCATCCTTTTCTTACCTGGCTTCTGGAAGAATAAGAAACATAAGGACACGGCTGTCCTTCAGACTGAGCTCCAGTTAGGCTCTATATTTTTAAATGTTTTTTTTAAATAGTTTCCTACTTTTCTTTTTATAGCTAAAGGTGTATATCTATGTTTATCTATTTTTATATAGGTAGATGTAGATATATTTTGTGTTGATGTACAACTGCAAAGAAGATCTGAGGGAGGTTAGGGTCAGTGTATTATGGGAAAGGGAGGAGCTTGAGAGTTTTTGGTGCCCACGAGCTTAGTAATAGCAGTGTCAGATCCGAGGAGAACCCAATTGTTGAAGAATGAAAATGGACAACACCGATGGAATGCTATGGTAAGTGCATAACTTCTTTATCTATGGCACATTGGGCAGCAAATTGCATTGTCACCTCACAGCAACAGGTTTTCTTGTTCAATTCCTGACTGGGATGCCTTCTGTGCGGAGTCTGTCTCTCCTCCCTGCATTCATCTGGGTTTCCTCCAGGTATTCTGGTTTCCTCCAACGTTAGAAAAACCTGCATCTGGAGTATTTCTCCCCGGGCCTCAGCTGAAAATTGACTCATTCCGAGTCGGACTTTCCCAGATAACAAATGTTATATAGTGTAACCCAGTTATTCCTTTGGGAATAATGTACAAATTCTGTCCATATTCCTACTGCTGAACTCACATCTACCATATCAAACATTTTCATACATTTCTTCAGAAATCTACCCTCTTTTGTTATATTTTCCCTTCTAGGTCCCCAATCCAGTCTCTCTATTAAAGATCAAGTTCTAGTCCCCATGTATAAGTAATGTTCCATCATGAAAGCTGATTATTTCTCCCAAAATGATCTTAAGCACCAGAGTTGCAATTGTCTCGAGTAAAAAAATACATGCCAGCGTAATCCTCCTCCCTTGTTAATAGCTGTTTACTACCACAGATCGACCATTATTATGTTTATCCCTATTCTGTCATGATTGGAGCCCCTTTATCAGTATTATTATTCACCTTTTCCTTTGCCCTTGATAATCCTGCTAAATATCCATCCTGAAATCCTTTGTCAAATTCACATGCTCATTTCTTTCCAAATGTGTATCCTACAACATTTTTATTTCCACTCCTATTTCTTAATATAATTTAATATTCTTTCCTTTTTATCTATTTTAGTAAGACCATTTACATTCCAAGAGTATATGACCGGAGTAGCCATTATAAGTTATTGTTCACACGACAGTTTTCTTTCTTTTTTTTAATGTGCAGTCCAACTTTTGACTTGCATGCATACTCTGTTTGGCAGGCTGATCTTTTATACAGTTTTTTTTTGTTTTACCTACTACATTTGAACCTGTATCACATTTTTCAAAACTTTTTGATTTAATGAAAACCCTCAAATAAAAAACCCTAAATGCTTTTTCAGAACACCCCATCCCTTATAACTTTGAACAAACACACAAAACTGCACATTTTCAACAAATCAAGTTCCTGATAGGAACAATTGCTACACATCAGCAGCTGCACCCACAGGTATTACCTTATCTAAAATTAAGGTTACCCATCCTAAGGCACGTTCAAATTTGTGTTCCTTCTTAAATTGATGTACATTATTTTTGTGTTTTTGTTCCCCTCTCAGATGTGGAAAACAGCTGGTATGCTTTCAGAAAACAATGTTTAACCCAAAGAAAAAAGTTCCCTGGCTACCTTTAAAATAAAACTAAATTGTGCACTGTTCTGTTAAGTGCACTAAAGTATTAAGGCTATGGGGTGAGACTATAATCTCTTATTCACATCCCATAATTTCAAACTTTATTTTTTCACTGAATTGCTTGCCCTTGTACATTTAATTTTCTTGATTTCCCTCAGCAACAAATACTCAGAACTCTCAAGATTAATTGCTTGTACCTGCAGAGAGCTTGTGTGCATGTGAAAGTAGTCAGCAATGAGAGACAAATACCTAACAACTTTCCAGATGCATGAAGAAATCTTTTTAAATTTCACTCATAACAGTATGTATTGAAATCCCCTGACCAGCTGCCTTTAGCTGCAGACTTTGTCTCCCATTGAGAGCATTTGGTATTGGAAAAAAAAGCTAGTACCTTTGCCAGTGCAAGAAACTTGGTGTTTTTTATGCCTTTCATCATTTTATCTTATGTTTGTCTCTTTGCTTATAAAAAAATGTTACAACTTAATCCGAAGTCATTAATCCATACGTCCACCTTTATAACAACAAAGGAAATTATTATATTAATTCTGCAAATAATCACACTTTTGTACCCCATCCCAGCAGCCCAAAATCTTTGCATTATATTAATGTAAACTTCCTTCTGTTCAGCTTTTCTTCTCTTGTTATACTGTAAACCTCATATTTTAACACATACAGCAGTCACTGACCCCCCCTTTCACACACACACTTGAAATAACCTTGACTGCATACTATATAAAACTGCTTTTATATCATGAAATGTTCTATTTATATATCTACACTAATAAGAACAAAAATTGTTTCTTACAGTTGCTTCTTTTTTACCCTTAATTTTCATTAAATATTAATCACATAAAGTAGGGTATATGCTTTAGTCCACCCAGCAGTTTAACGAAGTCCACAAAAGTTGTCTTTCTCACTTTTCTTACAAAGCCATATTTCTCAAATGTGCATGATGTTTTATACTCTCCCATTTACTCACTAATTGAAGTGTTACTGATGTTCCTGATTGTCATATCCCAACAGTAGACTTTAGAGTATATTGTACTCATGATTCTTCTAGTCAACTCCAGTGCTTTTTCAGTCTCGAGCATTTTCCTTTGAAACATTGGAAAATGTTTCACTGGCAAAGTTTCGCTATGAGCTTTATTGCCAGAAGAGAGAGACCCCTTTTGCTTGTTGGTTCACATTTTGTTGGATAAACTTTCTCATTTCCTCCTTAGTCGGTTCTGCATCAAAAAATTCCTGATCCTCCAGGAAAAAAATATTCTGAGAACAACTGGATACAAGCAACTTGAATCTCACACCTGGCTCATTGCATTCCCTGATTGCTGGGATAAAGTTGCTTCTGTTCTGTCTGGTGTGCAGTGAATAATCATTTTCCACACTTTACTGTCTCCAACTTGATTACTTTCTCTTTCTGCCACAGTTTTGTCAGGATCAACTCTTTCTGCTGGTATTATGGCAAACCTTACTAATATAGGTATTAGCAGCTTTCTTATAGTCAGGTTTGGAGCATGCATTTGATGTAACCTTTCAATTAACAAATCTTGCTGTAAAACAGCCCATTTGCTTATTTTTGCTTTCATAAAATTAATACAATCCATTCCTTCCAGTTTCTCTGCTGGTGCAGTAGAACAACTACAGATTTTTCATAGCCAGTGATGTTATGTGGTCCTATCTCACCTACATTCATTACTGATGGGTTCGGAGCCAACAATCGGCTCCGACTCGGCCAACTATTTTCAAGCACGAAGACTCTAATTGTCTGGGCTAACTGGTATCCCAGGATGCAACTCTCCCAAACCCCCAGATCTCGTTTGCCGCTTGTTGTGTCAGGACGTGGTCTCGAGCTTGGCTGTGGCTAAGTACTCTTTTTTGACTAAAAAAATCTTTGCAGAATAGTACTTTTCCTGTGAAACAAAAGCTATTTTCATAGCTACGTTGTGTTGTGTCTGTGGTTTGGCCCTGTGGCAGTTTGTGGAAAGTGTGAGTAGTTTTCCTTGTGTTTGGTGGGCTAGGCCCGTTTAAGTTAGAGGGACCTAGCCCTCTCCTTCGTTGTCTTGGCAGTGTTTTCCTCATCGTCTTAGCAGCGTTTAACTTAGAGTTCCTCAGTGTATCTTCCTTCCTGTTGTGTTGTGTGTGTTATTTCTGCTGGCAATGTCTAAAGAACAAAAAGAGCATAAACCATCTGGGTTTAAGAAATGCTCAGCGTGCTTACAAAATGTCCATCACAGATGGGTATGCCATCTGCGTTTATTGCCTTGGCGCTAAACATTTACAGGAGTCCTGCAGTGTCTGCCATTCTTTTAGTTCTAGGGTACTGCAGGAACGAAAAAATAAACTAATCTTGAAGGGCCTGGTCAAGCCCTCTTTCGAAGAGGATTTAGAATCTACTTCCACTACTGGCAAATCCAAATCCTCTAAGTCTAAGAAACGATCCCCGGCTCAGTCTAGTTCCTCCGAGCCACCGGAGAAGATCTTAAAAGTGGTTACTACTTCCATGGCTCCATTATCTTCAGAGCCGCAGGAGAAGAGTTCTGTGTTGGATCCAGCTTCCTTAGCTCCATTGGCTTCGGGGCCACAGGAAGTCTCGGTAGTGCTGGAGTCTACCTTGGCCCCGATCATTTTGGAACTGATTCGGAGCCGGTCACCCAGCGTTACTCATGAATCAATAGGCAGGAGATCCTCATCTCCTTCAGTTGCCTCCAAATCCTCTCGAATGTCTGATTTGGACATAGATAGGGTGGTTCAGAGGCTCCTCCAGTCGCCGGTGTTAGCTAAATTATTTTTGGCTCCAACCCAGTCTGCTCCGGAGCCCATTCCTTTACCGGTACCGGTGATTCCTCCTCCGAGCATTGTGTCATCGGAGCCGGAGTGTTCGGCACCGAGTGATGTCATTATGCCGGCTCCGATACCCCTGATGGGTCCATCGGAGCCGTCGTCTGCTCTAATACCCCTGATGGGTCCATCAGAGCCGTCGTCGGCTCCAACCATTTTGATTCTTTCATCTGGTTTTGGCACTCTGGTTTCTTCGGTCGGGCCTGAGGGGGACACATCGGGACTTCTGTCAGCTCCGAGTCTCCCTCTTGGCGCTTCTGCTCGGGGGATCCCAACTGCGGTCGTAGCTTCTGTGGTAGGTCAGTCCTCAGATTCGGGGGGACCTGCATTTGAGGCCATGAGGACAGCACTGGCCAGATCGTCAGGGACATCACTTGGATCAACCACTCCATCCCCATACACCCCGGCAAGAGCCTCTGACACCCCCCTATCAGTGGACAGTGGAGCTCGAAGGCCTGAGGACACCCCCATGAGCGGTCCCCAACTTTCTGAGGGCCCCTCAGTCTGTGCCTGAGTAGCCTCCCAGGAAGAAGTTGTGCAAGAGGAAGCACATAGACTCCCAAGATTAGTCGATCACCTCGGATACCGACCTCGACGATGCAGAGGGGTCCCCTAAGTCGTCCTCAGATGTCTCTTTCTCCAATATCCTGGAGATTTTGAGGCAGAGAGGCAACTGGTCTTCCAAGCCCCCCTCTGAGGAGGAGTCTGTATTCCTCAAGGCCTTCGGAGCTCAACCTACCACCTCCCAGGTGTCTCCACCCTTCGAACTATTAGACCTTATCTGTCGAAGGGTGTGGGAACATCCTGACTCCATGGAACCTGTGCCCAGCCGCCCTAACAAGTTCTTGTCTGCTCCCCCGGGGAAAGAGTTTTTGACAAAAGGGGTCCCTGTAGATGCCATGGTGGTGGCATCAGCCACTCAGCAGGAAGTTGCTGAGGCTTCTTCCTCAGTCCATCCTCCTAACAAGGAGTCCAGGAGTAAGGATCATTATGGGAAGCGCACCCTGTCTTCAGCGACCTTTACGCTACGGTCCCTGAATTATCTTTGTCACTTTACTCTGTTCCAGCAGGATCTCCTTAAAGAGTTGGGAGATACCTTGATGGGTAACATGCCTGAGGCGCTAGCACAGACTGTTAACGCCCAGTTGTCTACCCTTGGTTCCATAGCTAACTCGTCCATGAGGCTCGTATCCTATGCAGCCGAAGGGGTGAGCAGGGCAGCTAGCTCAGGCCTTGCTCTGAGGAGATGAGCCTGGATGTGCCTATGTCACTTCGCGGAGGCCTTCAAGTCTTCCTTCACGGACGCCCCCTTTGGTGGGTCCTCTCTTTTTGGATCAAAAGTGAAAGAGACTCTCACCAGATGTGAACAGGAGGGTAAGACTTTATCTGCCGTAGGGGCCTGTTTTTCTCTTCCCTCCAGGCTTTATCCCAAGGCTCAGAGAGGAGGGAAGATGTGCTTCAAAAAAATCACAAAAGTCTTTCCCAGTCACTCAAGGTGAGTCCCCCTCCAGAGGCAGAGGTAGGGGAAATTATTCTGGAAGACGCTGTCCTAGGGGCAGAGGAGGCCCCTGCAATCTGGGAGACCGCGACTCCTTTCGCGGATCTTCCTATCAGCATCCCTGAAGGGTTGCCCGGCTGTGCTGCTCCGGAGCCAGTCAGGGGTCGTTTTTCGAAGCATCTTCAAGCCTGGGAGAGCATAACTCAGGATCGATGGGTGCTTCGAATAATCACCGGAGGTTATACCATCCTCTTTATTTCACTTCCTCCCTCAATCAAAAGAATCCTGGACGTTCCACCAGTCAAAGGGATCAAGTAGCGTTAGAAATATCAAAGCTACTAAGAAAAGGAGTCATTCAACCGGTCCCCCCAGACCAGATCAGGAACTTAAGACTATTTTTGGTGCCAAAGAAAACAGGGGACCTGAAGCCCATCTTGGATCTCAGCCGATTAAATCACTACGTCCGGAAATCCAAATTCCGAATGGTCACTCTTCAATCCATCTTCCCATTGTTGGAAGAGGGAGTAAGGATGTGCTCCATCGACCTCAAGGATGCCTATTATCACATCAAGGTAAACAAGACATCCAGGATCCATTTACGCTTCCGGCTGGGAGCCAATCACTTCCAGTTTTGAGCCCTGCCATTTGGTCTCACCACAGCCCCCAGGGTGTTCACCAAGTGCTTGGCAGTGGTGACATCTCACCTGAGACGTCTAGGATTCCAGGTGTTTCCTTACCTGGACGATTGGCTCCTTACCACCCCCACCAGGCATCTCCTCATCCAAGCCAAGGAGGGTACTTTAAATCTCTGTCAAAAGTTGGGGATTACAGTAAACTGGGGAAAATCTGCCTTGCCGCCCTCACAGCATGTTGTTTTTACAGGCGCAGAATTAAATTCGGTTCTAATGAGGGCCTTTCTGCCTCAGGAAAGAATAACGGTGTTGCAGTCTCAGGTCCAGGCTCTCTTGCCCCACAAGAAGGTCCCAGCCAGGTTAGTTCTTAAGTTACTGGGTTCCATGGCAGCGAGCATCATGCTAATACCCTTAGCCAGGCTTCACATGCGATTCCTTCAGTGGCTCCTTTCAGCCCAATGGTCCTTTCAAAAATTACCCCTCTCTCACCCGATTCGTCTCGCAGAACATTGCAAGCAGGATCTCCGTTGGTGGCTATGTCATTACAACCTGAACAAGGGCATGAATCTATTTCCCCTTTCTCCGGCTGCCACAGTGACCACGGACGCCTCCCAGATAGGGTGGGGGGGGGCATTATCTGGGAAGAACGGTCCAAGGCACTTGGCAGGATTACGAGGTACACCTACACATCAATGTCCTAGAGATGAGAGCAGTGCTGTTAGCGTTGCAAGCACTTCAGAGCTTTCTTCCAAGGGGAACGATTGCTGTTCACTCGGACAGCATGTCAGTTGTTTGGTACCTGAACAAACAAGGGGGAACCAAGTCATATCCGCTCTGCAGAGAGGCCATGAGAGTGTGGGATTGGGCAGTGTCTTCCCAACGGTTCCTAGTGGCAATGCACATTCCGGGAAAATCCAATGTGATAGCAGACAGGCTAAGCAGAGCTATTCTGCTGCCTTACGAGTGGTCCATGAACAGCCGAGTTGCGACTCTGATCTTCAGCAGGTGGGGTCAGCCTTGCTGCAATCTCTTTGCCAGTCCCCTCAACACCAAATGCAGCAACTACTTCACTCTGATCCCCCCACAGGTGGAATCACCCAGGGACGGCTCTAGTCCACGATTGGCCTCCCGGTCTGCTCTATGCTTTTCCTCTGTCTCCTCTGTTACCAAGAGTGATTCAGAAAGCCATTCTTTTGGGAAGCAAGATTATTCTTATTGCTCCACACTGGCCTCGCCAAGTTTGGTTTCCTTTCCTTTCCTTCAGCGGTATGCAGTGGACGGTCCTTGGATTCTGGATCCATTACCAGACCTTTTGAGTCGTATGTCAGGACAGTTACACCCCTCCCTACAATCCCCCAGGTTGACAAGCCTGGCTGCTCCACTTCCATCAATAATTAGACTATATTCCTTATCGCCTGAGGTGGTCCATATCCTTTCTTCATCACACAAGTCTTCCACCAGAAAAATTTACTATAACAAGTTGAAGAGATTCTCCATTTGGGCTCAGTCACAAGGCCTAGATCCATTCACAGCCCCCGATATCAGCGGTCCTAGACTTTTTAGCTTTGCTTTTCCGAAAAGGCTCTGCTCCTTCCACCATTAAGGTACAGCTGGCGGCCATTTCTAACTTCCACGTATTCCATGAGCCTGCCCTTATGAGTCATAGACTTTGCAAAGCATTTCTAAAAGGGGCCTGGTTATTACGTCCTCCTGTGTCAACACCCGTTATGCCATGGGATTTAAATCTAGTATTGTAAGCCATCACTTCTCCCCCCTTTGAGCCGGCTGCCACTTAAGAATTAAAATTTTTATCCTGGAAAACAGCCTTTTTGGTAGCCATTACGTCGGCTAAAAGAGTATCTGAACTCCAAGCTTTGTCCATTAGGCCCCCTTATTTAATATTCCATAAGGACAGGGTTTCATTGAGACTTAACCCATCCTTTCTCCCCAAGGTGTCATCCACCCTTAATCTCCACTAATCCATTGAGTTACCTGTGTTTTTTCCCCAACTTCTTCAACAAGGCGGAGTACAAATTTCATCAATTGGATGTTCATAGACAACTAAGATTTTATTTACACAGGACTAAACAGTCAAGGGAAACAGATCAATTGTTTGTCTCCTTTTCGGAGAATAGGACGGGTATCTCTGTCTCCAAGTGCACAATTTCCAGGTGGATTAAGGATTGCATTACCTTTGCTTACTCTTCAGCAGGCAGAAGTTTACCATTCTCAGTCAAGGCTCATTCAACTAGGGCTGTTTCGACTTCAGTAGCTTATGCCAGGCTTTCCTTAGATGACATCTGTGCTGTGGCCACATGGGCCTCTCATCATACCTTTGTCTCTCATTACAAATTGGACATGGCATCTAGAGGCCAGGCTTCCTTTGGTTCCACGGTTCTCAGGAGTGTTTTCCTTTGAGCATCCTGGATTAGGGGAGCTAGGGACGGCGTCCCATCAGTAATGAATGTAGGCGAGATAGGACCACATAACATCAGTTAGTTATGTACTCACCATTACGATCGATGTATGTGGTCCATCTCGGCTACATTCTTACGTACCCTCCCACCTGCCCCCTGTCTGATGGATTTGGAGGATAATTGTTTCGAGACCCTTCAGAATTGGTTTATTTTTCCCTTCTGGGGGATGGTAATCCTCTTATTAGGATTTATGTGTGTGTGGAGTGATTGCGACTTATGCAAACAAGATCTGGGGGTTTGGGAGAGTTGCATCCTGGGATACCAGTTAGCCCAGCCAATTAGAGTCTTTGTGCTTGAAAATAGTTGTCCGAGTCTGAGCCGATTGTCTGTTCCGAACCCATCAGTAATGAATGTAGGCGAGATGGACCACATACATCGATCGTTATGGTGAGTACATAACTAACTGTTTTCTCTTCACCGTTTCTTGTTGATTTTCTTTTAGGTTCTCTAAATGTCTTTTTTGCCGACATGTATGTACTTACCACCCAGTAACTGAGGTGTACCCAAGGTGGCAATTTCACTGGACTTATTTACAGTTTCTTATTTTTTAGACTGGGAGATATGAAATTAAGCTGTTGAGCATGTGCAGGAAGCTGAAATCAAGTTGATTGGTATGCAGCAAGCTGGGAAATCCCAAGGATGGGGAAACAAAAAATGCTAGGTTTGGGCGGGGGGGGGAGTTCTGCAGCACTTGTTTTTAGAATATTCATTTGCCAAGCTCATATGTTAAGTGTGTTCTTGCTTCTTTTGAGAATGAGAAACATATGATGCATTTTCCCTCATTTGAGGAAAAAACATCTTTGTATAATACTTTTGCTTCTTCCTCTCAAGTAGCTACCCATTTTTGAAATGGGGTTGTGATTCTGCTGATGCCACTTTCTGGGCTGCAGCTGCTGGAACTGTTGGAAGGTTTGCTAAGTTGCCTACTCAAAACCTTCCTGAGGATGTTGAATCTGATTATGTGAAGTTCTTTCTCGCCATTCATTCTTACTGATGGGTTCGAAGCTGATCCCTCGGTTCCGAGTCGGCCTACTACAAAGCTCAAGGTTTCCAAATAGCTCGAGGCCAAGTCCCTATCCCATGATGCATCTAGAGTTACCCCAGATCTAGTTTGTTGCTGCAACAGATCAGAGGTTCTCGCTAGCTCGGGCCAGTAAAAACCTTACTTTTTTACATTTCAGAATATTATTGATATTTTTCTTGAGAAGTTAGCGAAGCTCTTACAGCTTTATCTGTAGTTTCCCTTTATCTTGTGTGCCTTTTCATACTTACATATTTGGCCTTTTTTTTATTAGGCCTATTTAACATTTCTGACTAAAAGTTGTTTAATCAGTGACCTTCTGTCACCTTTTTTCTTAGTAATAGTATTGTGTGCTTAGTGACGTTTGTCACAGCTTTAGATTTAACTGTAGTAGTGTACAGTTTAGTGATGTGTGACTTGTTTATATTATCTGCTTAGATAAGTGTGTGTGTGATTTTTCTTAGCCTCAGTTTAAGGGCTTGTGTGAGTGTATTTAACCTGTTTTTTCTTAGAAGGCTTATTCATAATTGATTGTTGTTGGGTGTGTCCTTTTTTCTGTCATGGCTGATGACAAGGGCAAACACCCTAAGTCAGGGTTTAAAAAATGCCCTAAATTTGGGCAAAAGATGTCTGTAACTGACTGCCACATCAATTGCGTTTATTGCCTAGGTGCTTTACTCTTGCAAAAAACCTGCTCCATATGCCATTCCTTTTCTTCTCAGGTTCTCCAAGAGAGAAAGAGGAAACTGATTGATAGGGGTTTATTGAAATCTTCTTTCCAGGAGGCTTTGAGTGACCAGGATGGATCCAGTAAGCCCTCAAAGTCTTCCAAGATTTCTGTGGAATCAAAGAAATCAAAAAAGTCTGACACATCAGCTCCACAGGTCTCTGAGCCGACTGTCTTTTCTTTTCGGAGCCGGTCCCTAGTCTTGGAACTGGAATCTGAAATTCCGAAGTCTCCATTACTTCAGTCTGTACCATCGATCCATTCATCTCAGTCTTCTGTTAGCCTTTTAGATTTGAATGTGGATCATGTGGTGCAGAAGCTTTTACAGGCACCAGCCTTTGCAAAATTATCGGCTCCGACCCAGGCAGCTTCAGAGCCGAAGACCTTCATGTCAGCTACAACTTTTCCTCCTCCGAGCCATACCGGTCCTTCGGAGCCGGAGGAGTCGGACTTGTTGATTGTGGAGCCTTCGGAGCCGACACCTGCTCCAGTGTCTTCGGCTCCGTTCACTCTGACGTCCTCGGCACCGATCAAGAACTCTAGGAGCCAACACTCTCTTGTGTCCGGGGAGGATAGTTGAACCAACTTGTCGGTTCTGACTCTGCCTCTCGGGGCTTCAGCTCAGATGAGCTTGACTCCTACCTCAGGCTCGGAGCCCACTCTGCTGGTGCTGGGGGTATTGACTGTTTCCTTGCATCCGTCGGTCTCTCTGCATCGGAGCAGGGGTGCCTTTGATGCCTTAGGGAGATTTATGTCTCATAAGACTTCCTCGACCTCAGTTCTGGCTTCTTCCTCTCCTAAAGCACCTGTCTGCTTCTGCCTCACAGATCTTGGCCAAGCGTAGAGACCCAGAGCCTAAGGAAGCCCCATTGGGTGGCCCATGGTCTTCCGAGACCTCGCCAGAAGCTCCCACTGATGAGGTTCCCAGGAAGAGAGTTTGTAAGAGGAAACATCTAGACTCCCCTCAGGAGTCCTTAACATCTGATACTGACTTGGATGAATCAGAAGGGTCCCCACGGTCTCCCTCTGAGGATCTCTCTTTTGCAGAGAAACTTGAAATCCTTAGGCAGAGGGATGACTGGCAGTCCACACACACTACTGAAGATGAGTCTGTTCTCCTGAAGGCTTTTGGGTCTTAGCCCTCAACCTCTTGGGTGTCTCTGCCCTTCAATGAGCTTATGCAGCTGGTCTCACAAAGGGCGTGGGAGACTCCGGACTCCATGGAGTCTCTCCCTAGGAGGCCTAATAAGTTCATATCTGTCCCCCAGGATAAATCCTTCTTGACCAAAGGTGTGCCAGTTGATGCCATGGTGGTGGTGGCAGCCACCAAAAAGGAAATGTCAGAAACTTTCTTTTCTCTCCGTCCTCCTAACAGAGACTTCAGGATCATGGATAGATATGGGAAGTGCATGTTTAGTTCAGCGACTTTTGCACTCCATTTGCTTAACTACTTAACCCATTTCACGAGACTACAAAGAGATCTCCTTAAAGAGCTGGGAGATGCTCTTCAGGGTACAGTAGCTGCAGGAGCTACAGACAGAGTTGCCTCCCAGCTTGCTACTGTCAGTTCCATTGTTAACTCGTCCCTCCCAGCTTGCTACTTGTCAGTTCCATTGTTAACTCGTCCCTCCCAGCTTGCTACAGTCAGTTCCATTGTTAACTCGTCCCTCCCAGCTTGCTACCTTCTGTTCCATTGTTAACTCATCCGTGCGCATCATTTCATATGCAGCTGATGGAACGAGCAGTGCAGCGGGTACAGCAGTTGCTCTTAGGCACTCCTGGATGTGCTTGAGTTCCTTTGCGGAACCCTTCAAGTCATCCGTTGCGAATACCCCTTTTGATGGCTCATCCCTTTTCGGGCCCAAAGTTAAGGAAACTTTGACAAGGTGTGATCAGGAAGGAAAGACTCTCTGCCGTTGGAGTCTGTTTTTCCACCCCTGCCAGACCCTATCCTAAGGGTCAAAGGGGAGGGAAAATGTGGTTCCAAAAAGCCCAAGGAGCCTTTCATGACACACTTGGTGAACCCCCCTCCAGAGGTAGAGGAGGGGGCAATAATGGAAGACGCCACCCTTGTGGCAGAGGGGGGGGGGTCTGCATAAGCAAGGCGAAAGAGATCACTTCTTTGGGAAGCCCTACCATCACTCCTGAAAGGAGGTCCGACTGTCCTGCTCTGGAGGCTGTCAGGGGTCGCTTATCTTTGTACCCAGACACCTGGCTCAAAATAACAGACATCTGGGTACAAAGTATTTCCAGAGGGTACTTCATTCCATTCGCCACACCCCCTACACTGACAAGGAAAATCCCGGATGTTCCACCCAGTTACAGGGAACAAGCAACAGTAGAGGTCCAAACGTTGCTAAAAGAGTCATCCAACCAGTCCCAGCAGATCAGACAGGATCCAGAACATACTCAAGATTCTTTTTAGTTCCAAAAAAGACAGGGGACTGGAGACCTATATTGGACCTCATCAGGCTAAACAAATTTGTACAGAAAGAGAAGTTTCAGATGGTCACTCTTCAGTCAATACTTCCCTTCTTAGGGAAAGACAATTGGATGTGGTTGATAGATCTCCAGGATGTGTACTACCACATAAAAATGGCCAGGCCATCCAGGGATCATCTGCGCTTCTGGCTGGGAGCCAATCATTACCAGTTTCGAGCCCTGCCCTTTGGTCTCACTACAGCCCCCAGAGTGTTCACCAAATGCATGGCAGTGGTTACGGCTCACCTGAGACGTTTAGGATTCCAGGTGTTTCCATACCTAGACGATTGGCTCCTCACCTCCACCACCAGGCATCAACTCATTCAAGCCAGGGAATGCACTCCGTCACTCTGCAGCCAGCTGGGCATTACAATAAACTCAGAAAAATATGCCTTGTCGCCATCGCAGCATATCATCTTTATCGGAGCAGAACTGGACACCACCACACTAAGACTTACAGTAGAAAGAGTCTTACTACTCTGCCAGCGGGTCCATGTTCTGATACCCAGAAACAAGGCTCCAGCATCAAAATTTCTAAAATTGTTAGGCACGATGGCAGCAGCAATTCTGGCCATACCGCTGGGTCGTATGCATATGCGAATACTGCAATGGCTGTTGTTCACTCAATGGTCTTACCAAGAGCTCCCTGTGTCTCACCTGATAATGATCGCAAACTCCTGCAAAAAGGATCTTCAGTGGTGGTTGACCTCACTTCATGTCAAGTTAGGACGTTCCTTTGTTTTACCCCCACCAGCGGCCACAGTGACCACGGATGCTTCCCTGATAGGGTGGGGGGGGGGCATTTTCAGGTAAGAACAGCCCAAGGCACATGGACTGATCAAGCATATCAATGTCTTGGAGATGAGAGCAGTACATTTGGCGTTGCAGTACTTTCAGGACTCTCTTCCTCTGGGTACGATTGCGATTCAGACAGACATGTCAGTAGTATGGTATTTGAACAAGCAAGGAGGAACCAGGTCATACTCCCTTTGTTGCGAGGCCCTAAGAGAATGGCAGTGGGCTATATCCACCCAGCGCTTTTTGTTAGTAATGCACATCCCTGGGAAATCCAACATGATAGCAGACAAGCTGAGGAGAGCAATTTTGTTGCCCCATGAGTGGTCCCTCAAGAAAGAAATAGCGGACAGGATATTCCGCAGATGGGGCCAGTCCTGCTGTGACCTTTTTGCCAGTCACATGAACAAGAAATGCAGAAGCTACTTTGCCCTGATTCCACCTCCGGGAGAAGCCCTAAGGGACACACTCATTAACGATTGGCCTCTGGGTCTTCTCTATACTTTTCCACCAATCCCATTGATACCCAAGGTTCTACAGAAAGCAAAATTTCTGGGAAGGACTATCATTCTAATTGCCCCTCATTGGCCTTGTCAGATTTGGTTCCCTTTCCTTAGACTTCATCTTTTGGAGGACCCTTGGATTCTGGACCCAGTTCCAGACCTTCTGATGCACTCGTTGGGGGAACTTCATCCCTCTCTGCAGACCCTGAAGCTGACAGCTTGGCTGCTCCAATTCCCATCATAGCCAGGTTCTATAACCTTTCCATTGAGACCAAGCAAATTCTCTTATCTCATAAGTCCTCTACGAGGAAGCTATACCTTAGCAAATGGAAAATATTTTCTATATGGGCCTCTCAAAACAGCATTGATCCTTACCTAGCCCCTGTGGCCTCTATACTAGAGTTCATGACCATGATCTTCAACAAAGGAGCTGCAGCAGCAACAGTTCATGTTCAACTTGCTGCTATCTCTAATTTTCATCTTGGATTTGAAGGGTTGAACATAATGTCACACAAACTATCCAAAGCCTTTCTCAAAGGGACCTTTCATCTCAGACCACCTGTGAAATCTCCCTATACCCCATGGAGTCTAGATTTTGTGCTTTCCTGCATCATTCTTCCTCCATTTGAACCAGCTTCCTCATGTGACCTCACTTTTTGTCATGGAAGACTATCTTTTTAATGGCTATTACTTCTGCCCGCAGAGTGTTAGAGCTTCAAGCCTTGTCCAGTAAACCTCCTTGATTTTCCATGCTGACAGAGTCTCACTTCGAACAAACTCCTCTTTTTTGCACAAGGTTTGCACTGTAACTAATCTTAACCAAGTTACTGATTTGCCAGTTTTCTTCCCCAATCACTCCAACAATATAGAATACATGCTGCATAAACTTGATGTTCACAGACAGCTCAAATTTTACTTAGAACAAAAGATTTTAGGAAATTGGAACAGCTTTTTGTTTCCTTTTCAGACTCCAGGAAAGGTATGCCAGTGGCTAAAACAACTGTCTAAATGGTTATCTGATTGGATCACATTTGCTTATTCAGCTGCCAATATGCTCTTACATCACAAAATTAAAGCTCACTCAACCAGAGCAGTTTCTACATCCTCTGCTTTTTCTGCTAGACTTCCTATTGATAACATTTGTGCAGCAGCCACTTGGTCAAAACCTCATACCTTTATCACTCATTACAAAGTTGATAGGGCCTCCTTTGGATCAACTGTCCTAAAAAATATACTCCAGTGAGCCACCTGAGATAGATGGTGCTTGGGACGCTACCCATCAGTAAGAATGAATGGCAAGATAGAACTTCAAATAAAGAAGTTATGTACTTACCATAATGTTCCATGCGAGTTGTTCATCTCGCCGTCATTCTTATGTCCCTCCCTCCTACCCCCTCATGGGCTTTCAGAAGACCGAGATGCTAGATCCATCCTGGTCACTCAATCCTTCTATACTTTCTCTCTTATGGAGTTACAGAATGACATATGGTATTATTCTATGCAGCAAACAAGATCTGAGCTAACTCTAGGTGCATCATGGGATAGGGACTTGGCCTTGAGCTTGTAGTAGGCTGACGCATCAGTAAGAATGAGGGCGAGATGAGCAGCTCACATGGAACGTTATGGTAAGTACATCACTTCTGTTTTTTCATTTCTCTCTCTCTCTCTGACAGAGAGGTAATATTGGACCCAGTTGCTGGAGAGGCCCTTAAAAAGTGTGATGAGAGAGGCAAACAGATTCATAGAACTTCTCAGATTTTTCAGCCCTTAGTTTCCTAAGGGGTTTAATGCTAACCCTACATTATCCCCCCCCCCCCCGAAAACAAAACCAAACCAGAATAGGTAGATACAGTAAGCTGCTGGTAAGACTTTTAAAAAGCAATGGCAGGGAGACTGCAAGAAGAAAGGAGGAACCCCTCCCCTCAGAATAAAGGAGAGTCTAACAAGTCTAGATACCCCCCCCCCCAAAACCATGACAAGCCTTTAATCATTCTTAAAAATGTGAACCTTCTCTGGAAATAGATAATCTCTGACAAATGGATTCTGAAAGTGATTCATCACTGGTACATGTAGCTGTGGGAAATTCTTCCTCCCTTTCAAGGTATTACTAATCAGTCTGATCAGTCTTCTGTGTTCCTGTCTGTCGTTCAGCATCTGTCAGTTCAGGGGTTATAGAAGTGGTGCCTGCTTCTAAGTTAGAAGACTGTTTTTATTCAGTAATGATTTTGGTGCCAAAGAAAGAAGCTTTGTGGTGATTAGTTCTAGATCTTGCCTTTTTAAACCAGTTTATAATAGTTCCCAAGTTCAGAATGTTCTTTCTTCACATGTTGCTTCTAATTCCCCATTTAAGTTTTTTTTTTCTTTTTGACAACCCTGAATTTTAGACATACTTGACACATTCTTGTAGCTTCAGATTTTTCTCTGTCTGGATCATATAAGTTCCACAAAGGCAGCTCACAGAAGACTAAACTAATCTAAGGGGGCGGCGAAAGCCAACACATTCTGGCTAGGCTTATAAATGCCTTTGAGCAGATAGCCTAGTGAACTTTGAATCTGTGAACCTATGACAGCAACAGAGATTAGCATAAAAAAAACTTTTTATTCGCTTTTGTGTATACAGACTTCTTCAGAACAAACAGAAAATTAAGCAGCCATCTTTACATACATAAATGTTAATTCTCGTTAAGACATTTAGATAGGTCCATAGCTACTTCAGAGGGTTTTAATTGCAACTCTGAAGGAATTGTTTGTCGCTGTTTACGAGCAATGTGATCGTTTTTATATAGGCATGCCTGTTAGAAATTTGAAAAAGAGGATTAAAGAACCTCTCTATACAATAAAAAGAAAGAATACAAATAATGGGTACTTTTCCATTATCGGGGCAACATGTTCAAAGCGGTCGCTGAGCTCCGATACTACTCTATTTACATGTCTTTCAGCTGTTCATCTTTTAGGTGTTCCTGTTAATGTGTCTCAAAAATGTAGAAGTCGTATCCTTCCTCTTTAACTTTTATCCATTTTACATGATGTTTGTAGTAACTCCTTACAGACATGACAATACACACCATTCGGGGCTCAGCAACCGCAGGAGCAAATTACTGATAAAATCACCATGTCATCCTCTGGCCCCTTCCAGTCCAAGTCATGCCATCGGTTGCTGGCTGCGCTCTTGGCTCGCTAGTAATACGTTCAAACTACCCCAGGCATCCTACTTCATGCTACATAGTACCCTGGCTTCCCTACCTGTAAGAACTATCTCAGGGATCGTGCGGTGCATTTGGAAACTGTCCTGCCTCTCCACAAGAACCAAAATATCAAACGAGTGTATGTACCATACTGCATAGCCATTTTGTGCCACTGGTTGATGTTTTTGACCCGGCGTGCGCTAGCCAGCAGCCCAGCACCTACCCAACTTCTCTTGGCTCAGTAGACTCCATCCCTTCCTATCCTCCCAGTGCTGCTCTAAATATCTGCAATTACCCACTTTGGTCAGCAGGTGGCAGCATCCATCCATTAACAAACTTCTACTTCAATCTTTAAGCTTAGAACGTTTTTAATTCAATCTCCAGCTGCCTATTCTACCTCTTCACCCCTGTGATTTCTATGTTTTCATTCCACCCTTAGACTCAGTGCCCTGCTCCTATCCCCTGTGGCTACTTACCTTGAGTTTCCACTCCTTCTTGGCTCATCCCTCTCCGTTCGCCCTACGGGCTCACTCCGCTCCCCTACCCTGCCCCGAAATATCACCCGCCCCCAGGCCTTCTACATTTATACCTCATTAACCACACCCATTCCATCTCATCCACTTAGCTTTAATCTTTCCCCACCCAATACTCCTTAGCTCCACCCCTACCACCTTGTAACATCTAGCCTAACCCTTTCACATCTGTACCACACTCCATTCATATCAATCACTCATCCCAACTCTAACCCTAAACTGCAGCTATGCTTATAAGATCATCCTCACTTGTAACCCATCTACTACTACTACTTAGTTTAACCTATTTTACCTACCTTACTGAACCCCTTAACACTACTCACTCCCCCTCTTTCACACAACTAGTTCAATCCCCAAACAACACCTACACTCTTCTACCTTCATAAGCCCTTATCTATACTTCTGCAACCTCTTCCTACTCTTCCCCTACAAACTTTCCCACCTACAAGTTTACTACTCTAACCCTAACTAGCACTACTTATACAAAATATACAACCCTGAAACTATACACAAAACATTCCAATCATCTCTATTTCCATATTCACCAACTTATCACCATCCTTCTCTCTGGTGATATACACCCCAACCCTGGTCCCTCTCCCACCAACTCCTCAACCATCCCCTCTTACACCCCTTCTTCTGTAAAAACCCTCTCCTTCTCAGCATTAAATGCTCAAAGTATATGTAATAACATCTCTAGCCTTCATGCTTGCCTTCTCCATAACCATCCTGACGTACTGTAAATCTCCGAAACTTGGCTGAAACCCTCCATAAAAGATTCTGAAATAACTCCCCTCAACTACAATATCAGGAAAGACAGAACCCACAAAAAGGGGGCAGAGATGCCCTACTCTATTCCTCTTCCCTTTCAGTTACTCCATATTCTAAGCCCACGCCCAGTTTGCCAAAGCTGAATTACTTCTTGCCCTACTACACTTGAGCATAAATCCATATGCTTAGCCTCTCACTTGCATCCCTCCTGGTGACAAGACACCTATTCTCAAAGATATACTCTGTTGACTTTCCACCAACATAACAAATGATACTTTTATCCTAGGTGACGTTAATATTAACTGGTCCTCCGTTCAGTGCCCAAAAAAACCCCTACATATAAACCTTTACAACTTCCATTAGCTCATCAACTCCATAACCAGGCCATCAAAGGACTACTCCTCTAGAAGCACCCTTGACTGGATTCTGGTATCACACCCACACCTTATTTCCAGTAGTGGCACCCTCTATGACATCTTCAGTGACCACTTCCCCACTTTCGTTCACCGTCAATCTCCCTCCCTACAACTGCTGCTTGCCACCATCTCTATGCTCTCCTTAAACTTCAACCCCAACACCTTCTCTGACTTACTGAAAAAATTCAGCTGGAGTCCTTTAAATACGCTACCCCTAGATGAAGCTGTCACTTATTTTAGAACAACATTTCTAAAGCTATTAGATACCTCTTCCCCCCTGAGAACTAAAAGAATTAAGAGCAAAACCATCACCTGGCTAACCAAAGATACCTTAGCTGTCATGCACCTCCATGATAAAGCCTTGAAACACCATTATGAAAACAAAACCCCAGCCACCCTAAATGAATGCAGACTACTCCTTAACAGAGTCAAAAAGCTCATCACTTCCAACTGCAAATCCTACTATACCACTCCCCAAAATAATCACAAGACTAACCCAAAATAATTCTGGGTCAATATCTCCACCCTCTTCAACCCTTGCAGAAAGGAAAATACATGCCCTGATCATTAACACTTCAGATACCAACCTGGCCCCCCAATTTAACAGCTTTTTCATCGACTCCATAACCAAATTAACATTCTTCACAAATAACTCCACACATCCAGCTACAGTTCCCACTATCCCCCCCTCCTCAGGTACTTCCACTTCCTGCCTTCCTCTCTTCTCTCTCAAAACCCATCCCTATATCAACTATAAAAAAACTCCTTCTAAAGTTAAAACCATGCTCGAATGCCCTTGATAACATCCCTTCCTTCTTCCTAAAGACAGCTGCTGAAGCCATTGCCTTCCCCATCTGTATTATAAACCGGTCAGTCCAACAAGGCTATTTAACCCAAATTTGGAAAAAAGCCTACATTATTCCCCTCCACAAAGGCGGAAACAATATCTCCAATTTTAGACTTATGACCATCTTATCTCCCATCTCTAAACTTCTTGAAAAATGTATCCACATACAATTATTACCCTACCTCATTGACAATCACCTACTAACCCCCACACAACATGGATTCAGACCTGGTCACAGCACTACTACCGCACTTCTCTCCTCCCTCAAAACTGTGAATAAATCCTGCGACTCCGGCTGTATTGTTTCCACCCTCCTCCTGGACCTTTCTAAGGCCTTCAATACCATCTCCCACCCCTTTCTTCTAACCAAACTCTCTAATCTAAACCTACCACCCTCTTCTATCAACTGCTTTGCCAGTTATCTTTCCAACAGGCAACAAGCTGTCAAATGGAAGAAATCCACTTCCCCATTCCTCAAAACTGCCACTGGTGTACCCCAGGGTTCTATATTAGGTCCCCTACTGTTCAACATTTTCATTAATGACTTCCATCACACTATCCCCAATGCTAAAATCATCCAATATGCAGATGATTCAACAATTATCTGTGCTGCTAACTCCTTTCCCACCCTCATAAAACTAACCCAAGACGCCTTCTCAACCACTGAACAATGGATGCTTGATAACCATCTGGCACTCAGTGCATCAAAAACCAAACTCATGATATTCACCTCTTCCGATACACAACTATCAACATAAATTCATTCTCCATAACTAGTTACAACAACACTTCCCTTGAAATTGTTTCCAGAGTTCTCATTGATACTCAGCTTAAATTTGATACCCATATGCAAACAAACATTAAAAAAACACACCAGAAACTTGGTATGTTCTATCACCATATTCGCTTCATCACCCCTTCAACTAGATTCCTCCTCTCTACCACATATCTCATCCTTTCTCTCCTTTATGGTGCCCCACTCCTAACCAATCTATGATCCTCTATTAAAATAAAACTCTCCTCCTGCTATAACAAAATCACCAAATTCACCACTGGGCACAGATCCTCCTCCCATCACTGTACTGCCCTCCACAAACTAAATTGGCTAGAGTTTCCCAGCTACCCTATCTACACTCAACTAATTCATGCTCATAAGCTCATTGTCAGGCCCTCTCTCTCCCTCCTTGCCTCAACCTTCACTATACAGCTACCTAGCAGACCCCTAAGAACCAATACTCAGAACCTGATTGAACTCCACAAACCTGCCCGTCCAGCAGGCAGACTCTTACTCTCTCTTTCCCTAGCCCATCTCTGGAACTCCCTTCCACCTCATATTCGCAGCACCTGCAGCCTCCCCACCTTTAAAACTCTCCTCCACTCACACTTAACATCTCTCTGGGAATGTTCATGTTCCCATCCTGCATAACATCCCCAGCTGCTACCTTACCCCTTAGCCTACAATCCACATCTCCCCTATGAGAACAAACATATTGTAAATAACTTCTTAAGTTTAATTCGTTTGTACATACCTACTCACTATTGTCTTAGACTTAATATCTATTTTAGCAATTATAGAGACTAAAAATTGTAAACCCATATGAATTGTTATATGTTGTTCTGCTTTTACTTCTAAGTGTATTAATATTTACTTTGGCTTATATGTATTCTTCTTGTACTTTAACAAACTGTTTTTTTACATATTGTATCTATGGAGCTTTTCTCCCCAGGACTCCATTGAAAATGGGCTCATTCGGCCTAATGGACCATCCTGGCAAACAAACTTCAAATAAATAAAGGCCACCCCCAAAAAACCCAACCGTTTCACTGGTGACTGGAAAATTTTTTTTGCTCCGGGGAAAGGTAGGTTTTTACCGGGTTAAAACAAAATTTTAAAAAATTTTTGTGAAAATTTTGTAAAGTTTTAAAGGGTTTCCCTTTTATTAATGAAAAAATTTTAGAAATTAATTAATTTTTTCCCCCCCCTTTTAAAGGTTTTTTTGGCCGGGCCTTTTAAAGTTTCTTTATATTTTTAAACAACAGTAAATCTTTCTTTTCATTCCCAAAATGTGGAAAAAAAATTTAAATATGGCCAACCTTTTATTTGGGGGTTGGAACACCTAAAAAACTTTTTTCCCAATGAAATTTCAACCCGGAAAAAAGGGGGTCCCAAATTTTTCTCTTTTAAAAATTTGGGCCTTCCCCGGGACTATTGGAAAAAATTGTTCCCCTTGGACCCTTTTTGGGGCCAATGGCTTTAGAAAAGGGTTTTTCTAAAACCAAAGACCGGGGAGTTTTGGCCCCCCCCAAAATTTTGCCCTTTCCTCCCCCTTTTCCCCGCCCCTTTCCTTTACCCCGAGGAGGGGGAAAAACCACTTGGCCAATAAAGGGGGAAAAAATCCCGGCCCCTTTGTCCCAGTCTTTCTTTTGCCTTTTTGTTTGGCCCCTTTTTATCCGGGAAAAAATGCCCCCCAAACCCCCTTTTTAAAATTTTTCCCTTTCCAGCTTCCTTAAATGGAGGACAAATTTTCCGGGGGGGCCCGGGGTAAACTTCTTTGGGATTACCCTTCCCTTTTCCCACCCATTCACCTGGTTTTCCAATATAGTGCTTTTGGGGCCCCCTTTTTAAAATTTTTTGGACCTGTGCCGCCCTGTTTCCCCCTTGGGTCGAAGATTTTGGTTTTGGGACCCCCCTCTCCTTTTAAAATTTTAAAAAAGGTTTTGAAGGGCTTACCCCACTTGGTTGCTGTCCCCTTTTGAATGGGCCCCTTCCCCATGCCCCCGGGAAAACCCCTTTCCCCAAATTGGTTAAGGGAAACTGTTCAACTTTCCCCTGAACCCCCCGGGGGCCTTTTTAAAAATTTTGCAAAAAAATTTTTCCCGAAGGGGTTTACAAAACAGGCTTTTAAAAACTTACCACCAGGTTCTCCTTTGGAAACTTTTATTAAAAACTTTGATAAATGGCCCCCAATTTCCTTTTAAAGTCCCTGTTTTAGGCATTTCGGGCCCTTTCCCGGGGTTCCCCCGCCCCTTTGGAAAAATTTTAAAAGGGGTGGAAGGCCGCACCTAAATTCCCAAAAATAATTTTTAAAGAAAGGGTAAGGGGGTTTCCTAAATATTTTAGGGGGCCCCAAAAACCCCTTTGGGGTTCCCCAATAAAGGCAAGGGTTGGGGAAAAACCCCTTTTAAATTTGAAAATTAAATTTCAAAAACCCCTGGTTTTGGTTTAAAAAAAGGTAAAGGGGAACCTTTTTGGAAAACCTCAATTCCCCCCTTTCCAAAAAGGGGGAACAAGTTTTCCAAAAAACCCCCAGGCCCCTTTAAGGGGTTAAAAATTCATTTCCTACTTTTCCCATTCAAAGGGGGTAATCGGGCAAAATGGGGGGCAAAAAGCCCCTTGGGTCCCCTTTTTTGGCCCTTAAAGCCCCTTAATTTTTATGGTTTGTTGTTTCAAGACCCCCAACCCCAAGCCCAAAAAACAACCTGTCCCTGGAAATCCGAAACCCCCTTTTTAGGAACCGGGGAAAAAATTTTTCCAAATCCCAGTAACCCCTTGGAAACCCCCCTTTTAAAACAAAGGCCCCAGACAAAGGGGGCCCCAAAAAAATAAGGAATTTTTTGAAACCCAAACCCCCAGGGGGGGAGTTTACTTAAAATTCCGGGGGCTTTATAAGGGTGGGGCCTTTTTTGAAGCTGGGTTTTTTCCCAAATTTAATAGGGGAACCCCTTTTTATTAAAATTTTTGAATGGGAGGGGGGCCCGAAATTGGTCTAAAAAAGGGGGTTTTCCCCCGAAAATTTTTTTATCAGGGTTCCCAAAAATTTTTGGCCAAAAAACCGGGCTTTGGGAAAAATTTTAAAAATTTTTGAATCGGGTCCCCCAAAGGAAAATTTTTTAAAGGTCAACCCCCGAAACCCATTTCCCCCTTTGGGAGAAAAAACCTTTGGTCATAATTTCCAAGGGGTTTAACCAAAATTTTGATGGGCGGGGGGAATTTTGTGCTGGGACCAACCCCTTTTTTGGTTTTTTTCCCTTTTTTGGGTTACCACAATTTTCCCAAAAACAAATTCCCCCCTTTGGGGTTAAATTGGGGCTTTCCAAATGGGGAATGGTTTGGAAAAAGGATTTTACTTTTTTTAATCCTTTTATCGTCCCCTTTTTTGGGGCCAAAAATTTTTTTAAAAATCCAAATTTGGGGGTTTTGATTTTGGGGAAATTTTGCACCTTTTAGAAAAATTTACTGGGAAAAGGGGGTTCTTCTGATCCGGGGGGCCCCTAAACTGTTAAAACCAAATTTCCACTCTAGGGCCCCAAATTTAACTTCTTTTTCCAGGTCTTACTAAGTTAAATTTTGCGTGGGGATAAATTTCTTCCCATGAAAAGGGTAAAAAACTTGGAAAGGGGCCCCCTTTTGGTTGGTCCCCCTTCCACAAAGGGCCCCTTTTTGGCCTCCCCCGGGTGAAACCCCAAGTTGGGGGGGCATTGGGGTCCCAAATAAAATTGAACCCTTTCCAAAAATTGGGCAGGGGTGAGGCAATTTTAAAAGGGGACTTAGGACTTTTTTTTTAAAAATTCGAAATTTTAATACCCTTCCCGTTGTTTGGGTTGCAAGGGGGGAAAAATCTTCCCTTTTCCCTGAAAATTTGGGGTGGGCAAATTTTTAAATCCTTTTCCCAAACCCGGGGGGTAAAATCCCCAGGGCGTCCGTCGCCCCCTTTAAAGGGTTTTTTGGCCAAATATTAGGGGGGCCCCTTTGTTTTTGTTTTCCAAATCGCTTTTTCCCCTTTTTTAACCCCCTTTCCGGATACCCCAAAGGAGCCCTTTATTTTGGCCCCCCGGTTTTTTTTAAAATTGTCTTGCCAATTTTCAAAAATTGGGGGGGTTGCAAATTTCTTTATTCTATTTTCCGATTTTCCCCCCCAATTCCCCTTGGGGAAATTTTCCCATCCATTAACCCTCCCTTGTTTTAATAAAAAAGCTAAAAAATTGGTTAAATTTTTGAAAACCCCCAACTTATGTAAAAGGTATTTTGGGGTTTAAAAACCATCCCTTGGGACCAAGCAAATTAAACTCTTTACCAAGGTAAACCCCCCATTTCCTTTTCCCTTTATCTTAATTTTTCCCAACCAAAAAAAATTTTTCGTTTTGAAGACTCAAAGTTAACTTGGGGGAAATTTTTCCACTATAAATTTCCTTTTTCAACCCTTTTTGCAGAAAATTTTTAAAATATTTCCCCAAAAATTTTTTCCCCAAAAAAAACATTCCTTTGGGAAAAATTTCTTTTTTTCAATTCCCCCAGTGTTTGGCCCCTTTTGTTGTTTTGGGGTTTTAAATTTAAAAAAGGGCTGAACCTTTCCTTTAACAGTAAAACCCCCTTTTTTACACCAACCCCGGTCCCTTCAGGGAAAAACCCCTTTCCTTTTCCTTGTTTTGGCAAAAAACCCCAAACCTTCCTTTTTTCTTTTTGGGTGGAAAAAGACTTAAAGTTTAAAATTTAAACTGCCACTGGTAAAGGAAAACCGCTTTTTTCCCCCGTTTTTAAAATTTAAAATCCAAATTTTCCGTTTCCCCCCCGGGTTTAATGGGAAATTTTTTGGTTTCCTTCAAACCCCAATTTTAAGCCCAAAATTAAGGCGTACTATCCGGGGGCCCAAAGGGAGGTTTTGGATGATAAATTTTGGGCCCCGTTTCTTCATCCAAAGCTTTATTTTCCCCAAAAAGTTACTTTCTCATTTTTGCCCTTTTCCCGGTGGAAAATCCCTTTCCCCGCCCAAGAACAGGGGCGGGGACCTTCCCACAGGTTCAGAAAGAAACCACTTAAAAGACCACCCCAAAGTTAAAAAAATGGTGAACTGAAACCCCCAAACCCCTGGCCTTTTGGGCCGGATACTTTTTTTCCCAGGGAAAGTTCCAAAACCGAACTAGGGTTTAAAACAGTTTTTTGGGGGGGGGGGAATTGGTCCAATGAAAAAAAAGCCCCTTTGTAGGTTTAAAAATTTCAACAAAAGAAAACAACCCCTTTAAGGGAAACCTTAATTTTAAATTAATTTAACTCTCAGGAGGCAAGTCAGGCTGAGGGGCTTCTCAGGTTACTATACTCCCCTCCCTTCCCAGGGTGGCTAGGCCCTCTCCTTCTGTTTCAAAGGCTTCTCCCAGGGGCAGGCCAGGTTTGGCTTCAATTGGTGTTACCCCTAGCTCTTCAGGTACTGTGCCCAAGAAGCATATGCTTTAAATGGCAGAAGATTTGATTACTTTAATTAGGGTTCTATGCCCCTCCTGATAAGAGACCTAGGTTGGAGCCTGAGTTGGGGGTTTTGAGCAGGCTTCGGATGTTTCAGAGTCTCGGCTGAAGACTTGCAGGAGTACTCTCCTTATTCTGATTCTGATGGGATGATTCTACTCCTTCTGCTTCTCCTCCTGAGGATTTTCTTTTCAGAAACTCTTCATTCCATGAGGGAGCATTTTAAGTGGGAAGGTCAGGACTTCTCTGATTCCAGGAAAAGGCTTTAGGAATTTTTGTTTTACCCAGCATAGGCCTTTGGCTATACCTCCTGTTTTGGATGTAGTAGAAGATGTTTTACAGAGGCTTCTCTTAATCCTGATTCTTTGCCTCCTGCTCCTGTTAAGCCGGATAGGTATTACAGGGTGCCTGAAGCTCATAAGTATCTTTTAAGAGTCCTAGGGCTGACCCAGAAACTGTTAGTCAGGGGCCTAAAGATGTTAAGGCTTCTGTTGTTAAGAATCCGTTCCTGCAGACAAAGAGGCTAGGGCCTTGGATAGATGGGGAAAGAAAGTTTATACTTCTTCCACTCTTGCTATGAGGGCTCTTGAATTGCCAGTTTCACATGTTGAAATACCAGAACTATCTCTTCACAACTAAAGTCTAAGGTTGATGCTCAGCAGTAGGTATTGATTGTAAGGAGTTGCAAGATTTAGTGCATGTTTCTGAACAGGTGGGTAAGCATTCTTTGCAATGTGGTTTTGATGCTGTACAGGCCTCGCTCTAGGGTGGCTGCCACTGGGTCAGTTCTTCGCAGGCACGCCTGGCTAAGGGATCAAAATTTGTCTGAACATGTTAAAACAAGGATTTTAGATGCTCCTTTACAATCTGATGTGTTGTTTGGTCCTCCTGTTGAGGCAGTTTTAAAGAAAATGGAAGACAAGGCTAAGTCTATGCAGACTGTTAAAGATTTTTTGCAGGTCCAGCCTCCAAAGTTTAGTAGAAATTGGCCTACTAAGGTGGACGTATCCTTCTTATGATTCCTAGTCTAGGGGTAGATCTAGACGTGGTAGGGGCAGAGCTCAGGGCTCTTTTAGGCCTAGAACAGGGAGTTCTCCTGCACAGTCTTCGGGTGAGGGCAGGGGTCAGTCCTTTCGTAAACAGACCCAATGACCTCCTTTTCAGCTGCCAGAGCCTTCTCGCCTGGCAGCACCTTTGGGAGGAAGGTTGGCACTTTTCAAAGAAAATTGGAGTTTAATTACTCCAAGACAGATGGGTATTGGATATCATACACCATGGTTACAGGTTTTATTTCCATACCTTGCCTCCTTTCAAAGGCATGCCAGACATTCCTCCTCAACAAAGAATAGAGGCTCACAAGCAAGTTTCTGTTACTCCAAATAGGGCCATACAGCCGGTCCCTATGCCAGAAGTGGGCCTAGGATTTTATTCTCGCCTGTTCCTAGTACCAAAGAAGGGGAACACGTGGAGACCAATTTTGGATTTATCTTACCCTCAACACTTACCTGACATTCCCAAGTTCAAAATGTTGACGTTACAGCAGCTTTTACCTCTGCTGGGCAAAGATCATTGATGGTAACTTTGGATCTCAAGCGAGGCTTACCTTCATGTTCCTATCAGACTAAGTTGCAGGAAGCATCTGCTCGAGCTGGGACTTCTCACTATCAGTTCTCTGCATTGCCCTTTGGCTTATCTACTGCGCCAGAGTATTCACGAAAGTTCTGGCTCCAGTGATAGCTTTCTTCAGGCTAAAAAGGAATACAGATCTATCCTTATTTGGACGCAGCTGCCTGATTCTGGCTCAAGGAAGGGAAGAGCTTCTTCATCATTTGGAATATGTGATAGCAGTGCTAAGATGCCTGGGGTATTCTGTGAACTAAATAAAGTCCAGTCTAGTACCCTCTCAGGACATGTGCTTTCTGGGTGTGAGACTGAATACAGCATCCCAGATGGCCTTTTAACCCCGGACAAACAAAAGAGTCTATCCCTTTACTTCCGTCAACTATCTCATCAGTCCGTACTGACTGCAAGGACAGTCCTTCAAGCATTAGGGTTCATGGCATCTTGTATTCTGGTGCTTCCCAATGCCAAACTGCATACGAGGAAGCTACAATGGTATCTCAAAATGTATGGGCACAGCACTGCCAGGATCTGGACACTGTCATTCAAATAATACCTTGCATTCAAAAGGAATTTTTATGGTGGGCTCAGGAATGTCACCTAAACAAGGGACTCTGTGACCCGCCAGAGGCTTAGTCAGATTTTAACGACAGATGCCTCAGACAAAGCTTGGGAGCTCATCTACATGGAAAGTGGATACAAAACAAGTGGCCTGTCAGACTACAACATCTACATATCAACATGAAGGAGATGTTAGCAGTCCAGTTTGCATTAATAGCTTTCAAGGAATTACTTCTTCCAGGGCAGGTGTTGATTCTAACAGACAACACAACTGTCATGTGGTACATCAACAAGCAAGGGGAACGCATTCTTATCCTCTATGCAGACAAGCAATGATTTTGTGGGAGACTGCTCTCAGTTTACAGCTCAATCTTCAGGCAAGGTTTCTGCCAGGAGCACAGAACTCCTTAGCAGATGTGTTGAGCAGACGATTATGGATCCCCACGAGTGGAAATTGGATCCTCATGTATTTCAGAAATTGACAGTGTCATGGGGAACTCCAGACATAGATCTGTTCGCTTCTCCACTAAACCATCAGCTGCCAAAGTTTTGCACAAAAGGTTTCATCCCACAGCTTGGAAAGTGGATGCTTTTTCTTTCAATTGTAGCTTTCTTCTGGTGTATGCCTTCCCTCCTCTGCCTCTCCTCCCAAAGGTACTTCTAAAGGTCAGACAGGACAAGCCAAGGATGATTTTAATAGCTCCAGATTGGCCTCGACAGCACTGGTACCCGTTACTGAGAAGTCTGGCACGGGAAGCCTCCATGGCCTTTGCCTTCGATTCCACACCTGTTGTCACAGGAGGACAACCATTTGCTGAATGTCAAACTTCACTCTCTTCACCTAACAGCCTGGCATATTCTGTTTTGAACCATAGAGGGTCTCAACTTCCACAACAAGTTTTGAATGTGATTTTGGAAGCTAGGAGGCCTAGTACAAGGAAAGTGTACGCAGATAAATGGAAGAGATTTTATTTTGGAGTGCAGCAAAAGATTTTGATGTTTCTGAGCCTAATTTGAGTGTGGCTCTTCAATATCTTACTGAGTTACTGGACAAAGGTTTGTCTTTCTCTTCTATTAAGGTTCATGCTACAGCAATTTCGGCTCACTATGATTGTGTCCCACCATTGTTTTCTCATCCTTTATTCAAGCAATTTCTTAGAGGGGCAAAGAATATAAGACCCCCACGAAGAGCTCCTACTCCTGCTTGGGATCTCAATTTTGTGTTGGAGAAACTCACTCTACAACCTTTGAGCCTGCAGCTACTTCTGAGTTGAAATATTTATCATGGAAGACTGCTTTTTTGTTGGCAATTACCTCTGCAAGAAGGGTTTCTGAATTGCAGGCCCTATGGCAGTTGAGCCTTTCTTGATTTTCCATATGATAGGTATCATTACGCACTAATCCTTCCTTTATGCCTAAGGTGGTTTCTAGTGTGGCTTTAAACCAAACTATTCATTTGCCTACTTTTTATGCAAATCCCCAAAATAAAGGGGAAAAGATTTTGCACACTTTAGATGTACACAGGCAGTTGCGTTATTATTTGGACAGAACTAAAGGGTTCAGGCAGTCTCAGCAGTTGTTTGTTTCTTTTGCTTTGAGTTCTCAGGGCAAGCCTGTGTCTAAACAAACTATTTCTAAGTGGATTGGGTTTTGCATTGCTTTCTGTTATTCCCATCATGGCAAGGAGGTTCCAGCTGGGATTAGGCCTCATTCCACTAGGGCTACTGCCACTTCAACAGCTTTTGAGGGGAGTGGCAACCAAGGATATTTTGGAGGCAGCTACTTGGAGTTCAGTGCATACTTTCTCTAGGCATTATCACCTGCCACTTTACTCTAAATCCAGGGCTGGTTTTGCCACTGCTGTTTTGCAGGGCATGTTGGCAGCTCCTGCTTCCTTGTAGTTAGCCATCCTCCCTTACCTCTGCTTTGGGATTCTACCCAAGTGTAAGGACTGCAGCAATGTGAGATGAAGAACATAGTACAGTTTTCTACCTACCGTAAATGTAGATGTTCGAAGATCCACATTGCTGCAGTCCAATTTACTCCCTCCTTCCCTCTGCAGTTAGAGGTGGTTGTGTGGGTTGGGTTGTACATATTGTGTATATTGTATATTTTGTACATATAGTTAGTGCAAGGGTGGATGGTTGGTTGTTTGCTGTCTTTTGGTTTTGACCTTTATTTTTAGGGTCTTCTGACATCTGGGGCAAGAAAAGACTGAGGATATGACGCCGGTCATGCGCATTTGTACCCTGACGTCCTGATGTCAGTCAAATGCGCCTTGACCGACGTCAGCCTTATACTTTGATATTCGGGCCGACCGAGGACAGCGGACTACCCAAGTGTAAGGACTGCAGCAATGTGGATCTTCGAACATCTACATTTATGGTAGGTACAAAACTGTACTTTTTCCAGAGATTTGTGTATCTTAGGAATTCCAAAGATATTGGCCATTCTAGGAAATTCCGTTCTTAGGAAATTATAAACTTCATTAGTAATACGGTTGTCCAATAGGTATTCTTCTATGGCCAAATCAATCCTCCGATAACCTATGTTGACTTGGTTGGGAGATACCTCTTCATAATTTCCAGAATTGAACAAAATGTCATGTATGACTGTGTTGTAATTAATTGTGTCAAAAATGACCAACCCCCCCCCCCCTTTGTCTGGTTTCATTATCCTAATATTTGGGTTAGCTACAATTTTCTCCAGACAAATTCTCTCCCCCTTTGTTAAATTGTCTTCAAAGTGAATGTTTGGACAGGAGTTGTTACTTATGTTTTTATATAGCCTGTATACGTCCTTACAGACCATCTTTTCATAAAGTGCCACTTGGGGGTTAGATTGGGGAATATATGCACTCTTCCTAGATAACCTGTTACATGTGTTAGAACATGTGTTGATGTTCTTCTGATCGTCCCTAAACTGTAAAGCCAAGTTCACTCTACGGCAAAACAATTTAACTTCTTTAACCACGTCTACTAAGTTAAATTTAGCTGTGGGGATAAATTTCATTCCCTTACTGAAAAGGGTAAAGAATTCTTGTGAAATGTAAAACTCTGTGAAGTTGTACACCTTAAAACCAGCAAAGGTAAGAACAAGTGGACCCGAAGTACTGGGTGTAACCAAGTTGTCATTGGTCAAATACCATTGACACTAATACCGCCCAAAAAATTGGGAACAGTGGGTGAGGACAATTTTAAAGGGGGTACTAGGACATGCTTTTTAATAAACCTCTCAGTAATCTCTAATACCTCTTCCTGTACTGTTTGGGTGCAGGATGAAGTCTCCCTTCCTGAAAATTTGTATCGTGTTCATTTCTATTAATCCTACCCATCCCTGTGGGATGATAAATCTCAGGTTGTCTGTCCGTCGCCACTTTAGGTTGTGGCCAAATATAGGCCCTTTGTGTTTTGTAATGTCCAGAATCGCTTTCTAACTTATTTAACTTCCTGTTGTATACAACTGTAGCTTTATTATTAGCAACCTGAAATTGTTTAAAATATAGATCTTGCCACATTTCAAAAGTGTTGTCATGCACAATTTCTTCATTCAATATTTCGATTTCATTCAATAACATAGAAATTTTCTCATCATTCAACCTCATAAGTGTTTTAATATAGGTAAACCCAAAGTCATCAAACATATGGTTAAATTCTTGAATAACAGAACTAGTGTAAGGTATGTCCAAAGGGAGTTTAAAAAAACATAAACCCTTGGGCACTATTTGCAACCTTAAACATCTATCCAAGTATGCGTTATCTATCTTTATACTCTTTATACTAACTAATTTTTTACCTAACAAAAATATTTTCGTTTTGATAGACTCAGTAGTTACACTTGGCAAATTCCTACTATAAGTATTTCTGTGTTCAACATTAGCAGAAAACTGAAAATCATCACTCAAAAAATTGTTCAAAACATCATTCAAATTTGAAACATTACTTTTATTCAATTCCCCAGATGTTTGCCCCTTTTTGTTGTTGTTGTGGGGTTTTAATCTAATATAAGGGCTAGAGACCTTGTCTCTATTAACAGTACCTTTTTTATACTCGCCACCTCTGGTCACTGTGGCAGAATAAGTCTTTACCATTTCCCGTTGTTTCGGTCTAGCCCCCATCCGTTGCATTTCGTCTTTTGTGTGGAAAAGACTAAAGTCAAAAGTAAATTCGCCATCTGGTGAAAGGTTTATGTCCGCTTCCCTTGTTTCTAAATTTAAATCCACATTTGGCGTTCCTGTTGGGTTAATGGCAATTTGCCTGTTCGGTATGTCCTCCTCACTCCCAACATTAGCAAATGCTGAAGACTGTACTAATACGGGCTCCAGAGGCAGCTTTTGGCATGCATAATCCGTTTGGTTCCTTGTTGAACTGCATCCGAAAGTCTCCCTACGAGCTCCAATAGTCTACTGACGTCGCTTTGAAGCGACGTTACTTCCGCACGAAGAATGGTATAGTCTTCCCTGCTCAATGAAGCAGTCGGGGACCCGGTATCAGCCATCAAGAGAAACTCAGAAACCGAAAAGCACTAAAGACCACACAAGTAAAAACACTGGTGACTGAAACCCAATCCACTGCTCGGGCAGGATAGCGTTTTACCAGAAAAAGTTCCACCAGAACAAAATATGTTGAAAACAATTTATTGTAGCACAATGTCCATGAAATACCAGCAGTTTGTAAGGTTTAGCGCTTTCATCTGAATGAAAACAGACTTCTTCAGAACCATTAATTGCAAGTTAATTGAACCTTATAAAGCCGTTTTGGCGCCAAAAAAGAAAAGAAAAACCACAATTTAACAGTACATATATATTTTAAATATTTTAAATAATTTTAAATAATACTAAATTGCTTAATCAACAGTAAATCTTGTCATTAAAAACATTCACAAAGTGTGTGAAAAATTAATATATAAAACGTGTGAAAAATTATTTATTTATATATTAATTTTTCACACTTTGTGAATGTTTTTAATGACAAGATTTACTGTTGATTAAGCAATTTAGTATTTAAAATTATTTAAAATAAATATATATGTACTGTTAAATTGTGGTTTTTCTTTTCTTTTTTGGCGCCAAACAGGCTTTATAAGGTTCAATTAACTTGCAATTAATGGTTCTGAAGAAGTCTGTTTTCATTCAGATGAAAGCGCTAAACCTTACAAACTGCTGGTATTTCGTGGACATTGTGCTACAATAAATTGTTTTCAACATATTTTGTTCTGGTGGAACTTTTTCTGGTAAAATGCTATCCTGCCCGAGCAGTGGATTGGGTTTCAGTCACCAGTGTTTTTACTTGTGTGGTCTTTAGTGCTTTTCGGTTTCTGAGTTTCTCTTGATGGCTGATACCGGGTCCCTGACTGCTTCATTGAGCAGGGAAGACTATACCATTCTTCGTGCGGAAGTAACGTCGCTTCAAAGCGACGTCAGTAGACTATTGGAGCTCGTAGGGAGACTTTCGGATGCAGTTCAACAAGGAACCAAAACGGATTATGCATGCCAAAAGCTACCTCTGGAGCCCATATTAGTACAGTCTTCAGCATTTGCTAATGTTGGGAGTGAGGAGGACATACTGAACGGGCAAATTGCCATTAACCCAACAGGAACGCCAAATGTGGATTTAAATTTAGAAACAAGGGAAGCGGACATAAACCTTTAGCCAGATGGTGAGTTTACTTTTGACTTTAGTCTTTTCCACACAAAAGACGAAATGCAACGGATGGGGGCTAGACCGAAACAACGGGAAATGGTAAAGACTTATTCTGCCACAGTGACCAGAGGTGGTGAGTATAAAAAAGGTACTGTTAATAGAGACAAGGTCTCTAGCCCTTATATTAGATTAAAACCCCACAACAACAAAAAGGGGCAAACATCTGGGGAATTGAATAAAAGTAATGTTTCAAATTTGAATGATGTTTTTAACAATTTTTTGAGTGATGATTTTCAGTTTTCTGCTAATGTTGAACACAGAAATACTTATAGTAGGAATTTGCCAAGTGTAACTACTGAGTCTATCAAAACGAAAATATTTTTGTTAGGTAAAAAATTAGTATAAAGAGTATAAAAATAGATAACGCATACTTGGATAGATGTTTAAGGTTGCAATTAGTGCCCAAGGGTTTACGGTTTTTTAAACTCCCTTTGGGCATACCTTACACTAGTTCTGTTATTCAAGAATTTAACCATATGTTTGATGACTTTGGGTTTACCTATATTAAAACACTTATGAGGTTGAATGATGAGAAAATTTCTATGTTATTGAATGAAATCGAAATATTGAATGAAGAAATTGTGCATGACAACACTTTTGAAATGTGGCAAGATCTATATTTTAAACAATTTCAGGTTGCTAATAATAAAGCTACAGTTGTATACAACAGGAAGTTAAATAAGTTAGAAAGAGATTCTGGACATTACAAAACACAAAGGGCCTATATTTGGCCACAACCTAAAGTGGCGACGGACAGACAACCTGAGATTTATCATCCCACAGGGATGGGTAGGATTAATAGAAATGAACACAATACAAATTTTCAGGGAGGGAGATTTCACCCTGCACCCAAACAGTACAGGAAGAGGTATTAGAGATTACTGAGAGGTTTATTAAAAAGCCTGTCCTAGTACCCCCTTTAAAATTGTCCTCACCCACTGTTCCCAATTTTTTGGGAGGTATTAGTGTCAATGGTATTTTGACCAATGACAACTTGGTTACACCCAGTACTTCGGGTCCACTTGTTCTTACCTTTGCTGGTTTTAAGGTGTACAACTTCACAGAGTTTTACATTTCACAAGAATTCTTTACCCTTTTCAGTAAGGGAATGAAATTTATCCCCACAGCTAAATTTAACTTAGTAGACGTGGTTAAAGAAGTTAAATTGTTTTGCCGTAGAGTGAACTTGGCTTTACAGTTTAGGGACGATCAGAAGAACATCAACACATGTTCTAACACATGTAACAGGTTATCTAGGAAGAGTGCATATATTCCCCAATCCTAACCCCCAAGTGGCACTTATGAAAAGATGGTCTGTAAGGACATAAATTTGTCTGGAGAAAATTTAGCTAACCTAAATATTAGGATAATGAAACCTACAACACAGTCATACATGACATTTTGTTCAATTCTGGAAATTATGAAGAGGTATCTCCCAACCAAGTCAACATAGGTTATCGGAGGATTGATTTGGCCATAGAAGAATACCTATTACTAATGAAGTTTATAATTTCCTAAGAACGGAATTTCCTAGAATGGCCAATATCTTTGGAATTCCTAAGATACACAAATCTCTGGAAAACCCCCCTTTTAGACCTATTATTTCTGGCTCCCATTCAAAAACTTATAACATAGGGGTTACTATTGACCATTGGACAAAACATGTTTACAGTAAAGTTCCCCACCTTATAAAAGACTCATGGGAATTTTTAAGTAAACTCACCCCTGAAGTATGGGTCGAAGATCTTATTTTTTTGACCATTGATGTCCAGGACTTGTTTTCATGTATTCCAAGTTCCACTGGACTGGAATTTTTTGGTAACAGTCTGAAGAAGTATTCTGGACTTTCATGGGACAGGATTAGTTTGATATTGGACATGATGGGGTTAGTACTTGAACACAACTACATACAATTCCAAGGAGAGCATTTCAGGCAAACCAAAGGGGTAGCAATGGGGGCTTCTTGTGCCCCCATTTTTGCCAACTTGGTTATGCTTGAATGGGAGAATTTGTATGTTTTTTCAAGTGAATTTTTTAACAACATTACATTGTACTCTCGATATTTGGATGACTTGTTCATCATTTGGAAAGGGCCAATTGAGGATATACATAGGTTCCTTACCTATTTAAACAACACCACGGACTTTTTGAAATTTACTTTCAAATTTGAAAAAAACGGTATTTCATACCTTGACACTTATATTAGTAACACCCGAGAAGGTTTTGCATCTAAAATATTTAGGAAGTCTACCTTTTCGAATGATTATATTGAATATAGTAGCTGCCATCCACCACACATTTTTAAGAATGTTTTCAAAGGGCAGTGTATCCGGGCAGCCAGAATGTCCTCTACTAGGGACATTATGGAAAGTGAAATTGAAGGCATTTATCAAATGTTTTTGAATAGAAGTTATCCAAAGGTTATGTTAGACCATGTGGTAAGTTATGTAAAAAGCTGTTGGGGTAATAGATATACACCCTTACTGGGAAAAAATTTTTTAGACAAAAATGTAAAGAAGGGCGGAGGAATCAGTAGGACAGTATGTATTATCATGTTTAACCCTTATACTAATTTAGTGAAGGAGATTTTAAACAGGCACTGGGAATTGATCCACACTTCCGAAGGTACTAGTTCACCTTTAGTGAGTAAGCCCATTACTGTTTGTAAAACCTCTTTTAATTTAAAAAGGATGTTAGAGGGTGGTCCCAAAACAAAATCTATACAGATCAAGAGTGGAACTAGTAAATGTTGTACTTGCAGTCAGTGCAAACATATTAATGAAAACAAGACCATTAAATTGCACAATATATTGAGAACAGTGTGTTATGGTAGAAAAGGGAACTGTAATACCCAAAGAGTAGTTTATCTTGCTACTTGTTTACTTTGTCCTGCCTATTATATAGGCAAGACTGAAAGGAAACTAAAAACACGCATCTATGAACATTTATACAAGATAAAAAAAGGGGACAATAAAAATGCATTAAGTAAGCACGTGTTGGACAAAGGGGAAGATCATGTATTTAAATTTTCCATTATTGACCAAGTGGACATTTCTGCTCGTGGTGGTAATTGGAAAGTTTTCTTGGCATACAAGGAGAGTGAATGGCAAATTTTTTGTGATGCCACGACCTCTCCCGGTCTTAATGATAGTATTAGTATAAAACCTTTTCTATTATTAGACCATGGTCAAAATAGTGTACATAGTATGTTTTTCACATATTGTTTCATTCTATATATTGTCACACATTGTTAAGGCCAAACTCTTTTAAGATTGATATATTATATTTGACAAACAATATCTTTCAAGATTGATATATTACACTTGACAAATGTATTTTTTAGTTTTTGTGTGTACCAACCAAATAATGATGGTTGGAACTATATTTTATATATTAATTTTTCACACACTTTGTGAATGTTTTTAATGACAAGATTTACTGTTGATTAAGCAATTTAGTATTTAAAATTATTTAAAATATTTAAAATATATATGTACTGTTAAATTGTGGTTTTTCTTTTCTTTTTTGGTGCCAAAACAGCTTTATAAGGTTCAATTAACTTGCAATTAATGGTTCTGAAGAAGTCTGTTTTCATTCAGATGAAAGCGCTTAAACCTTACAAACTGCTGGTATTTCATGGACATTGTGCTACAATAAATTGTTTTCAACATATTTTGTTCTGGTGGAACTTTTTCTGGTAAAACGCTATCCTGCCCGAGCAGTGGATTGGGTTTCAGTCACCAGTGTTTTTTCATATAAATAAAATAAATGTACAAGGGAACACTTTAAAGCATTCTCTCAGTGTGAATGGCTCAACTTTACAGTGAAAAATTGTCTTTTTTGGGGGGCTAAGTGTCCCTTATTTTCCTTCATTTCTGTGTCGTACTTCCCGGCGAGATGAATGTGGGGGAAGGGACTGACAGGCGCTTTGCACGGAGGTGTTGCCTGTGATAGCCAATCGCCTCATGACTTGGATACCGCACGCAGGACGTTAACGGTAAGAAGACACTGTACAGGGAGATCATTCATTTTTCCTTTCTGGTAAGGTAATTGTAACGACTGGATATGCTACAGAAATAAAAATGAAGAAAGCCCACGGTTTCCACATTTGCTGCAGTTATTTTTTTTTTTAGTATTTCTCGCAGCACCTTCAATGCCATCTCTCAGCTGAAATCCAGTAGCAAGACACGTCCGTTAACCAGGCATGTGGACAGTTTACCCAGATAACTTCATTTTTTGCTTAGGAAAAATTTTTAAGACAAATACTTTTTACACACATGTGGTCGACAGACATGTCAAGGTTCTGGATTTCAGCTGAACGCTTGCGTTGAAAGTCTTGCCCCGATAACAGAAAAGTGCCAAATAATGCTTTATATCAACATAAAATGACATGCCATAAAAACAAAACGTTTTTATTTGCTGTTCTGGAAGAAGTACCAAACGATTTTAGATGGAGGGAGATTGTAGAACTTATGTTGAACAGAGAGAGACCCTGTGGCAGTTAAAACTGGGGACTGACATTTTACTAGGTTTAAATGATGCTATTAATATAAAATGTTTATTTAAAAGATCAAAGATTAAAAGTACAAAAGTAGGAATACCGTTATTTATAACTTGGTTAAGCCAGTTACATTCTTTTATGAAATTGTTGTATTTGTACTTGATTCATGTAATTGGTCAGTGAGTGTCATAATTGGTCAAGTTGACGAATCATTGAATTAACTTTTATATATATAAAAATGGCTCCTTATTTTTTCTGTTTTACTGAAGTCTGCATAGATGAAAGTGAATAAAAAGTTATTTACACTAATCCTTTCGTTGCTGTCAGTTTAGTCTCCTCTGAGCTGCTTTTGTGGAACTTGCCTATCTTTGCAGAGTCTGGTAAGTGTCAGGAATCTCTCACTTGGGGGAGAGATCTCCTGCACAGGCTATGGTTTCAGTAAAATGTCCAAAAGTCATGTTTAACCCCTGTGCACAGGGTTTTTTCCCCCTGGGGTGTCTCCTCAGCTCAGAGATTTTCTTCCACAAGAAAAAGGAAATAAATATCTGGATTTATTCCATTTTTCTACTCAGAAAAGTGTTTCAGCAAGGGAATGTTATCAGGAGTCTAGGTCTCATGACATCTGATTCCCATGATTGCTGTAGCAAGACTCCACATAAGAAAAATTCAGTGGTACTTAAAATCCATATATTCCTAGCATTAACTTTACCTGACATTCCAGGTTTGGGATTTGTGAGAAAGGAAATCCTTTGGAGAGGCCAATTTTATCTTAATCTAGGTCTCCCATTTTCCCTTTTATTTCCAGCACAGTCTGCAACAACAGATGCATCAGACTTTTTTTTGGACACCAGTGTATTGGGATTAAATTGCAGGGTCTTTGCAACAGAGAAGACAAACCCAACACACAAATTTAAAAGAGATGATGTTAGTCATAAATGCTGTCAACTCTATCATCTGTGGTCCTCCGGACTGTTACAAGTGGTTATAGACAACACCACAGAGATGTGTTACTTAAACAGGAAGGAATCAGATCCTACTCTCTGTGTAGACTAGCCATGGATATAACTTTTCAGCACAGTCTCACTCTGTAGGTATCTTGCATCCCATCAGAACAAAATTTGGGGGCAGGCAAACTGAGCAGGACCACGTCAGATCCTCATAAATGGAAATTGAATCGGGGAGAACTTCAGGAATTGATCCAGCTGTGGGAAATGCCTCACTCATGTAGACATTTTTGCCTCCAGTCACAACAGTCAGTTGGCAAAATGTTGCTGCAGGACTCCATGCAAGAAGGCCTGGAAAACAGATGTCATGAAGTGATTCAAGATGTCATATTTTTTCCTCTGACAGAAATGTTCCTTTAGGCTTTTCCACCCTTTCAGGGAAATATCCAGGGTCATTATGAAGAACTCTTCAAAGGTCATTGTGTTGACTGCATTCTGGCAAGGTGACATTAGTTCTGTCTTCTTTTCGAAAAGGCCAAGAGCAATTGCCATAAGCTTACAGATTGGACCTACTCACACAGGACAGGGGGCGTTTGATACATCTCGACTCAAAACAACTGCAACTAATTGCCAGAATGATAGTCTTAATACCTTTTTGGCACCTGTTTTTGGAGGGTGTGCAGCAGATATTAAAGGAGGCAGGAAGACTTTCTCCTAGGAAGTAATATATTAGCAAAAGAAAATGTCTTTTTAGTTGGTATCAAGACATGAACTAGGACACGTTTATGACTAGTGATGTTTATCATGTTGGTCACTGCTGCAGAAGTCTTGGTTATATGGGATATATCCTACCAAGGATGTAAAAGCCAGCCACCTTTCAAAGCTTCAGGGCACCTTCTGCACTCCCAAACTGTCAATCAGCTCAAGCTGAGCCGACTAAAAAGACAATTGTGGGTTCAAAGCCCTCCAGAGCTTTACTACCACCAAAGAGTACACTCCTCTGAAGCTTTTGAGGATCGGTGACGGCTTGTGCTTTTCTTTGCTGGGCAGAGAAGTTCTCTTGGCAGGGTGACTTCCATTTTCTTAATTTTGATAATGTTTTATTATTTTCCTCTTCAGATAAGTAGTTATAAAGCTAGGAGTGTTTTCTTTTAATAGGTTGTCCCGAGACTGTAGCTTAAATGGAGCACTCTTTTTCCTGTCAGTTTAAAAGTAGTGTAAACCAACTGAAAAATGTTCTTCTGTGGAGAAATTGTAATAATGTTTTGTGGGACTGGGATACTGTTTTAAACTGCTTTTCACTGGGTTTTTTCCCCTGTCGAAAAAGTAATTTTTGTGGACTTTTACCAGAAGTTGCTGCTAGTTTCCCAGGGAAAGAGGCGGCATTTTTGGCTTGACCATAGAGCAGACTACTGGTCCCCTGGTTGGAAAAAGTTAAACAAACAGCCTTTGTCACCACAGCAGGATAGCAATTTGCTTTAGCTGCAGGTGGGTGATTCTGCTTTGGCTATTGCTGTACATCAGACCACTTATCTTTTACCCCAGATCCCTCTGGTTTGGCACCTGCAGCCACACTGAACTAGGGCTAGCCATGAACTTTGCAGCTGCTGGGGTCCCCTCAGTGGACAGGGGAGAGCCACACAGTTGGCTCCATTTTTCTTGTCAAAAAGAAACAGAAAACCAAATTCCATTCAATAGGAATTGTTTAGTGGGTCTGGCTTAGGGTTTAATTCAGGTTGTTGATCCTTCCTGTAAAGCAGTTTCTGGTATATAAAAAAGAGGTATTCCTCTTCCTGAAGTGATTTAAGATTCTGAATCTGAACTGGAAGAATCAAGAATGGATACAGTTTTTTTTTCATCAGATTTCTAATTCAGACTTGGAGGAGAGCTGAGTTTCTGATTCTACTTCTGGGGCGTTCTATTTCTCTGAGACCACTGCTGGAATGTGCCAGTGGTTCACTGGGAGAACACCAAGGTTTTTCAGTTCCTCAGAAAATACATTTGTGTTACAGAAGATTTTCCAGAACCTACACCTATTCAACTGCTCTTCCACCTGCTTTAGAGGATGTGTGTCTTACTTGCCTGTAGCTTATTAGTTATTATTTATTGATATCTGGTGACCGGGAAAGTCTGACTGGGTCAGGGACCCATTTTCATTGGAGGCCCGGGGAGAAAAGCCCCAGAAACAGTAATTTACAGATAGAACAGTAAATTGAAAAATTCAAAATAACATAGATCATCATATCATTTTAAAAACAGCATCAGATAGTATAGAAGATCCATATTTGTCAGTATGGCATTTACACGGTGTTTATCTTTCACAGTACATAGGTAGTATAGAAGATCCATATTTGTAAATATGACATTTACACGGTGTTTATCTTTCACAGTACATAGGTAGTATAGAAGATCCATATTTGTCAGTACAGCATTTACACAGTGTTTATCTTTCACAGTCCATAGGTAGTATAGAAGATCCATATTTATCAGTACGACATTTACACAGTGTTTATCTTTCACAGTCCATAGGTAGTATAGAAGATCCATATTTATCAGTACGACATTTACACAGTGTTTATCTTTCACAGTACATAGGTAGTATAGAAGATCCATATTTATCAGTACGACATTTACACGGTGTTTATCTTTCACAGTACATAGGTAGTATAGAAGATCCATATTTGTCAGTACGGCATTTACACTGTGTTTATCTTTCACAGTATGTAATACACAAATGAAATAGACACACAGAACATTTAAAATGGGATTGAAGGGAATGAGATTAGGTGTGTAACGGAGCAGTAGAAGGAGAGGAGTAGGCAGAAAGTAGATTAGAGGTAAAGAGAGAAAGGGGCAGTAGAAGGAGAGGAGTAGGCAGAAAGTGGATTAGAGGTGAAGAGAGAAAGGGGCAGTAGAAGGAGAGGAGTAGGCAGAAAGTGGATTAGAGGTGAAGAGAGAAAGGGGCAGTAGAAGGAGAGGAGTAGGCAGAAAGTGGATTAGAGGTAAAGAGAAAGGGGCAGTAGAAGGAGAGGAGTAGGCAGAAAGTGGATTAGAGGTGAAGAGAGAAAGGGGCAGTAGAAGGAGAGGAGTAGGCAGAAAGTGTATTAGAGGTAGAGAGAGAAAGGGGCAGTAGAAGAAGAGTTGTAGGCAGAACGTGGATTAGAGGTAGAGAGAGAGGGGCAGTAGGAGAGTAGGAGGCAGAAAGTGGATTAGAGGTGGAGAGAGAAAGGGGCAGTAGAAGGAGAGGAGTAGGTAGAAAGTGGATTAGAGGTGAAGAGAGAAAGGGCAGCTTGGTGGTGCTGAGTCGTGTATTTAAGGGTAGGAGCAAGGAAAAGTTAGTAGGATGTTGGAGGGTAGATAGAAGGAAGTGAGGGGATGGAATGAGTGAAAAAAGGATGTTGGAAAAGACAGGTCCAGGAATTGTAAACGTAGTTCTTCAGTGTGAACTTGAACTTTTTTGGCTTTTTCTGTGCTGGTGATGTTATATGGTAGGTTGTTCCAAAGTTTAGATGTGGCATAGGAACAGAGACACTCACCTGCTCTTTTGTTAGGTTTGTGTATGTCTAGAAGTTGCCTATTATTGGAACGGAGGTTTCTAGTGGGAAAGTGGGTGCGGAGGATGCCTTGTAGGGCTGGACAGCTATCAGGTTTATGTATTAGTTTTTGTGCCATTGTTAGTTGTAGGTAGCTGAGATAGTGGGCAAATTCTAGCCAATTAAGTTTCCTGAGAGCATTGCAGTGAGGGGTGCAGTAGGATGAATTAGTGGCAAATTTTGCAATTTTATAGTAACAAGATTGGAGTTTGGTTTTGAGAGATGCATGTAGATTAGTGAATGTAGGAGCGCCTTACATAGGTGTGTAGGTTGGAATCCCTCTGTTGGTTAAGTAACCGTTGAACCATCATGTGGAGGTTGATGAGCAGCCTACTACTGATGGTTATGTCAGACCGTGTCACAGGTCTAATACTATTACAGAGGTGCGTAGGTTGGAATCCCTAGATTTCCCCACCTTCCCCACCAAAAGGGCAGATATCTATCCCAGCAGAGTGCTGCCCCCCTGACATCTCAGATGCTCAGGTAAGAGCCGCCCTCTCCAAAGCAAAAAACACAGCATCAGTGGGACCAGACGGTGTCCCGGGCTGCGTCCTACATGAACTCCAAGAAGAACTAAACCCAAACATAAAACTACTGTTCAATCTCAGCCTTATTACAGGATATGTACCCAAAGAGTGGCGTACAGCAACAGTGGTCCCTCTCTACAAAGGTGGTGCCTCAATGGATCCTGGAAACTATCGCCCCATAAGCCTAACTAGCTTGGTCTGCAAAGCTATGGAAAGGATCATCATGGACCTCATAAATAAAGATATTGGGGACCTACAGACACTGGATCCTACCCAGTTCGGCTTTAAGGGCAGATCCTGCCTCTTAAACCTGGTCGATTTCTTTGAAACCATCACCAAGGCCATTGACAAGGGGAAGGTGGTCCACACAGCCTACCTGGACCTTGCAAAAGCCTTCGATACAGTACCCCACTCGGGCATTATAGATAAGCTCACCAGCTTAAATATAAACCCCCATGTCACTAGATGGGTTGCAAACTGGCTCAAGGACAGAACCCACATGGTTAGAATTGCTGGAGCCATGTCAGACTCCAAACCAGTTACAAGTGGCATCCCACAAGGCTCAGTCCTGGGACCTCTCTTGTTCGGTATATATTTCTCGGAGGTACGGGCTAACACGGAAGGACTGTGGCTGACAAAGTTCGCAGATGACTGCAAACTGGGCACCATAATCGACTCTCCAGCAGACACAAGCATCCTACAAAAGGGCCTCATAGAAACAGACAACTGGTGCCAGAGCCATGGCCTCAAGCTAAACGCCAAAAAGTGTATAGTCATCCCCTTTGGCAAAAACAAAGTGCCCACAAATTACCACATAGGTGGTAATCCATTAAGTACGGAAGCAGTAATTAGGGACCTGGGTACCCAAGTTGATAGCAATCTCTCATTTGACAACCACGTGGCCAAAGTGGTTAGAAAAACATTTTATATAGCCCACCTAATCATGAAGGGATTCACATCTAGATCAGGGGAGGTCATCATGCCTCTTTACTCATCCCTCATCAGGCCCATAATTGAGTACAATGCCCCTTTTGGGATGTACCTTACCAGACACCTCCAGCAATTGGAAAGACCCCAAAAGTACCTCACCAAGAGGATCAAAGGGCTCAAACAGATGCCATATGCTGCCCGGTTAAAGAAACTCCAGCTCTACTCAGTGGCATACTGCCTGCTCAGAGGCGATCTGTGCATGACGTATAAAGCCATGTCCAACCCGGAATTAATGGACATGCTGCACCTCAGAAAATCCAAATCCCATCGAGCTACGCGCTTGAGAGACTTGAACCTCAGCACTGAAATAAATAGGACATGCTGGAGGGACAGATTCATAACCCAGAGGCTCCCTTCACTCTGGAATAAAATCCCAGTCCAGGTTAGGCAGAGTCCCTCATTGACTCTCTTCAAGAGGAATCTTGATGAGTGGATGGGAGATTGTAGGTTTACCCCTGGTATCACTTCTGTGTCACTGATAGACAGAGGCAAGAGTATACTAACCTCGAAAAAGGGCATAGCAAAATTCATTTAAAATGGGTGGCCCACATTCTGGCTATGCTTATAAATACCCTAGGGCAGATAGCCTAGTATGAACCTATTTATTTACTAGGTCCTTGAAGAGCTGTTGTAATACTGTGAGTTGGTCTGAAGTCATGATGGGTCGGTGTAAGGAGATTATTATGGGTGAGGTGGTTAAGTAATTGAATATGTATACATTTTTCAAGTAGTTTGTATAGTGGTGAGAGGATAGAGATGGGTCTGTTTGTAAGTTTGGTGGATTTCCTTCCTTTGTGTAAAGAGGTTATGACAAATTTTTTTCCAGAGGGTTGGGACATAAGATTCTGAGATGGATCGATTAATAAGGATGCTAACTGGGAAGATGGTAGAATCAACAGCAAATTTTAAGTATTCAGGTAGAAGGTTGTTGGAGGGAGGATGAGTATGGCTTAAGTTTGAGAAGAAGTTTGTGAATTAATGAGGTGGAAGCAAGTTGTAAACAGAAGGGGGTGGTATTTGGATATTGGTTGGGGGTAGGTGAGGTTTCGAGGTTGTTGGGATTTATAGTATTGTTAAGGCCTGAGACAAATGTGGCAATGGTATTGATAAAGTTGGAAGTAAACATCTTTGCTATTTTTGATGGGGTCTTGTTTGTACTTGGGGAAGGGTTTTGTGTGGACCCAGGGGTGAGCATTTATTTAATAGTTTTACAAAATCTTCTTGGGTTGCTTTTATGGTTGGCTAGTTGCTGTGTAAAGTATTTTTTTATCTGCATTAATTGATTTTTTAGCTGTATTATGCAGTTGCCTGTATTTTTGCCAGTTTGTATTGCTTTTATTTTTTAGTCTATCTTTCCAGGCTCTATCTGTAGTTAGCGGTTTTCCTGATAGTCAGACAGCTGTCCCTAAAAAGGCAGCTATAGATTGTATAATGTTCCTCAGTCTTTCAAATGTGTTTACACTGTTTCTGAACCTAACCCAGCAGCTATAGCTTTAGTTGATCACACTGCTGCTAAGCCTGTAGTTAATTCTAATTCTACCCTTTTTGGTAAGGATGAGCAGATTATTGATAGGTATGAGGGGATAGTGTATGCTTCTGCAACTTTGAATCATCAGGTTCCTAAGTTAAAGCTTGTTATGGCAAATTGTGAAAGCATGAGGACAGTTGTATTGTCTTGACGAAAAATCTGCTTTAAATAACATAGTTTATTCTGTTACACAGGCCACTGTTTATAGTGTGTTAGTGTGTGTGCTAGTGTCTGCGCACGCGCGTTAGTGTGTAGTGTGCGTGTGATACCAAAGCCATGGCCCCGGTAGTGTTTTAAGGAGGTTTGCAAGGCTGCATTCTCAGAATCTCCCAGATGATGATTTAAAATCTCCCTTGGATAGATATTTAGTGTTTGGCCCCTCTGCAGCAGAGGTGATCAAAAAGTGTGATGAAATGAGCAAGCTGTCCAGGGAATCTCTAAGATTTTTCAGCCATACTTTTCTAAATTGTCTAAGGGATTTCTTATCTCCTTATCCAGTTTTAGCAAAAAACAGTTTAGGTAAACAGACATTTAAGAAGAAATGGTAAGGGATTCCAAAAAGAAGTCTCCAACCTCCCAGAAACAAGGACAGTCCAACAAGTCAGTATGACTATTCAAGAGAGTTTGTGACCTGATGCCACCCTGGCCATCGTTTTCTTCCAGAAAGTCTTGAATCTCCACTTTTCTCTTTGTCAACAGATTGTTTCAGACAAATAGGTTCCGAAAAACAATCGTCAGGGTTACAGATGGCAGTGGGAGGAAATTTCTCCTTTCGAAGGGTTCATTCATCATCCTCCATGTCTCACACTCCAGTTTCTACCCGTTCTTCATCACATGCTGGCCCAAGGAGTGATAGAGCCAGCTCCTTCTTCCCAGGTGCAGAAGGAATTTGTTCAAGGATGTTTCTAGTGACAAAGAAAGAAAATGTTTGAAGACCAGTTCTGAATCAATCTTTCCGAAATCTGTTTGTGATGGTGCCAAATTCAAAATAATGTCACTTCACTACCCTGTTACATCTTTTTTCAAGTTTCCTGGCAACACTATTAAAAGTTGCATATCATATCCCTATTTATGCAGACTTTAGATGTTTCTTAAGGTTTTGTGTCTGGATCACATTATCAGTTCTCTGCCTTACTCTTGGGCTGTCCAGTGCTCCAGAATGTTCACAAAGTATCTGTGATGACCCACCACTGCCAACCAATAAACAAAGAGCCTCAATCCTCACCACTGGCAGCAGTGGGAGATGTTCATTGAGAGGATAAGAGGTACACACACAGCATTTCCAGATGCAGCTCTCTGCATCAAGTGCAGTTTCCCTTAAGAGCACACAGAGACTGCAGTCAGTCCGGGGCTGATTTCTCCCTCTTCCTCCAGATCCCCAATAAGACTCCCCACTGGCTGAGTTGAGATCTCAGCTGAGTGACCAAGCCAGTACCTCCAGCACCCTTTGTGTCCAGCCAGCACTTCGTGTCCCAGCCCAAGTAGCTGACGCACGCACACACACCCACACACACTCTTCTGGCCAGACTATAAGGTAGATGTAATGCGATCCTATCTTGCCTACATTCATAACTGATGGGCTCGGAGCTGGGAATTGGCTCAGACTCGGCCGATACACTACCATGAAGTATCTCATTGGCTGGGCCAACCCCCTTATCCCTATCCCAGGATGCACCATGCCCAAACCCCAGATCTCGTTTGCCGCTCCTAGAGTAACGAAGTGGTCTTGACTTGGCTGTGGCTAAGTACCCTTCCTTTTTGGCCTTTTGGTCGCTTTTTTGGCAGTTAGCTTAGAATTTATACTCAAACAGCTATTTTAATAGCTATCTGGTTGTTGGTTCATTTGTGGTTGATTGTGTTTGTACTTTTGAATTGTTGTGGTAATCCCTTCTGTTTGGCGGGCTAGGCCCGTTTTAGTTAAAGGGCCTTTGCCCTATCTCTTAGAGCGTTTAAGTTAGAGCTCCCCCCTTCCTTCCTTGTGTGTTTTGAGTGTGTCACAGTAGGTATGTCTGGCAAAGAAAAGGAGCATAAGCCATCGGGCTTTAAAAATTGTTCGAAATGCAATTATAAGATGTCGTTGACAGATGGCCACGCCATCTGTGTTTATTGTTTAGGGGCTAAACATTTGCAAGAGTCTTGCAGTGTTTGCCATGCTTTCTCACGAGAGGAAAAATAAGCTCATCCTGAAGGGTCTCATCAAACCATCCTTCGAGGAAGCTTTGGCTTCTTCTCCCTCTTCGAAATCGAGGCAAAAGAAGTCTTCGGCTCCGACAAGTCCGTTGGAGCTGCCTGCAAAAAGGTCTAAATCTGTGTCCCTTTCCTCGGCTCCACTGGCCTTGGAGCTGAAGGGTAGAGGATCTAAAGCTGGGTCTCCTTCCCCGGCTCCACTGTTTTTGGAGTTTCGGGACGAGAGATCAGGTACTCTGTCCCCTTCCTCGGCTCCACTGATTTCGGAGCCGCAGGATCGAGGGTCTAAATCGGGGTCTCCGTCGTCGGCTCCATTGGTCTCGGAGCCGCTAGAGAGTGTTTCTGCTCTGGGGTTGGTTTCGTTGGCTCCTGAACCGTCGGTGCCGAAAGGGATCTCTGTTCTGGTCGAGTCTGCTTCGGCCCCGATACTTTTGGAGCAGATTCGGAGCCGGCCTCCTAGCTTGGTTTCGGAGCTGATAGCAAAAGTCTCTCGGCCCCCTTCTGTTTCCTCCATGTCCTCCAGGCTTTCAGACTCTGATGTAGATAGGGTGGTCCAGAGGCTCCTCCAGTCACCTGTCTTATCCAAATTATTTTTGGCTCCGGCCCAGTCGGCCCTGGAGCCAGCCCCTTCGATACCGTTTCTTCCTCCTCCGACAACCTTGGTGTCGTCGGAGTCTGAGTTCGTAGTCTCGGGTGAAATCCTTGAGTCGGTCCCGAGACCCACTACTAGTCTGTCGGTACCGTCTTCAGCTCCAACCCTTTCTGTGCCTTCCAGAGGTTTCGGTTCTCGGGTGCCCTCAGCCGGGCCCGAGGGGGATTCGTCGGGGCTTCTGGTATCGGCCCCGAGTCTCCCTCTTGGCGCCTCGGCTAGGGGAACCCCGACACTGGTCATGGTCTCGGGGATGGGCCCCTCCTCAGATTCTGGTGGGCCCGCCTTCAAGGCTATGAGGAGCGCGCTGGCCAAGTCTCTAGTGAGTTCACCCTAATCTGTGACTCCTTCCCTAGACACGGCGGCTAGAGCTTCTGGTGCCCCCCTGTCTTTGGACAGCGCTGCTCCTAGGCCTGAGGATTCCTCCTTGTGTGGTCCCCTTTTTCCCCGAGGAGCCTTCAGAGTTTGTGCCTGAGGAACCCCCCAGGAAAGAATTGTGCAAGAGGAAACACATAGACTCCCCAGATGAGTCTGTCACCTCGGACACCGACCTCGATGATGCGGAGGGGTCCCCCAAGTCGTCCTCTGACGATGTCTCGTTCTCCGATATCCTGGAGATCCTGAGACAGAGGGGCGACTGGCCATCAAAAACTCCTTCCACTGAGGATTCGGTCTTCCTCAAGGCCTTCTGAGCCCAACCCTCCGCCTCCTGGGTGTCTCCACCCTTTGATGAGTTACTGGACCTTATTTGTCGAAGGGTGTGGGAACACCCTGACTCTGTGGATCCAGTTCCTTCTCGCCCCAACAAGTTTTTATCTGCACACCCTGGCAAGGAGTTTCTAACCAAGGGAGTTCCGGTTGATGCTATGGTGGTGACGTCTGCCACCCAACAAGATGTGGCAGAGGCATCTACTTCTATCCATCCTCCTAACAAGGAGTCCAGGAGCATGGATAGGTACGGGAAGCGTACCCTGATGTCAGCGACCTTTACCCTGCGGTCACTGAATTATTTGTCATTTTATGAGGCTCCAAAGGGATCTCATAAAGGAGTTGGGGAGATACCCTGTCAGGTAATGTGCCTGAGGCATTGACGCAGTCTGTCAGCGCCCAGCTGTATACCCTTTCGTCCATTGTTAACTCGTCCATGAGGCTCATATCGTATGCAGCCGAAGGGGCGGGTAGGGCAGCGAGTTCGGGCATAGCCCTTAGGAGGCAAGCCTGGATGTGCTTGTGTCACTTTGCGGAGGCGTTCAAGTCTTCCTTCACCGAAGCTCCATTCGATGGGTCCTCTCTTTTTGGACCCAAGGTGAAAGACACACTCACTAGATGTGACCAGGAGGGTAAGACTTTTTCTGCCGTTGGGGCCCGTTTTTCGCTTCCCTCGAGACCTTATCCCAAGGCTCAGAGGGGAGGAAAGATGTGGTTCAGAAAGTCCCAAAAGTCTTTCCCTGCCCATCAGAGTGACCCCCCCCAGAGGCGGGGGGGGAATTATTCTGGAAGACGTCTCCCCCCGCAACTCAGGAGACCGCTAATCCTTTCGTGGTTCCTCCGTCCAGCGTCCCTGAGGGACTGCCCGACTGTGCGTCTCCGGAGCCAGTCGGGGGTCGATTCTCTATGCATCCAAGGGCCTGGGGTTCCATCACTCAGGATTAGTGGGTGCTTCGTATCATCGCCAGAGGTTACACCATTCCCTTTATCTGTCCCCCTCCACCCTCAAGGAAAATCCCGGACATGCCCCCCAGTCAAAGGCATCAAGCAGCCATAGAGGTCGCAAAGCTGCTCGGAAAGGGAGTCATCCAGCCAGTCACCGCAGATCGATTAGGAACCTACTCAAAGTTATTTTTGGTGCCGAAAAGAACAGGGGACTTGAGACCCATTCTGGACCTCAGCAACCTAAACCGCTTCGTAAAGAAGTCCAAGTTCTGGATGGTCACGTTGCAATCCATTTTTCCATTGCTGGAAAAAGGAGTATGGATGTGCTCCATTGATCTCAAGGACGCCTATTATCACATCAAGATAAACAGGGCGTCCAGGATACATTTCCGCTTCCGCCTAGGAGTCAGTCACTTCCAGTTCTGAGCCCTGCCGTTTGATCTCACCACAGCCCCCAGGGTGTTTACCAAATGTCTGGCAGTGGTGACGGCTCACCTGAGACGTCTGGGATTCCAGGTGTTTCCGTATCTAGACGACTGGCTCCTCACCGCCCCCACCAGGCATCTTCTTATTCAAGCCGTGAGTGCTACCATTGAATTGGGACATCTATTAGGAATTACATTCAACTAGGAAAAGTCTGTATTGCTGCCATCACAGTGTGTTGCCTTTATAGGCGCAGAGCTAGACTCTGTCGAGATGCGAGCATTCCTTCCATCAGAGAGGATAAAGATTCTACAGGACCAAGTACTAGCCTTACTACCCCGAAGCAAAGCCCCTGCCAGGATGGTCCTTCAGCCTTTGGGGTCGATGGCGGCCACCATTCTTCTGGTCCCTCTGGCAAGATTGCACATGCGAATTCTCCAATGGCTCCTGTCGACCCAGTGGTCGTACCAAGATCTGCCCTTGTCCTACCCTATTCTCATTACGGAAACGTTCTGGCGAGATCTTCGTTGGTGGCTCCTCTCCCCCAACCTGAACCAGGGGCCCCCCTCCCCCATTGCCACAGTGACCACGGACGCCTCCCAGATAGGGTGGAGGGGCATTATCTGGACAGGACGGTTCAAGGCACATGGCAAGATCACGAAACCCACTTACATATCAATGTCCTGGAAATGAGGGCAGTGCTTCTAGCGTTGCAGGCACTTCACAGCTCTCTTCCCAAGGGTACCATCACAATCTTCTCAGACAATATGGCGGTAGTATGCTACCTGAAAAAGCAGGGAGGAACCAGGTCTTATCTTCTTTGCAGAGAAGCCATGAGAGTTTGGAACTGGGCGATCGCTTCCCAGAGATTTCTAGTGGCAACGCACATTCCGGGTAAGTCCAATGTGATAGCAGACAGGCTCAGCAGAGTTATTCTGATGCCTCACGAGTGGTCCCTGAACAACCGAGTAGCGGCTCGGATCTTTATTTATTTATTTTTTTATTTATTTAAATTTGTTGACCGGGAGTGTCCGACTGGATGTGGGTCCATTTTCAGCAGAGGCCCGGGGAGAAAAGCTCCACAGTAAAATAGACAGTAGTTACATTGGATTACATAGCGATTAACAATTTAACATAGAAATTACTTACAACATATTTACAGATGAAGAACATAGTACATCAGTAGACAACTAGAATCTTTATCTGTGAAGTACATATATCCTACACAGATATCCTTCAGAAGGGTCTCACAGAAACGGATAACTGGTGCCAGAGCCATGGCCTAAAGTTAAATGCCAAAAAATGCATAGTCATACCCTTCGGGAAAAACAAGGTTACCCCTAGCTACCAAATAGGTGGCAATCCACTGAGCACAGAACAAGTTATCAGGGACCTGGGGACCCAGGTTGATAGTAGTCTGTCATTCGACACCCATGTAGCTAAAGTAGTTAGGAAGACCTTCTACATTGCCCACCTTATCATGAAGGGATTCTCATCTAGATCAAGGGAGGTCATAGTCTCCCTATACTCATCACTCATCAGACCAATGATTGAGTACAATGCCCCATTCGAATGTATCTGACCCGACACTTGCAGCAGCTGGAGAGGCCACAAAAGTTCCTCACCAAAAGGATAAAGGGTCTCAAACATCTGTCCTATGCTGCCCGACTGAAAGAACTCCAGCTCTATTCAGTCGCTTATCGCTTGCTCAGAGGTGACCTTTGCCTAACATACAAGGCCATGTCAAACCCAGATTTGATGAATATGCTTCACCTCAAAAATCTAGATCCGCCAGAGCCACAAGGGCGGGAGACTTAAACCTCGACACGGCTATTAATAGGACGTGCTGGAGGGATAGATTCATCACCCAAAGACTCCCTATGCTGTGGAATAAAATCCCGGTATATGTGAGGCAGAGCACCTCGCTGGCCTTGTTCAAGAGAAATCTTGACCAATGGATGGGAGATCGCAGATATACCCCAGGGATTACCTCAGTGTCACTGCTCAGCAGAGGCACAGCAAAATAATGGGTATAGTTCCCCATACTAAAGGGGTGGCGTAAGCCACAAAACTATGGGCTAGGCTTGTAAATGCCCTCGGGCAGATAGCCTAGTATGAACCTATGAACCTATGAACATAACAGGCATTAACAAATGTAACAATGAGAAGTTCCTGCTGTATAATAAGTACTAGGCTTATGAGCATCTGAGCTTGCTATCATCAAGGTAGTTAGTGGAGGTGAAAGAAAGGTAGTAGTTGGATGGGGTGGATGATATTAGAGTGGGAGTTGCAAGGGCATAGCCAGCATGTTTTTAGGTGAGCTTTTGTGGTACGGAGGTAATTGTGGGTGGGAGTGAGTTCCATAATTTGGCTATGGTGCAAGAGAATAGTACTTCACCAGCAGAGTTATTGGCTTTAGTGATCTGCAAGTGATTTTTGTTGCTGGATCTTAGTGGTCTGGTGGTGCGATAGGGTTGGAGTAGATTCTGGAGGGATGGGACATTTAGTGGATGGTTTACTAGTTTGTGGGCGAGTGAGAGTTGATACCACTGAAGGAGGTGAGGGAGTTCAAGCCAGCCCAGTTCAGCAAGTGAGAGACAGTGGTGACTACGGTAGGATGCCCCTGTGGCGAATTTGGCAATTTTGTTGGAGCAGGTCTCTAGCTTGTTCTTCAAGTGGGGGTTTCCCTGTTGCGACCTTTTCGCCAGCCTCTGGAATGCGAAGTGCAGCAATTTCTTCTCCCTGATTTCCCCCCCAGGGGGAGTCGCCCAGGGACGCTCTAGTCCACAATTGGCCCCCCGGTTTGCTCTACACCTTCCCTCCGGTCCCACTACTGCTAAAGGTGATTCAGAAGGCGATCTGCTTGGGAAGCAACATGATTTTGATCGCACCACACTGGCCCCACCAAGTTTGGTTTCCTTTCCTTTAGAAGTATGCAGTGAAGGATCCTTGGATTCTGGACCCAGTTCCAGACCTCCTGACTCTTCAGTCAGGTCAGGCCCACCCATCACTGCGAACTCTCAAGTTAACAGCTTGGCTGCTCCGCTTCTGACCTTAGACAGCATATCTTCTCGCCTGAGGTGGTCCGGATTCTGTCTTCTTCTCACAGAGCTTCCACTAAGGAGATATATTCTAATAAATGGAAAATGTTTGCCATTTGGGCCCAGCGGCATAACCTTGACCCTCTGACAGCCCCGGTGTCCGCAGTATTAGATTTTTTTGGCAACTCTTTTTAGACAGGGTTCCGCTGTCTCCATGCTTAAAGTCCAACTGGCAGCGATTTCTAATTACCATGTTGTCTTTGAGCCTTCACTCATGAGTCATAAGTTGTGTAAGGCCTTTCTTAAGGGAGCTTGGTTGCTTCGCTGCCCCCAGTGTCGCAACCTGTTTTGCCATGGGATTTGAATGTAGTTTTAGGAGCCTTGACATCTCATCCGTTCGAGCCGGCGGCCACTTGTGAGCAAAAGTTCTTATCTTGGAAGACTGCCTTCTTGGTAGCTATTACTTCAGCCAGAAGAGTTTCAGAGCTTCAAGCCCTCTCTGTTAAGCCCCCTTATCTGATCTTTCATAAGGATAGAGTTATCTCTAAGACTAAACCCGTCTTTTCTTCCGAAGGTTTCTTCTACTCTTTGTCTGCAGCAATCCATAGAGCTACCAGTTTTCTTTCCAAAATTTTCCAACAAGGCAGAATACAGACTTCATCAGTTGAATGTGCATAGACAACTGAGGATGTTATGTGATCCTATCTCGCCTACATTCCATACTGATGGGTTCGGAGCCGATCCCTCGGCTCCGACTCGGCACGCTTATGCTATAGAGCGAGGCCTCTTATTGGCTGAGCTATCTTTATCCCAGGATGCACCACCACTAATCCCCCAGATCTCGTTTGCCGCTTACAAAGCTTAGACGTGGTCTCAACTTGGCTGGGCTAAGTACTATTTATTTAGGCTTTTTCCTGTCAGAAATTTGCTTGATTTAAATCCAAAAGCTGTTTTAACAGCTATTGTTGTTATACGACTGTGTATTGGTAGTTTTTGTAGAGGAATTCGTGTTTTTTCCTGTCAGGGAAGGTTTCCCGTTTAAGTTAGAGGGGCCTTCCCCTGTTGTTTCTACTACCTTGTTTTTTTTGTTTGTGGGTCAAGTACCCGTTTAAGTTAGAGGGTCTTGACCCTCTCTATCTCTCTTTCTTCTGTGAAATTTTTTCGTTTTACTGTACTGGCATTCCAAAAAAAAAAAAAAAATTTTTAATTTAAAATTTAAGATAATAATATTATAAGAAGGGATATTTTATTTGCTGTAACAAACCCTTCTTTTTGACTGTAGACAACTGTGTTTGACTTCTTTTTGACTATGTCTAAAGAACACAAACCCTCCGGGTTTAAGAAATGCACGAGGTGTGGTTTTAAATTGTCCATAACGGACGACCACTCCTCGTGCGTCTATTGCTTAGGCGCCAAGCACCTACAAGAATCGTGTAGCGTGTCACGCCTTTTCATCAAGAGTCCTCCAGGAGAGGAAGAACAAATTAATCCTGAAAGGGTTAATCAAGCCATCCTTCGAGGAGGCTTTATCTTCCTCTCCTTCTCCTTCTCCTTCTAAAAAGAAGAAAGCGTCGGCTCCGACCAGTCAGTCGGAACCGACTGCAAAAAAATCTAAGCAGACTTCTCCATCGGCTCCACGGACTTCGGAGCCGAGGGTGGAACAGTCTGCCTCGATGCCTCCAGCCTCGACCCCTCTGGTTTTGGAGCCGAGGACTGGAGCATCGAGAGGCGGGTCACCTTCATCGGCTCCACTGATATTGGAGCCGATAAGGGTTACCGGCTCAGACTCTTCCCCCCTCAGAGCCGAAGTCCTTATCGGTACCGAGGGAAATTACCTTGAGATCTCCCTCAGATCCGATAGTGGTAGAGTCCCTTCGGAGCCGGTCCCCGAGTCCTTCGGAGCCGATGGAGAAATCGGTTCGGGCCCGATCGGTATCCTCTAGATCATCCAAGATGTCTGATTCGGACATCGACAGGGTGCTCCTTAGACTCTTCCAGTCTCCAGTGTTCCAAAAGCTAGTTTCGGCTCCAGCCCATTCGGCTTCGGAGCCAATGGTCCACTCCCCTATTGTGGTTCCTCCTCCAACAGCTTCGGCACCATTGGAGCCAGTGCTGGTGGAACCGGTGGAGGTTTTAGGGTCGGGCCCGACCCTTGCTCCAACTCTGGCTCTGGGGTCGGAGTTCAGTACACGGACTTCTTCCTTTAGCCCTGGGGGGGAGGCTTCGGGATTGATGCTTTTGGTCCCAAGTCTCCCTCTTGGTGCATCGGCGGCGGGAGTGCCATCCACTGTCATGGCCATGGAGGTGGGACCCTCCCAGGATTCTGGTGGTCCCGCCTTCAGGGCTATGAGGAGTGCGTTAGCCAAATCTTCCTTGGCTACCTCCACGGTTTCCCCAGCTCCTTCCCTGCATACGGAAACTGGGTCTTTGGCAGTCCCCCTGTCCTTGGACAGCGGAGCCCCCGGGCCTCAGGTTACCCCCGCTGGGGTTTCTCCCCCTCCTGGAGGTCCTTCTGAAGCCTCTTCAGAAGAACCCCCCAGGAAGAGATCATGCAAGAGGAAGCACGTTGACTCCCCTGATGAGTCTCTTACATCAGACACTGATCTCGATGATGCAGAGGGGTCCCCTAAGTCGTCCTCGGATGATGTCTCCTTTGCAGACATCCTGGAAGCCCTAAAACGAGGCGGCTGGCAGTCCAAACCTCCCTCTGCTGATGAGTCTGTGTTCCTGAAGGCCTTCGGGGCTCAGCCCTCCGCCTCCTGGGTGTCTCCGCCCTTCAATGAGCTCTTGGATTTGATCTGTCGAAGGGCGTGGGAACACCCAGACTCTGTGGAACCGGTGCCTGCTCGTCCGAATAAGTTCCTCTCGGCGCCCCCTGAAAAAAAATTTCTAACTAAAGGTGTGGCTGTAGATGCTTTGGTGGTGGCATCTGCTACCCAGCAAGATGTAGCAGAGGCTTCGACGTCCGTCCATCCTCCTAATAAGGAGTCTAGGAGCATGGATCGGTATGGAAAGCGCACCCTCAGTTCAGCGGCCTTTACATTGAGGTCCTTGAACTACCTTACGCACTTTACCAGATTTCAGAGGGATCTGATTAAGGAGCTATCCGATACCCTCTTGGGTAACCTGCCTGAGGAGCTGGCCCAGACGGTTGGCTCTCAGCTGGCTACAATGTCATCCATTTCGAACTCATTCATGAGGCTCATTTCTTATGCGGCCGAAGGGGCGAGTAGAGCGGCGGGTACAGGCATTGCTCTACGGAGACAAGCCTGGCTCCGCCTGTGTCATTTCGCGGAGGCCTTTAAGTCTGAGCCCTGCCGTTTGATCTCACCACAGCCCCCAGGGTGTTTACCAAATGTCTGGCAGTGGTGACGGCTCACCTGAGACGTCTGGGATTCCAGGTGTTTCCATATCTAGACGACTGGCTCCTCACCGCCCCCACCAGGCATCTTCTTATTCAAGCCGTGATTGGGACATCTATTAGGAATTACATTCAACTAGGAAAAGTCTGTATTGCTGCCATCACAGTGTGTTGCCTTTATAGGCGCAGAGCTAGACTCTGTTGAGATGCGAGCATTCCTTCCATCAGAGAGGATAAAGATACTACAGGACCAAGTACTAGCCTTACTACCCCGAAGCAAAGCCCCTGCCAGGATGGTCCTTCAGCCTTTGGGGTCGATGGCGGCCGCCATTCTTCTGGTCCCTCTGGCAAGATTGCACATGCAAATTCTCCAATGGCTCCTGTCGACCCAGTGGTCGTACCAAGATCTGCCCTTGTCCTACCTTATTCTCATTACGGAAACGTGCTGGCGAGATCTTCGTTGGTGGCTCCTCTCCCCCAACCTGAACCAGGGGCCCCCCTCCCCCATTGCCACAGTGACCACGGACGCCTCCCAGATAGGGTGGGGGGGGCATTATCTGGACAGGACGGTTCAAGGCACGTGGCAAGATCACGAAACCCACTTACATATCAATGTCCTGGAAATGAGGGCAGTGCTTCTAGCGTTGCAGGCACTTCACAGCTCTCTTCCCAAGGGTACCATCACAATCTTCTCAGACAATATGGCGGTAGTATGCTACCTGAAAAAGCAGGGAGGAACCAGGTCTTATCTTCTTTGCAGAGAAGCCATGAGAGTTTGGAACTGGGCGATCACTTCCCAGAGATTTCTAGTGGCAACGCACATTCCGGGTAAGCCCAATGTGATAGCAGACAGGCTCAGCAGAGTTATTCTGATGCCTCATGAGTGGTCCCTGAACAACCAAGTAGCGGCTCGGATCTTTATTTATTTATTTTTTTGTTTATTTAAATTTGTTGACCGGGAGTGTCCGACTGGACGTGGGTCCATTTTCAGCAGAGGCCCGGGGAGAAAAGCTCCACAGTAAAATAGACAGTAGTTACATTGGATTACATAGCGATTAACAATTTAACATAGAAATTACTTACAACATATTTACAGATGAAGAACATAGTACATCAGTAGACAACTAGAATCTTTATCTGTGAAGTACATAACAGGCATTAACAAATGTAACAATGAGAAGTTCCTGCTGTATAATAAGTGCTAGGCTTATGAGCATCTGAGCTTGCTATCATCAAGGTAGTTAGTGGAGGTGAAAGAAAGGTAGTAGTGGATGGGGTGGATGATATTAGAGTGGGAGTTGCAAGGGCATAGCCAGCATGTTTTTAGGTGAGCTTTTAATAAAGTTTTGAAGTTGGTGCATGATGGTACGGAGGTAATTGTGGGTGGGAGTGAGTTCTATAATTTGGCTATGGCGCAAGAGAATAGTGCTTCACCAGCAGAGTTATTGGCTTTAGTGATCTGCAAGTGATTTTTGTTGCTGGATCTTAGTGGTCTGGTGGTGCGATAGGGTTGGAGTAGATTCTGGAAGGATGGGACATTTAGTGGATGGTTTACTAGTTTGTGGGCGAGTGAGAGTTGATACCACTGAAGGAGGTGAGGGAGTTCAAGCCAGCCCAGTTCAGCAAGTGAGAGACAGTGGTGACTACGGTAGGATGCCCCATGTGGCGAATTTGGCGATTTTGTTGGAGCAGGTCTCTAGCTTGTTCTCCAAGTGGGGGTTTCCCTGTTGCGACCTTTTCGCCAGCCTCTGGAACGCGAAGTGCAGCAATTTCTTCTCCCTGATTCCCCCCCAGGGGGAGTCGCCCAGGGACGCTCTAGTCCACAATTGGCCCCCCGGTTTGCTCTACACCTTCCCTCCGGTCCCACTACTGCTAAAGGTGATTCAGAAGGCGATCTGCTTGGGAAGCAACATGATTTTGATCGCACCACACTGGCCCCACCAAGTTTGGTTTCCTTTCCTTTAGAAGTATGCAGTGAAGGATCCTTGGATTCTGGACCCAGTTTCAGACCTCCTGACTCTTCAGTCAGGTCAGGCCCACCCATCACTGCGAACTCTCAAGCTAACGGCTTGGCTGCTCCGCTTCCGACCTTAGACAGCATATCCTCTCGCCTGAGGTGGTCCGGATTCTGTCTTCTTCTCACAGAGCTTCCACTAAGGAGATGTATTCTAATAAATGGAAAATGTTTGCCATTTGGGCCCAGTGGCATAACCTTGACCCTCTGACAGCCCCGGTGTCCGCAGTATTAGATTTTTTGGCAACTCTTTTTAGACAGGGTTCCGCTGTCTCCATGCTTAAAGTCCAATTGGCAGCGATTTCTAATTACCATGTTGTCTTTGAGCCTTCACTCATGAGTCATAAGTTGTGTAAGGCCTTTCTTAAGGGAGCTTGGTTGCTTCGCCGCCCCCAGTGTCGCAACCTGTTTTGCCATGGGATTTGAATGTAGTTTTAGGAGCCTTGACATCTCATCCCTTCGAGCCGGCGGCCACTTGTGAGCAAAAGTTCTTATCTTGGAAGACTGCCTTCTTGGTAGCTATTACTTCAGCCAGAAGAGTTTCAGAGCTTCAAGCCCTCTCTGTTAAGCCCCCTTATCTGATCTTTCACAAGGATAGAGTATCTCTAAGACTAAACCCGTCTTTTCTTCCGAAGGTTTCTTCTACTCTTTGTCTGCAGCAATCCATAGAGCTACCAGTTTTCTTTCCAAAATTTTCCAACAAGGCAGAATACAGACTTCATCAGTTGGATGTGCATAGACAACTGAGGTTTTACTTGGATAGGACACAGCAGCAGAAGAAATCAGACCCGCTGTTTGTGGCCTTTGCAGATAACAGGATTGGCAAAGCAGTAACTAAGAACATTATTGATAGGTGGATTAGGGATTGTGTTTCATTTATTTATGCATCAACAGGAAGGGACCTTCCATTTCCAGTTAGAACGCATTCTACTAGGGCTATGACAACTTCAGTGGCCTTCCACGCCAGACTGTCGGTGGATGAGATATGTGCAGCAGCCATTTGGGTTTCTCCACATACTTTTATTTCTCATTACAAACTGGACGTGGCCTCTAGAGGTCGGTCGTCCTTTGGTTCCACAGTGCTCAGGAGTGTTTTCCAGTGAGCCTCCCAGGATCTAGGTGCTAGGGACGCTGTCCCATCAGTTATGAATGTAGGCGAGATAGGATCGCATTACATCTTTTAGTTATGTACTTACCATAACGATAGATGTATGTGATCCATCTCGCCTACATTCTTATGTACCCGCCCTCCTTCCCCCTACCTGTTGGATCTGGAGGAAACACTGTTGTATAGTTGGAGTGGCTCGTGAGTGAGTTGTGCGGCTAACAAGATCTGGGGGTTTGGGTGTGGTGCATCCTGGGATAAGGGGGTTGGCCCAGCCAGTGAGAGACTTCGTGCTAGTGTATCGGCTGAGTCGGAGCCAATCCATTATGAATGTAGGCGAGATGGATCACATACATCTATCGTTATGGTAAGTACATAATTAAAGGATGTTAAGTTGTCAATCTCGCCTTCATTCTTGCTTGATGGGTTCGGAGCCGATCCTCGGCTCCGACTCGGCACTTGCTAAGCTCGAGAGTCACTTTTACCAGCTCGAGGCAGCCCCATATCCCATGATGCAAGGCGGTAAGTACCCAGATCTCGTTTGCCGCTTCGCTGATGAGGTCCTCCTTTTACCAGCTCCTGGTAAGTGTTTATTATTACTAAACTTTAGCCCCCAATCAGAAAATTTTCTCTTTTCCTTAGAATTCTATCTTTCTTAGATACATTGTGAGGCCTTTTCTGACTAACTTTATTTTTCCTTTTTTACCTTTTTAGTCAGGCCTTTATTCCCTCCCACCCCCCCCCCCCTGTTAGGGTGTGTGTGTGTGAGAGTTTACTTCTCATACTTAACTTTACTTGTCTGATTCGGGACTGTGTGTGTACTGTTGTTTTGAAAGCACTATGTCTAAAGAACAGAGGGTCTCAGGCTTCAAGAAGTGTGACTCATGCTGTCAGAAGATGTCTCTGACAAACGGTCACACTTCTTGTTTATACTGCCTGGGACCTCTCCACCTGCAGGACTCTCCTGTGCAATTTGTCATTCTTTTAGCCAGAGAGTCCTGCAGGAAAGGAGAAATAAACTTATTTTAAGGGGTCTCCTTAAACCGGAGGGCTCCCTGGCAAAATCGGCTCCGGGCAAGCCTTCTAGGACTACCAAGGTCCAGGCTTCAGTTTCTAAGCCTCCGGCCTTGGCTCTGACTCCGGAGTCGAGATCGGCTCCGGCTGGAGCCGATCCTAACTTGGCTAAATCCTCGGCACAGATGGCTATCGGTGCCGATACTGTTACTGTCACTTTGGTGTCGGCTCCGACTGGCTCCGACCCCCATGTGGCTCAGGCTTCGGTGTCGGCGCCGACCGGCTCCGACACCATTGTTTCCTTGCCTGTATCAGCTCCGGCTGGAGCCGATACATCTGGACCTACACTCGGAGTCGAAAAGTTATCGGCTCCATCTGGATCCGTGGGGTCTTCGGCTCTGATGGTTCCTTCGAGGAAGAGGTCCAGGTCTCCCTCTTTGGAACCGATACTGTCGGCTCCAGCCTCACCTTTTCTTTCGGAGCGGAGCCATCGGAGCCGATCATCTAGGTCTTCCAGGTTGTCAGACCATGATTTAGAGAGAGTGGTAAGCAGATTGTTAAAATCACAGGCACTAGCCCAAATGCTTCATAGTCCGTCTCAACAGACGACTATTAGTCCACACCCTCTTCAAATTCCTCCTTCGACTCTACCCCAGAGTTTGGAGCTGGAGTATACAAGAATAGTTACTGCTATGGCTGAGGGCCAGATACCCCCCCCCCTTCTGCGCCTTCAGCATCTACTCTTATCTCCTCCTCGAGACCTTCCTTGGAGGGATTCGGTGGCCGGGCTTCCCTGGTCTGCTCCGAGGGGGTGAGTGGCATCGGACCCTTGTCCGACCCCGCTCTTCCCCTTGGAGCTTCGGCCTTGGTGAGCTCGGCTCCGACATCTTCCTCGGAGCCTTCCCTTTCGGTGGGCCCGGGAGTCCCAGTTTCTTCGGAATGGGTTCTCTCGGATCTCCCTGGGAGGGGAGCCTTCGAGGTGATGAGGAGTGTGCTGGCCCCTGGGCTCAGTCAGCAGTCTATTCCTTTAGCTCCTCCCTCTACGGTGCCTGTTGATATCTCTTCCCACTCTCTTGCTCCCGGACCGAGAGATCCACCGCCTCAGGTTTCCCCACTGGGAGGAACCCCCTCTTCCGAGGATTCTCCTGATCCGTCAGGAGATCCTCCACGCAAGAGGACTTGTAAGAGGAAGCACCTAGACTCCCCTGAGTCCATTACTTCGGATACCGACTTAGATGAGTCGGAGGGGTCCCCAAGATCCCCCTCTGAGGATGTCTCCTTTTCAGACATCCTAGAACTCCTGAAACAGAGGGGAAACTGGCCCACCATAAATCCCTCCGATGATGAGTCGGTATACCTAGAGGCGTTTGGTTCTCGACCCTCCACCTCCTGGATGTCTCCACCTTTTGACCCCCTCATGCAGGTAATCGCTCGAAAGGCTTGGGCTTCTCCTGACTCCGTAGAGCCAGTTCCCAGGAGGCCTTCTAAATTTATTACAGCCCCTTCCGAACAGCAATTCCTTACAAAAGGTGTCCCGGTTGATGCCATGGTGGTGGCGGCCGCCACTAAAAAGGAACTTGCAGATCCTTCCGTACCCGTCCATCCTCCTAACAAGGATTCCAGGACCATGGACAGGTATGGTAAGCGGATGTTTTCCTCAGCGGCCTTTGCCATGCGTTTGCTGAACTATTTGTGTCACTTCACCAGACTCCAAAGGGACATCCTTAAGGAACTAGGTGAAGTAGTACAGGATCCTACAGCTCCGGGGGCACAAGACAAGATTGCTTCTCAGCTAGGAATCCTTAACTCCATAACTAACTCCTCCATGCGGCTGATTTCATATGCAAGAGATGGAGCGAGTAGAGCTGCAGGCACAGGAGTGGCTCTGAGACGTCAATCCTGGATGCGGCTCTGTAATTTTGCTGATCCCTTCAAGGCGTCCTTCACAAACTCTCCCTTTGATGGGTCAACTTTGTTTGTTCCTCAAGTGAAGGATACATTGACCAGGTGTGAGCAGGACGGCAAGACTCTTTCTGCCGTAGGGGTCCGTTTTTCCACCCCTTCTAGACCTTACCCCAAAGGACAGAAGGGTGGAAAGATGTGGTTCCGCAAATCCCAAGGAGTCACGCCGGATACACGTGGTCAGTTTACCCCTAGAGGCAGAGGGGGTAATAATAACAGATGCCGCCCTAGAGGCAGAGGGTCCACAAAACCAGGAAGCAGAGAGTCTCTCTGACAAGCCCTTCCAGCATCCCTGAGGTGTTGCCCGACTGTCGATCCTTGGAGGCAGTCACAGGAAGATTATCGCTGTACCCACAAGCCTGGCTTTCCCTCTCACAAGACAGATGGGTACAGTCGATCATATCCGAGGGTTACAAAATTCCTTTCGAGGAAAGTCCCTTCAATCACAAAAATTCCCTTCCAGATGTGCCACCCGGTCTAAGGGAAATCGCAAAGTTAGAAGTATCAAAGCTTCTAAACAAAAGGGCCATTCAGCCAGTTACAACAGACCATTCAGAGCCTGGAATCTACTCAAGGTTCTTTTTGGTCCCCAAAAAGACGGGAGATTGGAGACCAATATTGGATCTCAGCAGACTCAACAAGTCTGTGAAAAAGACGAGATTTCGAATGGTCACACTTCAATCAATTTTGCCCTTCCTGGGCAAAGACAACTGGATGTGCTCAATAGACCTTCAGGATGCATACTATCACATAAAAATTCACAGACGCTCCAGAAGGTTTCTCCGCTTTCGGCTGGGGTCCAGTCATTTTCAATTCAGAGCCCTGCCCTTTGGTCTCACTACAGCCCCCAGAGTGTTCACCAAATGTATGGCAGTGGTCACGGCTCACCTGAGACGTCAAGGATTCCAGGTGTTTCCGTATCTCGACGACTGGCTCCTTTCAGCCACCACCAGGCATCAACTTCTCCAAGCCAGGGATTACACCCTAAATCTCTACACTCAGTTAGGAATTTCGATCAACTACGAAAAATCCTCCTTGTTGCCCTGCCAGTCTATTACTTTCATAGGTGCAAATTTAGACACTGTTCGGATGTCAGCAACCCTCACAGACCAAAGAATTTCAGATATCCAAAGTCACGTGCGGATCATCCTTGCCAGCAAAAAGGTACAAGCCAAACTGGTCCTGAAAGTGTTGGGCCTCATGGCAGCGGCCATTACCCTTCTTCCCTTGGCCCGCTTCTACATGCGTCTTCTTCAGTGGATGTTGTTCACCCAGTGGTCTTACCAACAACTTCCCATGCGTCACCAAATCCTGGTGACACAAGCTTGCAAAAACCACCTATCTTGGTGGATTTCTTCTCCCCAGATTCATCAGGGCAGACCCTTTGTATCCCCGGCCCCGATAGCCACAGTCAGTACGGACGCCTCCCTGATCGGGTGGGGGGGTCATTATCAGGGCAGGATGGTTCATGGGACGTAGCAACCGTTCGAATACCACCTGCACATAAATGTCCTAGAGATCAGAGCAGTGCTTTTAACGTTGCAAGCCCTCAACGACTTTCTTCCCTTGGGAACAATTGCAGTTCACACGGACAACATGTCTGTAGTATGGTATATCAACAAACAGGGCGGAACCAAGTCCTACCCCTTGTGTCGAGAAGCTCTCAGACTTTGGCAATGGGCGATCTCCTCTCATCAGTTTCTGGTAGCAACGCATATCCCTGGGAAAACCAACTTTTTAGCGGACAGATTGAGCAGAGCTATTCTCATGCCTCACGAGTGGTCTCTCAAACAATCTATAGTGGAGGAAACTTTTCTAGAATGGGGCCGCCCATGTTGTGATCTTTTTGCTACTTCCCAAAACAGCAAATGCCCAGACTTCTTCTCTCTCTTCCCACTGCCAGGCCATCCCCCCAGAGACGCTCTTACCCAGGATTGGCCCCAGGGACTTCTTTATGCCTTTTCCTCCTTTTCCATTGATTCCACAAGTACTCCAGAAAGCCAACGTTTTGAGAGCCAAAATGATTCTCATTGCCCCCTATTGGCCTTGACAAATTTGGTTTCCGTTCCTCCATCGTCACCTATTGGTGCAGCCGTGGCATCTGGACCCAGTGCCAGGCCTTCTGATCCACCAATCGGGTCACCTGCATCGGTCTATTCCTTCTCTCAACCTCACAGCTTGGTTGCTCCACTTCCTTCCTTAGCCAGGCTTCCTATGATCTCTGACCCGGTTAGGGATATCATAGTGGCTTCTCTTAAATCCTCTACTAGAAGGATTTATACCAGCAAGTGGAAACGCTTCTTTTGTTGGGCAAAATCAAAGAATATAGATCCCTTTACTGCCCCTGTTCATGCAGTTTTGGATTTTTTAGCGGAAATCTTTCACTCGGGCTCTTCATCTTCCACGGTTAAAGTTCAGTTGGTTGCTATCTCGAACTTTCATGTCGGGTTTGCAGATCACAACATTGTCCCACAGGCTTTGTAGAGCCTTTCTAAAAGGGATTTTTCTCCTTAAACCTCCTGTCAGGAGTCCTCCTCCTCAATGGGACCTAAATCTAGTGCTGACATCCTTAATTCTTCCTCCCTTTGAGCCAGCTGTTTCATGTTCACTGAAGTTTCTTTCATGGAAAACACTCTTCCTTGTCGCTATTACCTCAGCCAGGAGAGTGTCAGAACTTCATGCTCTTTCTGTTCATCCCCCTTATTTGGTCTTCCACAAGGACAGGGTATCCTTGAGAACTAATCCATCCTTTTTGCCTAAGGTGGCTTCGAAAACTAATTTGAACCAATCTATTGATCTCCCTGTATTTTTCCCTAATTACTCCAACAGATCGGAACAAAAATTACATTATCTTGATGTTCACCGCCAACTCAGATATTATTTGGACAGAACAAAACAATTCAGGAAATCCGATCAGCTCTTTCTTTCTTATGCTGAAAATAAGAAAGGCCTTCCTGTTTCCAAAGTGACCTTATCTAGATGGCTTTCTTCCACCATCTCCGAAATCTATCAGCTCAGGGGCAAACAGCTGTGCTCAAAACCAAAAGCGCATTCCACCAGAAGTTTAGCCACTTCCACAGCCTTTCAGGCTAGACTCCCTTTAGACACTATTTGTGCAGCAGCCACTTGGGCCACTCCTCATACCTTTGTTTCTCATTACAAATTGGATTTGGCCTCCAGGGATAGAGCCAGTTTTGGTTCTACGGTTCTCAAGAGTCTGTTCCATTGAGCCACCCAGTATAGAGGTGCTAGGGATGCGGTCCCATCAAGCAAGAATGAAGGTGAGATTGACAACTTAACATTGAGAAGTTATGTACCTACCATAACGTTCCATGTTGGTTGTCTTCTCTCGCCTTCTTTCTTGCGACCCTCCCTCCTACCCCCTTGCCTGGACAGACCTTGTTTCTCCTTTGTCTGGAAGATTGCTTCTTTAGGCACCAGTTAGTTACCTGGTTCCCATTACAGCCCTTCCTTTAGGCTAATTGCTTTCTTTCCTCAGTGGAAATTTTTTGTGCTAGGTGTGTTTCCCTATAGGTACAAACGAGATCTGGGTACTTACCGCCTTGCATCATGGGATATGGGGCTGCCTCGAGCTGGTAAAAGTGACTCTCGAGCTTAGCAAGTGCCGAGTCGGAGCCGAGGATCGGCTCCGAACCCATCAAGCAAGAAAGAAGGCGAGAGAAGACAACTAACATGGAACATTATGGTAGGTACATAACTTCTCATTTTCACTGCCACCAATCACTCATACCAGCTACCTTAAGGCCATTAACAAAGGCTGTCCAATTTTACTGTCTAATGTTACTATCAATACAAATGGTGGTTTGACCAAACGCAAGGCTATTAGGAATGGCCCCACACAATGTCACCAAGTAAATAAGTACTCTCAAAACTTAAATATCTCTACACAAGTCAGCCACAATGAAAGGTTTAAATATATTTAATAATAAATAAAAGAACAAAATAGTAAAATATATAGTTACAGTGATATCAGAGTTCAAAATCACAGGAAATATTTAAAATAACATTGCAGTACAGGCTCACACAAATAAAGAACATATTTATTTTATTTACATTTGTTTACCGGGTAATGTCCACTGGACAACAAGTCTGTTTTCAGTGGTGACCCGGGGAGAAAAGCTCCAATGAACATAGTAACACAATAGCATAAGTTTCAAATTACATAGACGTACAGGTATTAAAAAATAAGACCGTAGAACATAGTAAAATAACCTAAACACTTAGTCAGTAACATACAAGTCAGTAGACGTATAGATACAAAATAAACATGAACAATTTACAAAACAATTTTTGTCAAATTGTATGAAGAGAGGGGCCTTCCTCACATGATTTTGAAAGGTGTGACCAGAGTAGTAGAGAAAAATGGGGGGGCGGGGTAAAAGGTTAGTCTGTAGCAAGGCATGGGCATAACAAGTGCGATAGGAAATATTGTTTTAGTTCCCTCTTAAAGTGTTGTGTATGATCAATAGCGAGAATTTGTTGAGGGGGTGAAAACATCTAAACTAAGCTTCACTATATTCCTCACTGTATCTAAGATAATTACTGTACCCTAAAAACTTACTAATAGAGCAAGGCAGATATGTTGAATGGTTCTTGTTTTTTGTCAAGTCCAAGACAGAATGCAGACTGGTCCTGTCTCACTAAGAGACTTCTCAAAATAATGTCTAAAATATTACTGCTGGGATAACTTGCAGAATGACATCACTTCTTATCTGACTTCTAGTTACTAGGCAAAATCCCCATTGCTGAAGCTGGTAGTATTTAGCATTTACCTGTAAAAAATACTCATACAAGGGCTTTTGCTCAGATCTTTGCAGTTGCTAGAAAACACATTCATTCATGCTTCCCAAGTAGCAATTAGTTCACCCTAAAGACAATACAGAAAACTTACTAGTACAGACAGTCTCTCTAGCTGCACTGAAACAACTTTATGGCTTAGCTTGTAAAGCAATTTAATTTGATATTTTTCTAAAGTCTGCTGGACTGAGGTTAACCTCCTGTATTCTAGTTTCTACTGTTAAAATATATACATTTATACAGTTAAAATAGCACATGTACATTTCTGTTCTCTCCCAGTAGGGCACATTGTGGATACATTTTAAACACAGCACTTTATAAATACCTTTTCAACACAAACATCTGTACAGAGCAGTTTGATATACATGTGATTTACCATTCTAATACACTTGTAACACAAGCATCTTATGTAAATTAGTTTGATATGCACAAATTACATATTATTTAAAGAAGTCTTGCTAGCAGTGCTGGCAGCACCTCCTTTCATTCCAGTGTCTAGCTCCTAGCTCTTGTCATAACCCATTGCAGGCTACAGTGTGTGCAGTTTTCATATGACTTGCTTATCTTTGCAGAGCCTTTTTCAAAGGGTCAGGAATCTCACACTTGGGTGAGAAATATCCTGCATAAGCTGGGATTCCAAGAGAACATTCAAAAGCCTGTTTTTTTTTTTTTTTTTACTCCATCAGACAGGATTGTGTTCTGCAATGTTTGCTAAACACCTCTATGCATGTGAGACCTGTGAAGCGTACTATGTTGGAAAGACTAAGAATTCTTTAAACAAGAGAATTTACCAACATATTACAGCATCCAGAAATAGGATTTGCAAAACGCTCTGGCCAAGCATTCTGTGGAGTATGTGGATTTTAAGAAGTTTTCTTTTCTTATTTTAGAACAAGTACAGGTGCATGCATTCTCAAGGGATTGGCAAAACCGTTTGTTGCAAAGTGAGATGTTTTGGCAATTGAAGTAGAATGCGGCCAACCCCCCAGGTTTAAATGACTGTACAGTGGATATAAAAAATGTACACACCCCTGTTAAAATGCCAGGTCTTTGTGATATAAAAAATGAGACCACAATAAATCATTTCAAAACCTTTCCCACCTTTCATGTGGCCTATAACCTGTACAATTCAGTTGAAAATCAAATCTGTTGGGGGAAAAATATAAAAAACGTACAATAAGCTGGTTCCATAAGTGTGCACACCCTTAAACTAATAGCTTGTTGAAGCACCATTTATTTAGGTAAATAAATACTGTCATATGCTGTAGATGTAACAGCACTGTATATATGTAAATAGACTTACTTTACAAGTGTGCAGCCATAATTATATGTACCATAAAATGCAGGATGACTTGTGTGCTTAGCCTACAATGTGTGTGTATTTCTGTGTCCATTCTTCATCCTGGGTCGTGGCTGAAAAGGATCTAATGACCAGTTCACTTACCTGGTTAAAGTAAACTCCATCAGTGAGGTACAGTGTTTTTTGCAGTAAAGTAGGCAGGACATGTTTTACATCTTCTCTCTTTGGAGGTGGAATGGCTCTCATTTTGTGTAATGATCAAGGTGCGAGTTCTACAGACTTTTCCAGAAGATGTCTGTGAAGCAGGAGCTCACTGTATTGAGATGCCTTTGTGGGAGAGTTTTACCAATTTTTGTGTGCCATGGTTTCTGCTCCTACCCATCTTGCACTGTGATAAACTGAACATGTGGGAGCTGCTGTTTTGAAGGTAATGATTCCTTTAGGGTCCTGATGTGTTCTAATTGCAGAACCCAGAGTTGAGACCAAGTGATGCAGGTGTGTATAGATTAAAAATTGCTCTGAGAAATGTTTTCTTTACCTGCAGTTGCTTTGTTAGTTGCATGAACAGGCATTAAGATGTGCTGTGAAGCATTAAACTGACTGTATGTTTATTACTGTTGGTGTTTAGGGCCGTATGAAAATCGGACCGTGTTTGAGACTCTCGACATTGGCTGGCAGCTGCTGCGAATCTTCCCCAAAGAGATGCTGAAGAGAATTCCCCAGTCCACTTTGGCCGAGTTTTACCCTCGAGACTCTGCAGCAAAGCACTGACATTGCCTTCCGTGGTCTACATGCACTCTGCTTTGTGGCACTCATATTGTGAGCCACCCCCACCCTCGAGTTGTCACTGTGTTTCACTTTTTGTTCTGTGATTTTGTTCAAGAGCACAGCTCAGCTAAACTACTTGCTTCAGTGTTGCATCTCAAAGCAGAGTTTATAATATTCATCTGGAGGGGAGTCAAACAATTGATATTTTAGTATGGTCTCTATTTTAAGTAGCAATGTAAACTAAACTGGATTGCTCTGTCATTGTTTTAGTGGACTGCTGTTTCCTGTCAAACTTGAAAAAGAAGTACAATCACTACACCGGTTTCATTGTGTTCAGTACACGCTTTATTGCACTATGGGTGAAGATTTGTCTGTATTTTCTATGCTGAGACAGATGACTTGTTTAATGCTCTGTTGTGTCAAATACAACATGTAGTGTATGTGCAGAAACACCTACCCAGTGGTGAAGTATTTACATGCATGTTGTATTTAATATTGCAGCAGTGTGAAAGCATGTTAATCCTCTCCTTAAAGCTTTTGCAAAGCAGTATAAAATGAAAGCCATCAATGTACAACACAGCTGTGTTTCCATCGCCCTGTGAACTATAAAGGAGTAGGCCGGTTGTTAGTGTAAAATAATAGTGCTGAAGATACTGTCTGGTAACCCTTACGATCAAAAACTTATAGCACTGGATTCTGACAAGGGTTGTTCATTGAACTGTATGCAAATGTGACATGAAAAAATATTTCAAAAATAATGTTTGCTGGTTATGTCATTGCATCTTCTTTGTAAGGATGCAAGGCACGAGGTACAGCAGAGTGGCTTCTGCACATCTGTTAACCAGCATTGCACACACTAATTTGAATGCTCCTTTTAGAATGCATTAAATATTTTAAATTAAATGTTTAAGTTTAGCATTCATACCTAGAAAGAAGTTTGTTTTTGTTCATTAGGAGGTGGATGGCAGTTTGTATTTTATGTCAGACTGATTCAGCAAGTGTAAATATTTTTAAGCGTGGGTGAGTTTTCTCTCGAGAGATATTTTAAACTCTGTTGCTTTTCAGAAGTTCTTCCAAAGTCGTATCCCATTGTCAGAGTTGTTTTTGTCTGTTGTATAATCCTGTCCCTCTTTTTTTTTTTTCTGAGTGACATTTACGAATCCTTCAAATTCAAAAGAAGGTATAGATATGCCATCTCAGTCTTGTGAATTCAAACTTTTGTCCAGTCTGCTGGGTCTGTGTTGTGTTCACCTTTCATCGAGTGTTGTGAGCAGTTATGCTGGCCTTGTGCATTCCTTGTGTCTTCATACACATATGTACAGAGTTTTTGGGTTTCCTAATGGGTTGATGGCATGACGTTCCATAATGTAGAAAATAAAACTGATATGTGGATATATTAAATATTAAAATTAAGCGATGTACACACAAAATTGTTAACATCATTTTTTTTTCTATGAAAGAGAGAAGCAGGTGGTGGTGCTGAGAGGGGAGATATGGTATCAGGAGCTTTGGCATAGGTGTGTGGTTTAAAAAAAATGAGACCAGCTAATGTATGTGTTCATTTATATAACCATCATCTCGTAAGGATGAGCTTCATTTGGCTGAGTTTAGCAGCCCATTACAGCTCCTTAGGGTATACTTTGCATGTTTTTATTTTTGTATTTATTTAAGGGATGTATACTAGACCATGCAACCCTTTTTAGCTGTGGTCTTTTAACATAAAAATATCAAAAGGAAAGGTGAAAAGTAATGTCATATGTACAGGTAAGATTAACCTTATAATTCCTAAAATTATAGTCCAAAAAGCAGGAAAACATTCAGCTCGCTTATTATTTAGTGATGATTTTTATTAATGTAAATTTGAGTGCAACAATTGCATTGTGACATTTTTTTTGTTTTTTACACTTTTTATTTAATGCGGCCCCTTGTATTTGCAGTAAAATGGAAGTAAATCTTAAGTGTTTTGCTGTCCTTGCGGCAGTCTCACCTTTTAGTAAATAATGTACTAATTTCTTTATTGATGAATCTTTACTTTTGTTCCTCTCAACTTTCATTTCACCTCAGCACCAATTAACTCTAAGTAAATTCCTTCAACTCCAGCCTTTAATAACTGCTGTTTACCCCGTCCCTCCTAAGTCCATTGTACAAATTGAAATTTGTACAAAATAAGGTTGTCTTTTGCAGTTCATTCATAGAAACCTTCAGTGTAATTTAATGTTTGTGCTTACTGTGATGTACAGAAATGTAAGCTGTGTTATTACCATCAATTTTTGCATTCTTCTAGGGTGAACCTGAAAATAGTCTGTTTGGATTATTGCTCCACCTTTAACAAATGAAACAAAACATCTTGTTGAAAAATGCCATTTGAGCAACTTTTTCTGTTCCTCAGTCTCATGTTGCAGTAGCCTTTGGCTGTATGGGTTGTACCCTGCTTAGAATACGACAACAGCACAGTTGCTTCAGGAAAGTTTGGCTGCCTTACACACCTACACTCTGACTGCTGATTGGATAGTGTTTGAATTTGTCTGAATAAATTCATTTGATTTGAGTGAACGAAAGCGTGCACAGATTAATGTTTTGGTTTGCCTTCGGAGCTGTGGCCCTTTGTTACTTATTTTAATAGTGATAGTAGCACAACAGGTAGTGTACTTGTACTTTCATGCAGAAGATGTGGGTTCTACTCCCACAGCATGTAGATGGATAGCCCCTTTAATCAAAATCAGCAGTCAGACTGTATGCAGTTTCTGAACTTTCTTGCCACCTCAACAGAAAGCAGCTCTGAGGCTTCAGAAGGAGCAGCAATCTCCTTCAAGTCTCACTTGTGGCAGATAAGACCCCAAGGGAGAGCTGTTCCACTCAGAAACTGTTGCTCTTTTAAGAAATGTTATATTTAACTTAAGCACTATCCCCCTCCTTTTTTTTTCCTACAGTGTCTGAGGTTTCCTGCCAGGAACTATTTTTAGAACAAGGCTTATTTTTAAGTATAGGGGGCTAATTTTGTGGTGGTAGAAGAGTACTGTTTTGGATTTGCTTGTGCAGTTTTTTTAGAATTGGAAAATATTTTACAGGGCAGGAAATGTATTTTAAGTCGAATGCCTGTGTAGACTTTGTGATGACTTAGTTATTTCTGTTGGGGCACGTCAGGAAAGGGAATTAGAGTTCTGTTAGGGATTTTTAAGTACTGCTTTTTTTTGCATTTGAAAGTGACTGTGTAGCAAAGTATAAGTGAGCATGCTGCTTTGTGGCCTTTTGTTTGACAGCTTACCTTCCAACCAACTCATTCCAGCAGCTCTTACTATTAATCGGGCTCCATCCTCCACTACAGTATGGATACTTACTAGTAATCGGGCTCCGTCATCAGCTACAGTATGGATACTTAATAGTAATCGGACTCCGTTAGCTACAGTATGGATGCTTACTCCATTCCTGAAGGCCGTTCTGCTGTACCAAAAAAGGAGCAACACATTACGAAGGCCTTGCCTTCCACTGCAGGCTCAGAGAGCATATCAACCATTTATTTCTTATGACGAGACAAAGGACAACCTTTGTCAAAACTGACTGTTTCAGGATGGTTATCCTCCACTGTTGCTTTTTATTCCCAGAATGGTAGATCTATTCCAGGCAATGTCAAGGCACATTCTACTACTGCCTTGGCTTCTACGATGGCATACTGGATAAGGTGAGCTCTAGAAGCATTTTATAGGCAGCACTTGGTCGTACAAGCTGGATTCCTTTTCCAGGACCATTTGTCAGGGATTCCTGTACCCTTATCCTTCCTCCTCCATGGTTAGATAGGCTTTGGTAATTGATCTGTATAGCAAAAGACTACTGCAGCAGTTCGAAAAGTGGGAGGCTGGCATAATGCTTAAGGTGTTTACCTTACAGGCACAAGGTGCAGGGTTTCATTCTCACATGGGGTAATTGACTAGGCTTGAAATTGTGCACAAGAGCAGTTAGCGTAGTAGTAATCTTTGAATCTATGAACAAGTTGCAAGTAGTGGATGTTTGAATTCTTCACTGCTGCAGTACACCCACCATCCATTCCCCTTTTTCTGTATATAGTTAGTTTTCTGGCTATATAGCCAGTTTACACTAAAAGTATGTTCTAAGCTCATACCACAATGTAGTCTTTTTGTCTACTGTACAGGATACCCGCATACCACTGAGAGCCCCCCCCCATACTCACCTGTTTAGAAACAGTGTCTCTCTCTCTCTCTCTGCTATCTATAAGTTAGTCACTACCCTAGTGTCAATTCTGTCTTAGTTTGCTATACTGTTTTTGTTTTTCTGTTTGTGGTTTTCCTTTAACTGTTTTTATCTTACTGCAAATACCTGTGTATACCTCGCTATTGCATCTCTTCATTCTCTGTCTACACCTCCCCACCTCTTCTACTTACCTGCTGACTCTCACCGTGTGCTCCTTACTCTTTCCCTCCTGGCCTGCTGATTGTTTCTTGTGGTGACTCTTCCTGGCCAATCCCGCTCGGGCTCACTTCACTCCCTTCCCACCTCCATATAATTTCCTTTATATCTAACCATCGAATCCCTTCCTCCCCTAACTCCACCCTTTCCTGTCTGCTATAACATTCTAAACACTTTACCCTCCCCAACTTATCACTGCATAGTTTAGTCTGCTTCAAATCCTCCTTTTTCTACATATCCCCTACTCCCCCTGTAGGTTGTTTCAATTAAATTTTACTTCAGCTCTCTAACAGGTTCAACAACTTACTTTTCCTAGTCCCTTATCCACTCCTCACTACCTCCCCACCTTAGGCCATGTCTTTTGCAAGCCTCTCCATTTTCCTCTTGCCTCCATTACTTCTCATTCTTACATCTTGTACTACTCCATTACCACCTGTCCATAGAGACCCCACTAATCCCCATACTAACTGTTCTCATCTCTGCAGTACTCTATTACAATCTCCTCCTCTATCTTACATCTTGTACTACTCCATTACCTCCTGTCCACAGAGATCCCACTAATCCCCATACTAACTGCTTCCCATCTCTGCAGTACTCTATTACAGTGTCCTCCTCTGTCTTATATCTTGTACTACTCCATACCACCTGTCCATAGAGACCCCACTAATCCCCATACTAACTGCTTCCCATCTCTGCAGTACTCTATTACAGTGTCCTCCTCTGTCTTACATCTTGTACTACTCCATTACCACCTGTCCACAGAGATCCCACTAATCTCCATACTAACTGCTTCTCATCTCTGCAGTAATCTATTACAATCTCCTCCTCTATCTTACATCTTGTACTACTCCATTACCTCCTGTCCACAGAGATCCCACTAATCCCCATACTAACTGCTTCTCATCTCTGCAGTAATCAATTACAATCTCCTCCTCTATCTTACATCTTGTACTACTCCATTACCACCTGTCCACAGAGATCCCACTAATCCCCATACTAACTGCTTCTCATCTCTGCAGTACTCTATTACAATCTCCTCCTCTATCTTACATCTTGTACTACTCCATTACCACCTGTCCACAGAGATCCCACTAATCTCCATACTAACTGCTTCTCATCTCTGCAGTAATCTATTACAATCTCCTCCTCTATCTTACATCTTGTACTACTCCATTACCACCTGTCCGTAGAGACCCCACTAATCCCCATACTAACTGTTTCTCATCTCTGCAGTACTCTATTACAATCTCCTCCTCTATCTTACATCTTGTACTACTCCATTACCACCTGTCCATAGAGACCCCACTAATCCCCATGCTAACTGCTTCTCATCTCTGTAGTACTCGATTACAATCTCTTCCTCTATCTTACATCTTGTACTACTCCATTATCACCTGTCTGTAGAGACCCAACTAATCCCCATACTAACTGCGTCTCATCTCTGCAGTACTCTATTACAATCTCCTCCTCTATCTTACATCTTGTATTACTCCATTGCCACCTGTCCAGTGTGATCCCAGTAATCCCCATGCTGATGTTCATCGTGTTACCCTGCTGCAGTCATCACACTTGGGTTATCCTGTCATCAGGCGGGCCCGCAGTCAGCCTGAACTCCAAAGTCTTGGTCCGGCGTCGGTTGCTGTCACTTCTTCCCTGACGTCAGTGCACCAGGGGTATATAGGAGGCATCCGACACCATTTTCTCCAGTAATGTCCTTCAAGAATGCAACTGCAGTCCTGACATATGGGTTGTCCTGCCTCAGGCAGCCCTTCGGTCGGCCAGATTCCAAAGTCTGGGTCCGGCGTCGGCCAATGTCGCCTCCTCCCCGACGTCAGAGCGGCTGGAGTATAAAGGCATCAGCCGACACCATCTTCTTCAGTCTTTCTTGCCGCGCGGTGCCCGAAGCAGAAGCAGTTCGCAAGTGCCGGTCGGTCAGCTCCTGTGTTTTCAGTTACCGAAGTCATCTAAAAGCTAAGTACCCCGTTGGGGAACATTTTATCTGAAGTAGGAGATTCATTTGTCTGCAACCTGTGGGTTATTGATCCGATATCGGATCCGAACCAGCATGGTTTATCCAGCTATGGATCCGAGCTCTTAGCTCCTCCCCTCACCCATAATGCCCTTCTCTCCCTACATGACCTCAGATCTAGTTTGCCGCGCTGGGAACCAGATTGGATCATCTGAGCTCTTCAGCTGTGTTTAAAAATCTTTCATAAAGCGTTTTATTACCTTTTTGTAGTTAGTTTTGTGTGATTGTATTAGGTTCCCTTTAGTCAATTGATAGTTTTGGGTTAAAATTCTTTTATTTAAAACTTTATTTTAATTCCCTCCCCTCGCTGGTTCGGAGTTTTGTTTGTGTGTGCTGTTTGGGGCCTGGTGTGTGTGCTAGTTTAGCACTAATTGTTTGTCTTTTCTTTAAAAAAAAAAAAAAAAAAAGACTTTAGTTATGTCTGAAGCCCCTAAGGCAATTATTTCGAAGTGCTCCGAGTGTGGCCATAAGCTTTCCCCTGCTGATGGCCACACTCGGTGCGTTCGATGCCTTGGGGTTGAACACCTCACTTCTGGATGTTCCATTTGTGCAGGGTTCAACCCCAGGGCATTGAAGGAGCGGAGGTCGAAGCTGGTCCTGGCGGGACTTCTGCCCCCGGACTCGGCTTTGGCTCCCGCTCCTGCGGTGGGTACTGTTGCTACTGTCCCCTCCTCGCCTGCTCCCCCTCCTCCACCTGGGACTCAACCTCCCGCTGCTGCTTTGGAAGAGAGGGAGGCAAGAAAAAAGGACCGGAGGGAGAAGCACCACAAGCGGCGGGCCGAGACCTCCGTTTCGGCCCCGCCAGCTAAGCGGGCTTCTCCTCCGGCCTCCTTGGCTGCTGGTTCTCCCCCTCCTCGGCTCCGGTCTGCTTTTCACCGGGGCCTGAGGAGGAGGAGACCCGATCTCCGTCGAGGCTATCGAGGAGGCATTCAAGGCCTACCTCGGTAGCCTCTTCGAGATCTATGTATAGCCTTTCCGACACCGATCTGGACCGGATGATGAGAAGGTTCATCCAGGCCCAGAAGCAGATGGGAGTGCTCCTGCCCCCCCCCCCTCTGGGGGGGAGCTCGACCCCATTTTTTAAGCCTATAGCTCCTTCTCCGACCCGCTACCCGGTTCGGAGCGTTCAGAGCAGGGCAGCTTCGGAGCCGGGGGTGGGTCGGCGCCGATAGTACTAGGTACTTCGGATCCGACCCTGCCCTCGAGTGTTTCGGATCCGACCTCTCGGAGCCTGGCTTCCAGCTTCGGATCCGGGGGACTCGGTGTGCCTTCGGCGCCGTCTGTCGGAGCGCACTGGCCCCTCGGATCCGAGTGTCTCAGGGCCGGCTCCGATCCACGCTTCGGATCCGAGGGGGAGCCGACTTTCGGATCCTTTGGTCGAGGCTGGCTCCCCCTCGGCTTTTGATGTAGTGGAGAGGGCTCTGTTGAGGGCTTCTGGACCCCCGGCACTTGCTTCGGCTCCTTCCCGCGCTCCATCTGCACTGGGTCAGGCTTCCACCATCCGGCCACTGGGACAGCCCACTGCAATGCCCCAAGCTGTTCCATTGGAACATGACACTGCTTGCGAGGGCTCCTCGGACAGCCCCCCCGAGAAAGCACCTCGCAAGCATACGTGTAAAAGGAGGCACATAGACTCCCCCGAGTCTTTAACGGAAGACACGGATTTGGAGGAAGGGGAAGGCTCCCCAAGATCACCCCCCAAGGATGTCTCCTTTGGAGACATCATGGAAATGCTTCGCATAAGGGGTGGGTGGTCTGCCTTGGACGAGTCTGTATTCTTGGAGGCATTCGAAGCGGGCCCGTCTACCTCTTGGGTGTCCCCTCCTGCCACCCCCCTGGTGGACCTTATTACCACCAGGGCGTGGAAGGAACCGGACACCGTGGAGCCATTCCCCAAAAGGCCAGACCGAATCCTTAGCCCCCCTGCAGACCGTGCCCACTGGAGTAAGGGGCCTCCGGTAGATGCCATGTTGACGGCAGCAGCCACCAAGAGGGAACTCGCCCAGGAGAGTCCCTCAGTCCATCCTCCGAGCAAGGAGTCTAGGATGATGGACCACTTGGGGAAGCGAATGTTTAGTTCAGCGACCTTCTCAGTGAGGGCGCTCAACTACCTGGCACATGTTATCAGGATGCAGCGCGATCTTATTAAAGAATACGCTGCATCCCCCCCAGAGTCCATGTCGGAGGAGGACAAACTTTTGCACTCCACCCGTATGGCCACTCTTCGGTCCGTGACTAATACCTTTATGCGGTTGCTGTCCCATGCTACTGAGGGAGCTGCTAGAGCTGCAGGAGTAGGCCTAGTCACTAGACGCCAGGCCTGGCTCCGCCATTGCGATTTCACGGAGCCCTTCAAGGCGTCCTTCGCGAACGGCCCCTTTGGTTCTGCCCTTTTTGGCAAAACTGTTCGACACCTTGACCCAGAGCGAAAAGGACTGGAAGACGCTGTCTGCCGTCAGAATCCACTTCTCTGTGCCCCAGAGGTCCTACTCTAGGAACCAAAAGGGCCAGAAGAAGATGTGGTTCCGGAAGTCGCAGCAATCCCAACCCGCTCCGGACAACCAGTCCTTCCGTGGCAGAGGAGGCCAGGGAGGACGCTGCCCCAGGGGCAGAGGGGCTCCCAGGAATTTCGGGTCCAGAGAACCTTTCTCTGAACGGCCCGCGCAGCAGCCCTGAAGGGTTGCCCGACTGCTCCACTCTGGAGGCAGTCGGGGGACGTTTTTCGGAGCACCTAGCGGCATGGGAGTCCATAACATCAGACCGCTGGGTCCTCCGCATTATATCCAGAGGATACAAGATCCCCTTTCATCACATTCCAAAATTAAAATCCCTCCCCGACGTTCCACCCGGTCAGTGGGAGGCCGCTTCGGCAGAAATTGGCCATCTGCTGGGGAAAAGAGCCATCCAGCCCGTCCCCCCAGACCAGATCGGATCAGGGTTCTACTCCAGGTTCTTTTTAGTGCCAAAAAAGACGGGGGACCTAAGACCAATTTTAGACCTGTCCCTGTTAAACCTGGCAGTTCCCAAGGAGAACCAGATGGTCACCTTGCAATCCATCCTCCCCCTTCTGGGAGAGAATCACTGGATGTGCTCTGTAGACCTCAAGGATGCGTACTACCACATACTAATGGACAGACGTTCCAGGAGGTTTCTTTGCTTCTGGCTGGGAGCCAGTCCTTCCCTTTGGGCTCACCACAGCCCCCAGGGTGTTCACCAAAGTATTAGCAGTGGTTGCTGCCCACCTGAGGCTTCAGGGGGGTGCAGGTCTTCCCGTACCTGGACGACTGGCTTCTTACCGCCCCAACAAGGCATCTACTATCATTGGCGCGAGACTCCTTTCTTCATCTAGCTCCCCGTCTGGGCATCACGATAAATGTAGCAAAATCCAACCTGGCCCCTACTCAGTTGATAGATTTTATAGGTGCCAGGTTAGACACGAGGGAGTTAAGAGCCTTCCTCACAGCAGACAGAGTTTAGAATCTGCGACTCCAGGTGCGGGCCATCCTCCACTCCAGCTCAGTTCCGGCGGAATTGGTCCTGAGGGCTCTAGGGTCCATGGCGGCAGCGATATCTCTTCTTCCACTTGCCAGGTTCAACATGCGGGTCCTTCAGTGGACACTTCAAGTTCAGTGGTCTTACCTTGCTCTACCTCTGCATCATCCCATTGCGATCAGCAAGGCTTGCAAGCAGTCCCTCTTGTGGTGGCTCCACTCACAGGATCTCCACGGAGGCCGCCCCTTTTGTGCTTCTCCCCCTCTCGCCACGGTGACCATGGACGCCTCTCGCCTCAGGTGGAGGGGGGGCATTTTGCAGGCCGGACGGTCCAAGGCACGTGGAACGACTCAGAGACCTCCCTGCATATCAATGTTCTAGAGATGAGAGCAGTGCTCTTGGCGTTGCGAGCACTTCAGGCCTTTCTTCCCCTGGGAACAATTGCGATTCAGTCAGACAACATGTCAGTGGTCTGGTACATCAACAAACAGGGGGGAACCAGGTTTTATCCTTTATGTCAAGAAGCCATGAGTGTGTGGGAATGGGCGATCTCCACCAACCGCTTTCTCATCGCAAAGCATATTCCGGGTCGGTCCAACATCCTTGCGGACAAGCTCAGTCGCACCATTCTCTCCCCGTACGAGTGGTCTCTCAATGCTCAAGTAGCGAAACGTATCTTCGCACGGTGGGGAACTCCTTGTTGCGATCTCTTTGCGTCTCCCTTAAACACCAAGTGCGACAGTTTTTTCGCTCTAATCCCTACTCCAGGGGATTCCCCAAGAGACGCTCTGGTGCATGCTTGGCCTCCCGGTCTTCTCTACACTTACCCCCTTTGCCTCTGATGCTCCAAGTTCTTCAGAAAGCCTCTCGGTTGGGGTGCAGAATGATCCTCATTGCCCCATTCTGGCCTCAACAGATCTGGTTCCCTTACCTAAGGTCTCACTCTGTGAATCCACCTTGGATTCTAGATCCCATTCCGGATCTGATATCGCACCCATCGAACCTACCAACTCCGAATCTGGACAACCTGAAGCTAACTGCTTGGCTGCTCCAGTTCCACTCCTAATTAGGACTCCCGGTATCTCGTCCCCCGTTAAGGCCATCCTGGTAGCGGCTCATAAACCATCTACCAGGAAAGTTTACTGCAGTAAATGGAAACGATTCTCCATTTGGGCGGAGCAGCAAGGTCTAGATCCCTTCACGGTTCCCCTTCCTCTGGTGCTAGACTTCCTAACCACTCTTTTTAATGATGGTGCCAGTAGTTCCACGGTCAAAGTGCAGCTTGCGGCCATTTCTCACTATCATGTTGGTCATGACTCTGGACCACTTATGTCTGCCAAATTGTGTAAAATCTTCCTAAAAGGCACCTTTCTCCTTAGACCCCCTATCAAGCAAGCGGTTCCTCCATGGGATCTTTCTTTGGTTCTTCAGGCCTTGACTGCTCCCCCCTTCGAGCCTGCGGCCACAGTAGATCTTAAATTTATATCCCTCAAGACTGCTTTTTTAGTAGCCATTACTTCGGCCAAAAGAGTTTCGGAACTTCAAGCCTTATCCATGAAGCCTCCTTACTTGGTCTTCTATCCCGACCGTGTATACCTCAGGACCAATCCCTCCTTTCTTCCTAAGGTAGCTTCAGTAGCAAACATTAATCAGTCCATTAACCTCCCTGTTTTCTTTCCTAAATATCAGAACAAGGGTGAATACAAGCTGCATTCCTTGGATGTTCACAGGCAGCTTCGTTTTTATCTTAACAGGACAGCTGGTCATAGGCAATCCGACCAGTTGTTCATTTCCTTTGCCAAATTCAATCTGGGTAAGCCAATTTCTATAGTCTCCTTGTCACTCTGGATTTCGCAGTGTATTCTTTTAGCTTATCAAGCTTCTGGGAGGCCCGCACCGGAGGGAGTCCATGCCCATTCGATCCGGTCAGTTTCTACCTCAGCGGCCTTTAAGGCTAGGATTCCTCTGGATGACATTTGTTCAGCAGCCACTTGGGCTTCATCTCATACCTTTATTTCTCATTACATGCTGGATATCACATCTAGAGGTAGAGCATCCTTTGGCTCCGCGGTGCTCCGGAATATCCTTCCATGACGGCCGCCCAAGATTCAGGTAGCTGGGGACTCTGTCCCACAGGTTGCAGACAAATGAATCTCCTACTTCAGATTTAGAAGTTATGTACTTACCATAACGTTCCATCTGAGTAGGTGGATTCATTTGTCTGCAACCATCCCGCCCTCCTATCCCCCTGGCCTTGTCAGTTTCCTGCATATTATGTGTTACCCTTTTCCAGGGTATTTTGATTCAGGGCAAACTCTATCTGAGGTCATGTATGGAGAGCAGGGCATTATGGGTGAGGGGAGGAGCTAAGAGCTCTGATCCATAGCTGGATAAACCATGCCGGTTCGGATCCAATATCGGATCCATAACCCACAGGTTGCAGACAAATGAATCCACCTACTCAGATGGAACGTTATGGTAAGTACATAACTTCTAATTCTTGCCTCAGCCGATGTCAGAACAAATTGAGAAAGTTAATAATTCTTTGTCTTGTGGTAAACAAATACCTCATAAGGACTTACATTCTTACTGCCTCCCTTGCCTGGGCCCAGACCACGACATCTCGGCCTGTGCTGCCTGTGCTTGCTTTAATAAGCGCACTCTCAGGCGCCGGGCAGAGTTTGCCAAAGACTTTTTTGGCGAATCCTACACTTACAACATGCCGTCGGAGCAACCGACAGCACAAACTACCAAAAAACGAAAGGACCGGGACCGACATCCTCGGCCCGTCTTCCACCGATATAACGCTTAAGCCCCTCAGATGTGCTCTGTCCTTCAGAAGCGAAATTCAACGCTCCAGGCCGACGACACCGCGTTAACTCATCCCTCGGTCTCGGAGATACACCGGTGCCGGTTGTTGATTTTCCTCCGGAAACCGAAGTTCTGGATCTACCCGACACCATTCCCGTGGACAAAGTTATCCCTGCATGTGGGGCAGCTAGGCCTCCTGTATCCATGTCAATCAAGGCCTTTGCACGTGCTAAGGCCGCCAGCCAGGCCAAGGCCCATCCTAAACCTACTTCTCAGGCCCCTTCTTCTGACAGACAAATCATGTTTCTGGCTGCAGATCTAATCTCTCTTATCAGGGTGTCTCAACCTCACCCAGACAGAGGTTCTCAGCCGCCTGCAGAAAAAAGGCCTAGAACTGAGCAGGCAGACAACCTCTCTTCAGATGAAGCCTCTGGGGATTCAGAGCATTCAGATACCCAAGAAGAATCCTTCCAGGCCTATGAGGACTCTGATGCTGAGGAATCTATTCCCTCTGCCTCTCCTCCAGAGGATTTTTCTTTCGGTGAAGTCCTCTACTCCATGAGGGAACATTTTAAGTGGCAGGGTCAGGAATTTTCTGATTCTAGGAAAAGGCTATGTATCTTCCTTAAGTTACCCCAGCACAGACCTTTAGCTATCCCTCCAGTTTTGGATGTCCTGGATGATGTTTTCTCCGACTCCAGTGCTTCCCCTGATTCTCTCCCTCCTGCTCCTGTCAAGCCAGACAGATATTACAGGGTCCCTGACACTCACAAGCATCTCTTTAAGGCCCACTCTGTGGATCTAGAAACTATTTCACAGGGCCCCAAAGGAGTGGCTACCTCCTCAGCCAAGAATCCACTGCCAGCTGACAGGGAAGCAAGGTCCCTGGAGAGATGGGGTAAAAAAGTTTATACCTCTTCCACCCTTGCCATGAGGTCACTTAACTGCCTTTTTCATATGTTTCAGTACCAGGATTATTTACTGGATGATTTGCAGAAAAAGATAGCCTCTCCTGAGCCTATACATAGAAAGGCATTGCAGGATTTGGTTCATAATACTCGGCAGGTTAGTAATCATTTTCTACAGTGTGGTTATGATGCATTGGAGGCTTCATGTAGGGCAGCTATGACAGGGGCTGTTATCCACAGACATGCTTGGTTGAAAGAACAGCCACTGCCAGATCATGTTAAAGTAAAGCTCCTGGACGCACCTCTGGATAAACAGAAGCTCTTTGGTGCTAATGCTCAGGATGTGTTGAAATCTATTGAGGAGAAGGCAAAATCAGTACAGACAGTAAAGGATTTCCTCCAGGTTCAGCCACCAAGGTTCAGTAGGAATTGGCCTTCAAAGAATTGGTCCTTTCCAGACTCTGACAAGTTTCAAAGGGGAAAGAACAGGCGTGCACGAGGTAGAGGGCAATACCGAGGCTCCTACAGGGGACGCCAATGGCAACCACAAAATCAGAGAAGTGGCACAGGTAGTTCACCTGCACCACAGGGACAATCACAGTGACTTACCTTTCACTCCACCTACCAAGGGTCAAAGAGAAGCACCTCTAGGCGGAAAATTATCTCTAGTCTCAAAAAACTGGCACATTATAACAAAGGACAATTGGATTCTGGACATAATAGACAGAGGTTACAGGTTCCACTTCCATACCTTACCTACAGGACAAGGCATGCCAAACCTGCCACAAAATCAAAGGGCAGAGGCACTCATAGAAGTCTCAAAGCTGTTACAAATAAAAGCAATAGAGAAGGTTCCTCCTCAGGAACAAGGCCAGGGATTTTATTCAAGACTGTTCCTTGTTCCAAGAAAAGAAAAACAATGGAGGCCTATATTGGACTTGTCCGTTCTAAATACTTTTCTCATGGTGCCAAAATTCAAGATGCTGACGTTACAGCAACTTCTTCCCATGCTGGGCAAGGGGTCTTGGCTGGTTACTCTGGACCTCAAGGAGGCATACCTGCATGTCCCAATCAGACACAGTTGCAGAAGATACCTCATATTTCTTGCAGGAACAGAGCACTATCAATTCTCAGATTTGCCGTTTGGCTTATCTACTGCACCCAGAGTATTCACGAAATGCCTGGCATCAGTAGTGGCACATTGCAGACTCCTGGGGATTCAAATATACCCTTACCTGGACGACTGCCTAATACAAGCAGACAGCAAACAGACCTTGATAAAACACTTGGATTACGTCATTCAATTGCTGCAGGCTTTGGGATACACAGTCAACATTCAAAAATCAAGATTACTGCCATCCCAAGAGATTATTTTTCTAGGAGCAAAACTGGACACACAGCTACAAATGGCTTTCCTCACAGAGGAGAAACAAGAGCATTTAACAGCTTACTTCAAAGGCCTAGCAAAATTAACCCACCTGACCGCAAGGAAGACCCTGCAGGCCCTGGGGTTCATGGCATCTTGCATTCTTCTAATCCCTCTGGCAAGACTACACATGAGAAAGCTGCAATGGTACCTAAAAAGCTTGTGGTCGCAACACAGCCACAACCTAGAAGACATATTACCACTCATACCATGCCTGCAAAGGGAATTTGTGTGGTGGGCTCAAGCAAGTCACTTAAACGAAGGCATGTTTTTCAACAAACCTCCAAGTCAAACTATTACAACAGACACCTCAGACCATGGATGGGGGGTGCACATGGACGGCAGATGCATTCAAGGGCAATGGACTCCCATGGAGATGCATCAGCACATAAATCAAAAAGAGATGTTGGCAGTGATACATGCAATAGAAGCCTTTGGAAAATCTCTTCAGCAAGGTCATCTGCTAATAAGGACAGACAACACCACTGTCATGTGGTACATAAACAAACAAGGGGGCACTCATTCCTACCCCCTCTGCAGACTAACAATGATTCTTTGGTTAAAGTCCCTGAAACTGAACATCTACTTGCAATCCCAGTTTGTTCCGGGCAAGAACAATGTTCTGGCAGACAGGTTGAGCAGAAATTTCTTGGATCCACACGAATGGATGCTACACCCACGCATTTTCTCACAAATAGCATCTGCATGGGGAAGACCAGACATAGACCTCTTTGCATCTCATCTCAATCATCACCTGGAAAGGTTCTGCACAAGGATACACCATCCTCTAGCTTGGAGAATGGATGCTCTTTCCTTCAGCTGGAATGCTCTAACAATTTATGCATTCCCTCCTCTACCTTTGCTCACCAAGGTGTTACTGAAGATCAAGGCAGAACAACCAAGAGGAATCTTGATAGCTCCAGACTGGCCAAGGCAACACTGGTATCCACTACTACTGAGCATAACTCACTCCAAACCGTGGCCCTTACCTCAATGGCCTCTGCTCCTGACTCAACACAGTTACAAGACTGTTCATCAGAACCTGCAAACCTTAAAGCTGACAGCTTGGAGAGTTCCATGACTCAGAACCATGACTCCCTCTCCGAAAAAGTTCAGGAAATTTTGCTGGAGGCACGCAGACCTTCCACCAGAAAAACCTATTCGGCCAAATGGAAGAGATTCACCATCTGGAATGTCAACAAGGGCCAGGATGCATCACTGATGAACATACCTCAGATATTAGAATACTTGGCAGAAATGTTTCACAGTGGCCTCTCATACTCTTCCATCAAAATCCACGCTTCAGCTATCTCAGCACATTACAACTGTGATCCACCTGTGTTTTCGCATCCCTTGCTAAGACAGCTTCTAAGAGGCATAAAGAATATCAAACCTCCAAGGAAGCTACCAATTCCTGCATGGGACCTCAATTACGTCTTGGAAAAATTAACTATTCCTCCTTTTGAACCAGCAGCATCTTCAGAAATGCAATTTCTCTTTTGGAAGACGGTTTTCCTGTTGGCAGTCACCTCAGCAAGAAGAGTCTCGGAGATACAGGCCCTCATGGCAGTTCCTCCTTTTCTCATCTTTCATCAGGACAGTTTTTCCCTTAGGACCAATCCTTCATTCATGCCTAAGGTGATATCCAGAGTGTCTCTAAACCAAGCAATTCACCTGCCTACTTTCTTTCCTAACCCTCAAAATAAAGGGGAAAAGCTGCTGCATACTTTAGACATTCACAGACAACTACGCTACTACTTGGACAGAACAAAGTCCATCAGGAAGTCTGACCAACTGTTTGTAGCCTATGCTGCTGGAGTGCAAGGAAAAGCAGTCACCAAACAAACTATCTCAAAATGGATTGGACACTGCATCAGATTCTGTTCTTCTTTTCATGGAAAAAGTGTGCCAGCTAATATTAGACCACACTCCACCAGAGCTATGGCCACATCCACAGCTTTTCTAAGAGGAGTGGCTACAAAAGATATTCTAGACTCTAGAGGCTGCTACATGGAGCTCCGTGCATACATTTACCAAACACTACAACCTGCCATTATACTCCAGATCCCGAGCAGGCTTTGCTTAGGCAGTCCTGCAGGGCCTTCTAGCTACACCATCTCTTGCTTAGTCCTACCACCCCCAGCTTGGCTATGGTATTCAACCCATATGTCAGGACTGCAGTTGCATTCTTGAAGGACATAGTACAGTTTTGTACCTACCATAAATGTAGATGTCCGATAAGATATGCAACTGCAGTCAGGTTTTCCCTCCCTCCTACCCCTCTGTTTTTCCCCTTTTGGGTTCTTTCTCCCCTTACCTATCAGCTGGGGTTTTATATTATGGTGTATCTGTTTATTACTGTTGTGCATGTCTGGTTTTATCTGTTTATCCATTCACAAAATTTAGCCTTCCTTGGAGGGCACCTGGCATCTGGGGCAAGAAACACTGAAGAAGATGGCGTCAGCGATGCCTTTATACTCCAGCCGCTCTGACGTCGGGGAGGAGGCGACATCAGCCGACGCCGGACCCAGACTTTGGAATCTGACCGACCGAAGGGCTGCCTGAGGCAGGACAACCCATATGTCAGGACTGCAGTTGCATATCTATCGGACATCTACATTTATGGTAGGTACAAAACTGTACTTTTCTTGCCGCACGGTGCCCAAAGCAGAAGCAGTTGGCAAGTGCTGGTTGGCCGACTCCTGAGATTTTCAAAGTCGAATTTCAGATCCGAAGTCTTCAATAAAGCGAAGTACCCCATTGGGGAAACTTTTCTTGCCTCAGACCGATGTCAGAAAACGTTAACAATTGTATTTCTTGTGGGAAGCAAATACCTCATAAGGATTTTCATTCTTATTGTATACCTTGCCTAGGCCCAGACCACGACGTCACTGGTTGTTGGTTTTGTGGTAGGTTCAATAAGCGAACTATAAAGTGACGCTTTGATTTCGCACAACACTACTTTGGTAGAAAATTTAATTACACTATGCCGTCGGAGCAACTGACTACCGGCGTGCACAAAAAATGCAAAGATAAGGACAGGCAGCCTAGATCCAAGCCAGACTCCAAGGCCTCGGCTGCGCCGGTTGCTGGTTTTCAGTGAGGCACCTACGCAGCCCCTGGCTACCGCAGAATTGGAACCCCAGACCGCTTCGGATTCTCTGGCGGAGAGTTCTAGGCCGACGCAGCCATTTTATTTAGGCCCTACCGACGACATTGCAGAAGGAGAAGCCGGTGCTGCAGAAACACCTTCGGTTTCTGAAGGTGTCTTCAGACAGACTACTCTCACCATAAAACCGTATCCTAAGCTTAAGACTCCTCTAAAACCAAAAAAGACTACACTTCAGTCTCCAGTTGAAGGCCCCATGCCTAAGAAACAGATGCTTAAAATGGCTGAAGATTTGATTTGTTTAATCAGGCATTCCCAACCCCCACCCGACAAAAGGCCTAGACAAGAGGAGGATTATGCCTCCTCTGATCAAGTGTCTATTTCCTCAGGCTCCTCTGAGGAACAAGATTACTCCTTTCCCCCTAATGAAGATTCTGATGCTGAGGATTCCATTCCCTCAGCTTCTCCCCCTGAAGACTATTCCTTTGGGGAAACCTTACATACCATGAGGGAACAAAAGAAAAGGCTCAGAGAGTTTCTTTTACTCCCCTAGCACAGACCACTTGCTATTCCCCCCAGTTTTAGACATTGTGGATGATGTTTACTTAGAATCTAGTCTAAATCCAGATTCTCTGCCTCCTGCTCCAGCCAAACCAGATAGATACTGTAGAGTGCCTGACTCACACAAATTCCTTTACAAAAGCCAGGGTCCCAAAGGGGCTAAGGCTTCCATGGCTAAAAATCCGGTACCCTCTGACAGGGACTCCAGAGCAGTAGATAGGTGGGGGAAGAATGTTTACACCTCAGCCACTCTAGCTATGAGAGCACTAAATTGTCAATTTCACATGTTTAAATACCAGCAATTCCTAATGTCTCAAATAAAACAAAAGATGAGCACACACCCTCAACAGTCTGAATTGAAGGAAATGCAGGATCTGTTGCATGCAGCTGAATAGGTGGGCAAACATACTTTGCAATGTGGATTTGATTCCTTGGAAGCTTCCTGTAGAGCAGCTGTTACTGGGTCTGTTATACATAGGCATGCTTGGTTAAAGGAACAAACTCTGCCTGATCATGTTAAAGCAAAGTTACTAGATGCTCCCTTACAGCAGGATGTCCTATTTGGGGTTAAAGCAGAAGAAGTCTTAAAGAAAATGGAGGATAAGGCAAACTCTGTGCAGACGGTCAAAGATTTCTTACAGGTTCAGCCCCCACGCTTCAGCAGAAATTGGCCAACAAAAAATTGGTCCTTTCCAGCTACTGACAGACCACAGAGGGGTAAATACAGATGCCCAAGGGGCAGAGGACAAGCACAAACCCATTACAAACCTCGACAATGGGGCACTGCAACATAGAAGGGAGGAGAAGACTGGTCCCAAACTACTAGAAGGCAAACACAATGACTTAAACCTCAAATTGCCAAGCAAAACTCTCTTGGCAGCTCCCTTGGGAGGAAAATTAGCACTTTTTACAGACAACTGGCGCATCGTCACAAAGGACAAATGGGTCCTAGACATTATTTCACAAGGATACAGATTCCATTTCCACACCTTGCCAAACGATAAGAGGAATGCCAAACCTGCCACAAAATCAATGGGCAGAGGCACAAAAACAAATTACAGCTCTCATGGACATGAGAGCCATTCAACTGGTACCTACACGGGAGCAAGGCCAAGGATTTTACTCAAGGCTGTTTCTAGTCCCCAGAAAGGACAATGCTTGGAGACCCATTCTGGACCTTTCAATTCTAAACACCTTCTTACAAGTACCCAAATTCAAGATGCTAACACTACAGCAGCAGTTTCCCATGTTGGGCAAGAAAGCATGGCTAGTAATGTTGGACCTCAAGGAGGCATACCTGCATGTCCCTATCAGACAAAATTGCAGAAGATACCTCCGTTTCATTGCAGGTTCAACCCATTACCAATTCTCTGCACTGCCCTTTGGCTTATCCACTGCGCCCAGGGTCTTCACAAAATGCCTGGCACCAGTAATTGCATACTGCAGACAAAGAGGAATTCAAATATACCCATACCTGGACGACTGCCTCATCCAAGCAGAAAGCAAGGACATTCTCTTACAACATCTAGCTTTTGTAAAACACCTTCTAAGTTGCCTAGGGTACACAATAAACTAAAAGAAATCAAAACTAGTACCCTCACAAAATATGACATTCCTGAGTGCCAGCTTGAATACAACGGCCCAGAAGGCTTATCTGACACCAGACAAACAACTACAACTGACTCAATACTTCAAAACAATGGCAACAAAGACCCAACTCCCTGCAAGAAAAATTCTGCAGGCCTTGGGCTTCATGGCATCTTGCATACTACTAATACCATTTGCAAAGCTGCATATGAGGAAATTATAGTGGTACCTAAAAAGCGTATGGTCTCAACACAGCCACAGCTTGGACACAATGATCTCTCATTCCCTGCCTACAACAAGAGTTTCTATGGTGGTCACAGGCATGTCACCTCAACAAGGGTCAGCCTTTCACCTTGCCCCCTGCCAGGCAAACTATGACAACAGATGCATCGGACTATGCCTGGGGGGCACACATGGCAGGACAGTGTGTTCAAGGCATATGGACTGCAGATCAAAGGAATCTGCACATCAATCAAAAAGAGAAGCTAGCTGTACAGAATGCCCTGACAGCCTTCAAGGACCTCTTACATCCAGGAGATCAAAGGAATCTGCACATCAATCAAAAAGAGAAGCTAGCTGTACAGAATGCTCTGACAGCCTTCAAGAACCTATTACATCCAGGAGATCAAAGGAATCTGCACATCAATCAAAAAGAGAAGCTAGCTGTACAGAATGTTCTGACAGCCTTCAAGAACCTATTACATCCAGGACAACTTACAATAAGGACGGACAACACCACAGTAATGTGGTACATAAACAAGGGGGTACACACTCCTACCCTCTATGCAGGCAAGCAGTGACCTTGCGGAACACCACACTGGCTTACCAAGTTCAGTTACAAGCTCAATTCCTGCCAGGAAAAAAGAACACATTGGCAGACGACCTCAGCAGAAACATCATGGATCCCCATGAGTGGAAACTGGATCCACAAGTATTTGCAATGATAACTCAAAAATGGGGCCTCCCAGACAGACCTGTTTGCCAGCCCCCAAAACTATCAGCTAACAAAATTTTGTACAAGGGCACTTCACCATCAAGCTTGGAAAGTGGACGCACTCCCATTCAGTTGGAAAAACCTGACAGTATATGCCTTCCCTCCATTGCCTCTTCTCACAAAGGTGCTTCTGAAAGTCAGAAAGGAGAGACCACGACTGATACGCATAGCCCCAGACTGGCCACGCCAGCACTGGTACCCACTATTAAGGAATATGGCCCAGGGCCCACCTTGGATTTTACCACAAATTGCCCATTTGCTCACACAGCAAAACAATCAGATTCTGCACAGCCAGCTCAAAACCTTAAATTTGGCTGCATGGCAGATCACCTAAGCATCCAGCCAGCTCCTCTTCCTCAAGCAGTTATGGATGTTATTCTGGAAGCTAGGAGGCCCAGCACCAGGAAGTCCTACTCGGACAAATGGAAAAGGTTTTGCGCCTGGAACCAAGCTAAAAGCCAAAATACCTTTCAGCCTCACATGCCTCAGATTCTACAGTATTTAACTGAGATGTTGCATAAAGGACTTTTTTTTTCTTCCATTAAAATCCACGCATCAGCTATTTCAGCCCACTACAACACGGATCCACCCTTATTTTCACATCCACTTCTAAGGCAGTTCCTCAGAGGGGCAAAAAACATTAGGCCCCCCAGGAGAGCACCTACACCAACATGGGACCTCAATTTTGTTCTGGAAAAACTTACGCTACCTCTCTTTGAACCAGCTTTCTCTGCTGATCTAAAGTTTATATCATGGATGACTGCCCTGTTGCTAGCAATAACTTCAGCCAGAAGAGTCTCAGAGCTGCAGGCACTAATGGCAGTGGAACCTTTCCTCATTTTCCATCAAGACAGAGTTTCTCTACGAGCTAATCCTTCCTTCATGCCTAAGGTGGTATCCAGTGTGGCTTTAAATCAAGCCATCCACTTACCCACCTTCTTTCCAAATCCACAGAACAAAGGAGAAAGACTCCTGCACTCCTTGGACATTCACAGACAACTACGTTACTACTTGGATAAAACTAAGCTTTTCAGAAAATCTGACCAGCTCTTTGTATCCTATGCTACAGCTTCACAAGGGAAGGCCATCTCAAAACAGACCATTTCCAAATGGATAGGACATTGCATTCGTGTTTGCTACACCCACCATGGAAAACCAGTTCCTGCTAGCATAAGGCCCCACTCTACCAGGGCAGCAGCTACATCTACAGCCTTCCTCAGGGGGGTGCCAACCAAGAATATTTTGGAAGCTGCAACTTGGAGTTCAGTACACACCTTCACCAAACGCAATCACTTACCATTTTACTCTAAGACTAGAGCTGGCTTTGCCACTGCAGTTCTGCAGGGCCTTCTAGCCTCCTCTAACCCTGTTTCACTCCACCTCCCATCCTTAGCTTTGGGATTCTATCCAAGTGTGATGACTGCGGCAGGGTAACACGATGAACATAGTACAGTTTTGTACCTACCATAAATGTAGATGTTCGAGTGTATACCCTGCTGCAGTCCAGGTTACCCTCCCTCCATCCCCTCTGACCTAACTAATTAAACCTTTCAATGCCTTAAAATCTGATACTACCTTTGTGGTGTATTTGCTTATAGCTGGAGGGATGTTTTGTTTGTGCTAAACTTTTATTATTGGCACTATCAACTGACCACCATTTTGGGGGGCACCAGACATCTGGGGCAAGAAAAACTGAAGAAAATGGCGTCGGATGCCTCCTATATACCCCTGGCACACTGACGTCAGGGAAGAAGCGACAGCAACCGACGTCGGACCAAGACTTTGGAATTCAGGCCGACTGCGGGACCGCCTGACGACTGGATAACTCAAGTGTGTTGACTGCAGCAGGGTATACACTCGAACATCTACATTTATGGTAGGTACAAAACTGTACTTTTCTCATCTCTGCAGTACTGTGTTACAGTATTCTCCTCTATCTTTTCCATGAACATAATATACTCCACTTAGATCTCCAGAACAAAAAAGGGCGTGGCATTGCCATCCTGTACTCCAACCACCTCAGCATTACAAGTATTATGAAACCTATCCCATCATTTTCTCATGCTGAGCTACTTACAGCTAACCTTAAAATAAATTACCACACCACTATCACAGTAGCAGCCATCTATATTCCTCCAGGAGGCAACATTCCTCTGCTCGAAAATATTCTTTCATACTTTTCTCAACACATCCCCTTTGAAACTATCCTCCTTGGGGGTGTCAACATTAACTGGTTAACTCTCAGTAATCCAAACTCTAATACTCATATTAATTTATATGGCTTTACACAGCTAATCTCCCAACCTACCCATACAAACAACTCTCACATCTAGTACTCTTATTCACTATGTACTTGTATCTAATTCTTCCGAGTATCATAACCCTGAAACCCTGCTGAGCGATCATTCCCCTATAAAAGTGCTTAGGTTCACTCCCTACTTCTCAAAACCTCCTAAATTTATCACTTGTCATAAACTCTCTAACTTCCATCCAGAAACCCTTAATGCCCTCCTCTCTAACGTAAACTGGAAATTCCTTACCCAACTCCCACTAGAAGAAGCAGTCCTAGCTTTCAACTCCACCTTATTTAGCATCTTAGACTCACTCGGTCCCCCTCGCAAAGTCCAAATTAAGTCCACCATATCTCCGTGGCTTTCAAAAGCCACTCGTACCCTTATGATAACTAGAGACAAACTATGGAAAAAATGGTCACAAACTAAGCTCTCTGCAGACTTACAAAAATATAAAGAACTCAGAAATCTGACAAAAAACCTCCCAAACAAACCTCCCAAAGCCCTAAAATCTAATCCTACAAAATTCTGGAACACTATTAACCAAATATTACATCCCGGTAATCTTAGCTCCCCCAATCCATGCCCAGACAAGACATCTGAAGAAACTGCAATTATCTTCAATACCTATATTTTATCTATTCAATATCTAAGCTACTGAACCCTAAACCAAACCTCCTCTACTACTAACATCTCCAACTTTTCTGAACCTACTGCTAATACTATCTCCTCAAATACCTTCTCCCTCAAACCTGTATCTACTAGCTACATCAAAACTCTGCTCTCTAAATTAAAACCATGCTCAGCATCAACTGACAATATTCCTTCCACATTTTTTCTACTAGAAGCTGACTCTCTTGCTCTCCCTGTATCTATCCTAATTAATCGCTCTGTCTCTGAATCTAAAGTCCCTTCCATCTGGAAACAATGCTACACTCTATCTGTACACAAAGTAGGTAAGTCCTCTGATATCTCCAACTTTAGACCTATCGCTATCCTCTCCCCTCTCTATAAAGTACTAGAAAAATGTTTTTATAAACAAGTTATGCAGTATCTAATGCAGGAAAATCTGCTTACACCACCCACTCAACATGCTTTCAGACCCAAACATAGCACCACTACAGCTCTATTATTCTTCCTCAACATTGTCTCTATAGCCATGGATGACCATAAACTTATTTCTTGTCTATTCTTCGACCTCTCAAAAGCTTTCAACATGGTCTCACACTCTCTTCTGCTGCACAAACTGCATAACCTCAACTTCTCCTCTGATACTGTTGCATGGTTCTCCAGCTACCTCACTGATGGATCTCAATTAGTGAGATGGCACTGTGCACTCTCCCCTCCTCTCCCTGTCAAAATGGGTGTACCTCAAGGTCTGTCGTAGGGCCTTTACTTTGTAATATCTTTTCTAATCAGCTCTATACCTCCTGTCCTCGGTCATCTTTAGTGCAATACGCAGATGACTCTGCAGTCATCACCACAGCCAACTCTCCCTCTAAGCTCTTCTCAACTACTCGGGCATCTTTTAACTTGGTTGAAACATGGCCCTCCAACAACCAGCTCATCCTTAACCCTAAAAAAAACAAAGCTGTTACTCTTCCTACCTAAAAAGTTCAACACTATTAAACCCTTCTTCTCCATACAGTCCATTAATAACACTCCCATTCAGGTAGAATCCAGTACTAAGCTCTTGGGTGTAACCATCGATGGTCAGCTTAAATTTGACTTGTATGTTAACTGTATCAAAAAGACTCATTGAAAACTAGGGCTCTTTTGCCGTTACAAGAAATTCCTTACCTCTGAAGCCAAGATTACTCTCTCCTACCTACCTTCTACCCATTCTAATGTACAATTCTCAAATTCTAGCACTCCTGACCAAACTGGAATCTACCTACAACAAGGTAGCTAGATTTGCTGCCCAACAAACTTACAAATCCCATCACTGTCTCTCTCTAAAACACCTAAACCGGCTTGAATTACCCCACCAAGCTTCTTCTCTCAGCTCCAGATTATCCATTCTGTCCTATACCAGCCTTCCTACTGCCCAGCACTATCCCCTCTCATCTCCCATTATTCCCCCTCCAGACCTCTCCGAAGCTCTAACCAAGACCTATTACAAATCTACAAACCCAAGTGTAAATTTGGTCGCAACATGTACAGCTATCACCCCACTATTGCCTGGAATATGCTCCCACTAGAAATCAGGACCCTTACACATCCTAAACAATTTAGGACAGCCACCAAAGAGCACTTTAAAAAGTCACTGGTCCTGCCACTGCACTCTCCCTTCTTAACATCTCCTACTTCTTATACCTTAATATACTTTCTGCGCTTAACTCACTCTTCTCACTAGCTCTCTCTAATCTTCCTTGACTACTCTTTCTACTGTCTTCTAAAATCTATTAAGCAAATTGCCTCTGAGAAACATTCTATTGCAACTGTCTTGCCTTCATGCAACTACATCATGATAAAACTGGGTTTTTGTAACCACTTACCCCAAAAACTATACTCATCGTAATGACATATTTGTTTTTATACATCTTGAAATAGTTATACTACACTCCTGATTATTGACACTGTATAACATTGTATTGCTATTTAATGCCTTGTAATAATCCTGTAATGTTTGCTTTTTAATGCTAATTTATAATGAAAATTGTATATGTTGGAGCTTTTCTCCCTGGGCCTCCGCTGAAAAAGGGCTCTTTAGCTCAGTCGGACAATCCCGGTCAACAAATGTAAAGTAAATAAATACTTTGTTGAAGCACCTTTTGATTTAATTACAGCATTCAGACTTCTTGGGTAAATACCTGCCATCATTTAAAGAGATTCTGATTAACCCCAAATAAAGTTCAGCTGTCCTAGTAGGGTTTTCCTGACATTTACTCAGTAGCCTGCTACAGCAAAAGCCATGGTTTGCAGAGCGTTTACAAAGCATCAAAGGGATCTCATTGTTGAAAGGTATCAGTCAGGAGAAGGGTGCAAAACTTATCCACAGCATTGGATATACCATGGAACACTGTGAAGACAGTCATCAAAAAGTAGAGAAAATATGGGACAACAGTGACGTTGCAAAGAACTGGACGTCCCTCCACAATTGATGAAAAGACAAGACTAAAACTGGTCAGGGAGGCTGCCAAGAGACCTACAGCAACACTGAAGGAACTGCAATTCTGGCAAGTACTGGTTGTGTACTACATGTGACCGCAATCTCCCGTATTCTCCATATGTCTGGACTGTGGGGTACGTTTGCAACAATGGAGCCTTTTCTTACACACAAAAACATTTAGGCCAGTCTAAAATTTGCAAAACAATACATCAAGTCTTCCAAAAGCATGTGGGAAAATGTGTTATGGTCTGATGAGACCAAGGTTAAACTTTTTGGCCACAATTCCAAAAGGTATGTTTGGCGCAAAAACACTTTGCATCACCAGAACACCATCCCTGCAGTGGAGCATGGTGGTGGCAGTATCATGCATTGGGGTTGCTTTTTTTCAGCTGGAACTGGGGCTTTATTCAAGGTGGCGGGAATTATGAACAGTACCAAATACCAGTCACTTTCGGCCCAAAACTTTCAGGCGTCTGCTAGAAAGCTGTAGATGAAGAGGAATTTCACCTTTCAACATGACAATGACCGCAAACATACATCCAAATCAACAAAAGAATGGCTTTACCAGAAGAACATTAAAGTTTTGGAATGTCCCAGCCAGTGCCCAGACCTAAATCCAATAGAAAATCTGTGGGGTGACCTGAAGAAGGTTGTGCACAAGAGATAACCTCACTTTTGCAAGGAAGAGTGGGCAAATATTGCCAAGTCAAGATGTGCCATGCTGATAAGACTACTACCCAAGGGTGTGCACATTTACATAAACAGCTTATTGTACATTTTTTTATATTTTTCCCCTAACATATTTGTTTTTCAATTGAATTGTACAGGTTATAGGTCACATTAAAGGTGAGAACATTTTTGAAATGATTTATTGTGGTCTAATTTTTTTATATCACAAAAACCTGGCATTTTAACAGGGGTGGGTAAACTTTTTATATCCACTTTACATAGCCATTAGACATCATGGCTATAACTGCTGGGTGGAGTTGGGGTTGGCTGGATCAAAGTGACTGACCCTTTTGTCAGTTGCTCAGTTTAAACAGTTACTATCTGGCTTTGTAGAACTAGTGTGTATTTGTGAAAAGTAAATTGTACTACTTAACTAGACATTTGATATCCACAGAGTAGACAATTGCTGTCGCTGTCTCCTTTGAAGGAAATGGCTAGCTACCTGCTCAAATTTGCTTATTATTTTGGCTTCTCAGGACTGTGATTATGCAAAGCAGTGTGAGATATTTTAATGCACGCCGACCGTTTATAACGAATATGAAATACATTATGTGATTGTCCTCTTTTTATGACAGTTAATGCTTGAATTGTAGACAGAAGTGGTTGTAACTGCTTGGTGGGGGTTGCCTGGATGAAAGTGACACTGTTGTCTCTCACTTGCTCACTTTTAGTACCCAAACATCTGGGGGACTGGTGACCCCCACATACCAAGGCGGTACAAGTGGATTTTGACATGGGTTCATAATCTCCTCTGCCTAGTCTAAAATCAGCCCTGCTCATAAGTGTACACAGAAGGTCTGTGTACATGTGTGGATGGGGCTGCTGATGATGTAATTATTGCTTTAGCAATCCTCATAAACCTCAGAGGTCACTGTATCTTTTGTTTATGCTGTCCTTACTTCTTTCTTTCCACGTGTGCTTCAGAAGGGTGCATGGAGGGTTATTATAGCCTGTACGGATGTACTGTACTACCTCTAGAAATATGAAAACATGATTGTAACCTTTTTTCATTTTCCTCTGTCAAACATCTGATGCAGGTACAGGTGGCTGTCTTTTGGGGGAGTAAATGCGCATGCTGTTCTTCGTCTTACAACAAATAAGTTGTGTCTTTTGGGGGAGTAAATCCGCATGCTGTTCGTCTTGCAACAAATAAGTCATGTTCTGTTTGTTTTTAGTTTTCTCTTAGTCTGACATTAGGCTGCATAGATGAATGGATAAGAGGTGAGGAGGCATGCTGTACATAAATGACAGCAGCTTGAAATGACTGTGGGCATTCGTAATTTTAATCTCAACTTGACAAAAGGGGAGAAACACAGGAAGTGATTCCCTGTTTTGAGGTGGGGAGGGACAGGTACAATGTTATATGTATTCTCACGAGCATTTGTCTATTCAGTTTGTGAGCTGTCATTTGGTCAGCTTTCAGCATTAAAATTTGAATAGAACTTATTTCATTGAAATAAAAAAAAAAAAGATTGAATTTCTTTTCTGTATGCATAATTTTTGATCTGAAGTAGGCAGACTTCATTTGTCTGCAACCTGTGGGTATCGGATCCGACATCGGATCCGAGCCGGCAGTTCAAAAGCTTTAGGATCCGAGCTCCTAGCTCCTCCCTCTACCCATAACCCCTTGCCAAGCCCTGACTGACCTCAGATTTTCATTTGCCGCGTTCGAGTAGCCAACGGATTTCACAAGCTCCTAGTAGCAAGTATTTCTCTTTGATATTGTGACAGAAAAATTTCCTTTTTCTTTAAAAAATTTAGTTAAGAGTGTGTGCTTAGGCTTTTCTCCTCCCTTTAGTTTAATTTTTTCTACGGGTTTTGCATAGCTTTTGAGTCTGTTTGTGTGTGTTAGTGTAGGCCTGTTAGGGTGTAGTCATGGCAGAAGCCCCTAAGGCTGTGTTTTCGAAATGTACCGAGTGTGGCCACAAGCTTTCTCCAGCTGATGGCCACACTCGTCAAGAATGTCTGGGGATTGAACACCTGTCATCTGGTTGTACCATATGTGCAGGGTTCAACCCCCGGGCTTTAAGGGAGCAGAGGTCGAAGTTGGTTCTGGCAGGACTTATCCCTCCTGAATTGGCTTCGGCCTCTGCCCCTGCTAATCAGCAGCCCTCCCCGGGTGCTGCGGTCTCCCTTTCCCCAGCAGGGACTCAACCTCCCACCAAGAAGCCAGAGGATAGGGAGACCAGGAGAGAGAAAGAAAGGCACAAGGAGAGGCACCACAAACGGCGGGCCGATACCTCTGTCTCCTGTGGCTTCTAGCTCTCCTCCTCCTCATCTCCATTCCCCCCGGTTCTCTCCTGGACTCGAGGAGGTGGAGACTAGTCCTCCTTCGAGGTCAGCGAGGCGGCACTCCAGGTCCACCTCGGTGGCCTCATCGAGGTCTACCTTCTCTGTCTGAAGCGGATATGGACCGTTTCATCCAGGCCCAGATGCAGATGGGAGTGCTCCTGGCCCCCCCCAATCCGGGGGAGGCCTTGACCCCATGTTTTGCCCCCATAGCTCCTTCTCCGACCCGACTCCCGGGTTCGGAGCTGTCGGAGCTGGGCAGAGTTGAATCCGGGGGTGGTTCAGATCCGATTGGTCGGCGCACCTTGGATCCGATCCATCCCTTGAGTGCTTTGGGTACTTCGGATCTGACCTCTCTGAGCCGGGGGCCGAGCCTCGGATCCAAGGGAGCTGTTGTGTCTTCAGCTCCGTCTAGGTCGGAGCGCACCGGTCTCTCGGATCCAACAGTCTCGGCGCCGGCTCTGATCCATGCGTCGGATCCGAGTGGGGGTCGGCTCTCAGGGCTTAGAGAGGTCGGCTCCCCCTCGGCCTTCGACGTGGTGGAAAGGGCACTGTTGAGGACTTCCGGACCCTGTCTCAGCTCCACCCCGCACTCCCTCGCAGCTGGGCCAGGCTCCCATCAGCCGGTCCCAGGGACAGCCCGCCTCGATGTCCCAAGTAGTTCCCTTGGAACATCTGGGTGCTGGCGAGGACTCCTCGGACAGTCCCCCTGAGGAAGTGCCTCGCAAGTGTAAGAGGAGGCACGTGGACTCCCCTGAGTCCATTACTGAAGACACAGACTTGGATGAAGGGGAGGGCTCCCCAAGATCACCCCCAGAGGATGTCTCATATGGAGACTTTATGGAAATGTTAAGGATCGGGGGGGGTCTGCCCCCAAGGCCTCCTCAGACGAGTCTGTGTTCTTGGAGGCATTTGAGGTGGGCCCATCTACCTCTTGGGTGTCCCCTCCTGCCGATCCTCTGGTGGACCTTATTGCCACCAGAGCGTGGAAGGACCCGGACACCGTTGAGCCTATTCCCAAGCACCCGGATCATATCCTTAGTCCCCCTGCAGACCGCACACATTGGAGTAAGGGACCCCCAGTAGATGCCATGATGATGGCTGCAGCCACAAAGAGGGAGTTAGCTCAGGAGAGTCCCTCTATGCATCCCCCGAGCAAAGAGTCCCGCTCGATGGATCGCATTGGGAAGCGAGTCTTTAGTTCAGCAACCTTCTCTTTGAGGGTGCTGAACTACATGGCACATGTCATAAGGATGCAGCGAGACCTGATTAAAGAGTACGCTGCACCCCCCCCCAGAGTCCATGTCGGCGGAGGACAGACACGTGTACTCCACCCATATGGCCACTCTCAGAGCGTTCTCTAATACTTCTATGCGGCTACTTTCTCACGCAACTGAGGGAGCCGCTAGAGCTAGTGGATCGGGCCTTGTCATGAGGCGTCAGGCCTGGCTCCGCCACTGTGACTTTGCAGAGCCCTTCAAAGCGACCTTCGCAAATGCCCCCTTCGATGGTTCTGCCCTTTTTGGCAAAACAGTTCGCAAAATGCTGGTCCAGAGCGAAAAGGACGGGAAGACGCTGTCTACCATCGGAGTCCGCTTCTCAGCTCCCCAGCGGTCCTTCTCAAAGAACCAAAAGGGACAGAAGAAGATATGGTTCCGGAAATCGCAGCAATCCCAACCTGCTCCGGACAACCAGTCCTTCCGTGGCAGAGGAGGACAAGGGGGTCGCCGTCCTAGAGGCAGAGGGGCTCCTAGGAACTTTGGGTCCAGAGAACCTTTCTCTGACAGACCTACACAGCAACCCTGAGGGGTTGCCCGGCCGCCCATCTCTGGAGGCGGTTGGGGGGCGGTTTTCGAAGCACCTGACAACATGGGAGTCAATCACGTCAGACTGTTGGGTGCTTCGGGTGATATCCAGAGGCTATTCAGTCCCCTTTCATGGAATTCCCAGATCCCGATGTACCACCCGATCAAAGGGAGGCAGCAACTATCGAGATCGCGCAGCTGCTAACAAAATAGAGCCATCCAGCGCGTCCCGCGAGATCAGACCGGATCAGGGTTTTACTCCAGGTTCTTCTTGGTGCCAAAGAAGACAGGGGACTTAAGACCAATTCTAGACCTGTCACAACTGAACCTGTCTGTAACCAAGCAAAAATTCCGGATGGTCACCTTACAATCTATCCTCCCCATTTTGCGGGAGAACGACTAGATGTGTTCCATAGACCTCAAGGACGTGTACTACCACATTCTGATGGACAGGCGGTCCAGGAGGTTCCTTCGCTTCTGGCTGGGAGCCAGTCACTACCAGTTCAGGGTCCTACCCTTTGGTCTCACCTCTGCCCCAGGGTGTTTACCAAAGTACTAGCAGTGGTAGCAGCCCACCTGAGACTCCAGGGAATTCAAGTGTTTCCATACCTGGACGACTGGCTCCTCACGGCGTCATCAAGGCATCTGCTGTGCTCAGCCAGGGACTATTTCCTTCACATAGCCCCTCGGCTGGGCATCACCATAAACAAAGAGAAGTCTTCACTGAATCTCACACAGCTTATAGACTTTATAGGAGGAAGATTGGACACAAGAAAAATGCGGGCATTCCTCACCCCAGATCGTCTGTCCAACCTGAGGTGTCATGTCGCGGCCATCTTACGACCTGCTCCGACGGCAGCTTCAGTCCTGAGGGCCCTAGGTTCAATGGCGGCAGCCATTCCGCTTCTTCTTCATGCTCGACTACACATGCGGATTCTTCAATGGACCCTCCAGGTCCAATGGTCCCCGCTTTACTTCCCTCTCAGCAGCCCGATAGCTATCAGCAAAGCATGCAGGAGCTCCCTTTTTTGGTGGCTCCAGTCAACGGAACTCCTAACAGGGAGACCTTTCTGTGCTGCTTTCCCCCTAGCCACGGTGACCACGGACGCTTCTCGCCTCGGGTGGGGGGGACATTCAGCGGGCAAAATTGTCCAAGGCACGTGGAACAGTTCAGAGACCTCACTGCATATAAATGTCCTGGAGATGAGGGCGGTGCTATTAGCGCTGCAAGCACTACACAGCCTTCTCCCTGCAGGGACTATTGCTATCCAGACGGACAACATGTCGGTAGTCTGGTACATCAACAAACGGGGGAACCAGGTCCTATCCCCTTTGTCGAGAGGCCATGAGAGTCTGGGAATGGGCAATCTCCACCAATCGCTTTCTTGTGGCAACGCACATTCTGGGAAGGTCCAACATCCTAGCGGACAAGCTCAGTCGCAGCATTCTTTCCCCTCACGAATGGTCTCTCAACACTCTAGTAGCGAAGCAGATTTTTGCCACCTGGGGGCAACCCTGTTGCGATCTTTTTGCTTCTCCCTCAAACGCCAAATGCAACAGTTTCTTCGCTCTATTTCCCCCATTCGGGGAATCCCTGAGAGATGCCCTGGTGCATGCTTGGCCTCCCGGTCTCCTTTACGCTTACCCTCCACTGCCTCTAATGCAGAAACTTTTGCAGAAAGCCAACAGTTTGGGGAGCAAAATGATTCTCATTGCCCCGTTCTGGCCTCGTCAACCTTGGTTCCCTTTTGTGTGGTCTCACAGAGTGAATCCGCCCTGGATTCTAGATCCGATTCCGGATCTCATCTCCCATCCTCAAGGGCTTCCAATTCCGAACCTTCACACCCTAAAATTGACAGCCTGGCTGCTCCAGTTCCATCCCTGATAAGGACTCCCATTATCTCGACACCAGTGAAAGCCATATTAGTGGCGGCCCATAAACCTTCCACTAGGAAGGTTTATCGAAGCAAATGGAAGAGGTTTTCTATTTGGGCAGAACATAACCTTGACCCTTTTTCTGCACCACTTTCGGCGGTACTGGACTTCTTGACAGACCTTTTTCAGCAAGGAGCAAGCTCTTCCACGGTAAAGGTACAGATGGCAGCTATTTCCCATTACCATGTGGGTCATGACTCAACACCTCTCATGGCTGCAAAAATTTGCAAAACCTTCCTCAAAGGTGCATTTCTCTTGAGACCTCCGGTTAAGGAAGCTATACCACCTTGGGACTTATCTCTAGTCCTGCAGGCCCTAACCGCTCCCCCCTTTGAGCCTGCAGCCTCTGTGGATTTGAAATACCTTTCCTGGAAAACTGCTTTCTTAGTAGCCATTACATCAGCTAGAAGAGTTTCTGAACTCCAGGCTTTATGCGTCAAACCACCGTATCTTTCCTTTTTTCCTGATAGGGTTTTCCTCAGGACCAATCCTTCCTTTCTACCGAAGATTTCTTCAGAATCCAATATCAACCAATCGATTAACTTGCCAGTTTTTTTCCCCAACTATAAAAACAAAGGAGAATATAAATTACATTCTTTAGATGTTCACAGACAGCTCCATTTCTATATTCACAGAACAGCTGGTCATAGGAAATCCGATCAACTGATGTTATGTGATCCTATCTCGCCTACATTCTGTACTGATGGGCTCGGAGCCCTCCCCTCTCCTCTCTCCTCAGCAGCATATTATGCTATAGCTATTATTCTTATTGGCTGAGCTCCCAGGATGCACCACCACTAATCCCCCAGATCTCATTTGGGTCTCAACTTGGCTGGGCTAAGTACTAATTTATTTAGACTTTTCCTGTCAGGAATTTGAACCCAAAAGCTGTTTTAACAGCTATTGTTGTGTGTATTTGGTGATTTTGTTGAGAAATTTGTCTTTTTGTTAAGGGAAGGTTTCCCATTTTAGTTAGAGTTAGAGGGTCTTGACCTCTCTTTCTGTGTTTTCTTGTGCAACTGTGTTATTGTGTCAAAAAAACTTTATATTTTGAACTTAAACTAGCTAGTTTTTGGTGTTATCTTAGATAGCTGTATTATTTCTCTTTAGTCATGGTGGTTTTAAGATGTCCATAAGAATCATGTAGCATGTGTCAAAACAAATTAAAGTCAGTCGGAACCGACTGCCAAAAATAGGCAGACTTCTCTCCATCTCCCGGACGGACGGGAGGGGCGGGCGGGCGGCCTCCTCGCCTCCTCAGTCCCCGGTCCCTAGTCCTTTGGAGCGATGGAGAAATCGGGTTCGACCCCGATCGTATCGTCCAGATCATCCAAGATGTCTGATTCGGACATCGACAGTGCTCAGACTCTTCCAGTCTGTCCCAAGTCTTCCTCTCGGTGCGCTGCTGGGCGGGGGTGCTCACCCGTCATGGGCATGGGAGGTGGGACCCTCCCAGGATTCTGGTGGTCCCGAATCATCTTTGGCTACCTCCACGGTCTCCCCAGCTCCTTCCCTGCATACAGACTGGGTCTTTGGCAGTCCCCTGTCCGGCCTGAGGTTACTCCTGGAGGTCCTTCTGAAGCTTCTTCAGAAGAACCCCAGGAAAAGATCATGCAAGAGGAAGCTGATGAGTCTCTTACATCAGACACTGATCTCGATGATGCAGGATGATGTCTCCTTTGCAGACATCCTGGAAGCCCTTAAACAACGAGGCGCTGGCAGTCCAAACCCCTTCTGCTGATGAGTCGGTGTTCCTTAAGGCCAGCTCTTGGATTTGATCTGTCGAGCGGGCGGGGGAAGACAGACTCTTGTGGAACGTGCCTGCTCGTCCGAATAAGTTCCTCTCGGCACCCCCTGAAAAGAGTTTCTAACTAAAGGTGTGGCTGTAGATGCTGGTGGCATCTGCTACCCAGCAAGATGTAGCAGAGGCATCCTCCTAATAAGGAGTCTAGGAGCATGGATCGGTATGGAAAGCACACCCTAAGTTCAGCGGCCTTTACATTAAGGTCCTTAAACTACCTTACGCACTTTACTAGATTTCAGAGGGATCTGATTAAAGAACTTTCCGATACCCTCTTGGGTAACCTGCCTGAGGAGCTGGCCCAGACGGTTGGCTCTCAGCTGGCTATATTGTCGTCCATTTCAAACTCGTCCATGAGGCTCATTTCTTATGCGGCCGAAGGGGGAGTAGGCGCGCGGTACACAGCATTGCTCTGATGGGTCCTCCTGTTTGGACCCAAGGTAAAGGACACACTGACCACTGCGAACAGGAGGGTAAGACTCTGACTGCCGTAGCATGATTTTCCACTCCCTTCGGCCTTATCCCAAGGCTAAAGAGGAGGGAAAATGTGGTTCCGTAGATCTCACAGAAGCCCTCTCAGCAGGAGGATCCCCTTCCAGAGGCAAGGCGGCAGAGGCCCTCGCAACACTGGAGACCGCGAGTCCTTTCGAGGCTCTTCAGCCTTTCACAGTCCCTGAGGGATTGCCCGACTGTGCAGCTCCGAGCCAGTCGGGGTCATTTTTCAACCACTAAAAGCCTGGGAAGGTATCACTCAGGACCGATGGGTGCTTCGATTATCGCTTACTCAGGACCGATGGTGCTTCAATTATCGCGGAGAGCACCATCCCTTTCTCTCACTCTCCACCTCAGTCCAAAAAAATCCCAGACCCGCCACCCAGTCAACGGGATACTGCAGCCTCAGAAGTTTCAAAGCTGCTGCAAAAGGAGTCATCCAACCGTCCCCCGCAGACCAGATCGGATTAGGGACTTACTCAAGATTCTTTTGGTGCCGGGACTTGAGGCCCATTTTGGACCTCAGCATTCTAAACCGTTCAGTCAGAAAGTCCAAGTTCTGAATGGTCACCCTGCAAACCATTCTCCCATTGCTGGAGAAAGGTGTTTGGATGTGCTCCATAGATCTCAAGGACGCTTATTACTATATCATGGTACATCAAGCGTCCAGGAGACATCTGTGCTTCAGCCTAGGAGGCAGTCATTTTCAGTTCTGCCCTTTGGTCTCACCACAGCCCCAGGGTGTTCACCAAGTGTTTGGCAGTCGTGACTGCTCACCTGAGAAGTCTAGGATTCCAGGTGTTTACTGGCTCCTAACTGCCACCTCCAAGCATCTACTACTGCGGAGCCTAAGCCACTATATCACTGGGCAATTCCTTGGAATCACCTTCAATTGGCCAAAGTCTGTGTTGCTGCCATCTCAACGAATAAGATTCATAGGGGTAGAGATAGACTCAAACCGAATGCGGGTCTATCTACCTACAGACAGAATACAAACCATACAGACTCAAGTTCGAGCCTTACTTCCCAGGTCCAAAGCCCCAGCCAGAATGGTCCTGCAGCTATTGGGATCCATGTCCGCCACGGTTCTTCTAGTCCCCTTGGCAAGGTTGCACATGAGAATTCTCCAGTGGCTTCTTTCAGCTCAGTGGTCCTTTCAGGAACTCCCTCTCAGTCACCTCATATGGGTCACGGAAACATGCAAATGGGACCTTCGCTGGTGGCTAGTGCCCTCCAATTTGGATCAGGGACCCTTTGTTCCACCTCCTCCTGCGGCCACTTTGACCACGGACGCCTCCCAGATGGGGTGGGGGGGCATTCCCTGGGCAGGTCAGTCCAAGGCAAATGGCACCCAGAAGAGACCCTACTTCATATCAACATCCTAGAAATGAGGGCGGTGCTTCTGTCCCTTCAAGCCCTTCACGATTACCTCCCTCACACTCAGACAACATGTCAGTTGTCTGGTACCTGAACAAACAGGGAGGGACCAGATCCTATCCTCTTTGCAGAGAGGCCATGAGAGTCTGGGAATGGGCAGTCTCGACCAAATGCTACTCATATCCCGGGCATGTCCAATGTGATAGCCAACAGACTGAGCAGAACCATCCTCTCTCCTCACGAATGGTCTCTGAACATGACAGTTGCAAGTCAGATTTTCAGCAAATGGGGAGTTCCGTGTTGCGACCTCTGCGACTCCACTGAATGCAGTGCAAAAATTCTTCTCCCTAAGAAGAGCCCCATGGACGCACTAGCCCGTCCTTGGCCCACCGGCTTGCTTTATGCCTTCCCCCCAGTTCCTCTCCTTCCCAGGGTGATCCAAAAGGCATCTCTCTTGGGAGCAAAATGATCTTAGTTGCTCCTTACTGGCCTCGTCAAGTATGGTTTCCCTATCTTCGGAAATATGCTCTGGAAGGTCCATGGTTCCTGGATCAGATCCCAGACCTTTTGGTTCATCAGTCGGGACTATTCCACCAGTCCCTGCACACCTTAAAATTGACGGCTTGGCTCCTCCTCTTCCAACTATAGTCAGGAGTCATACATTGGATCCAGAGGTTGTACACATATTATCTTCGGCCCATAAGTCTGCTACAAAGAAACTGTATTCTAGCAAATGGAAAAGATTTGCTATTTGGGCTCAACTCCGGGCCCTGGATCCCATCACTATTCCCGTGGCAGAAGTACTAAAAGTTTTAACTTCTCTTTTCAATCAAGACTCTTCAGTCTCTACCATCAAGGTTCAATTGGCAGCGATTTCCAATTTTCACGAATCTATAAACCCACCTTTAATGAGCAACAGATTGTGTAAGACCTTCTTGAAAGGTGCTTTTAAGACCTCCGATATCTCATCCTGCTCCTCCATGGGATCTCGATGTGGTGTTACGCGCCTTAACTTCCTCCCCCTTCGAACCGGCAGCTACATGTGATCTAAAATGTCTATCGTGCAACTGCTTTCCTGGTGGCGATTACTTCTGCCAGAAGAGTTTCAGAGCTTCAAGCTTTGTCTGTAAAACCCCTTTCACAAAGACAGAGTATCTCTCAGGCCAAATCCTTCCTTTGTCCCTAAAGTTTGTTCCAGTTTCTGCCTACAACAATCGTTAGAACTTCCAGTTTTTTTTCCAAAATATTCTAACAAAGCAGAATTCATATTCCACACATTAGATGTCCACAGGCAGTTGCGTTTTTATTTAGACAGGACCAAACAAACAAGGAAAACAGATCAGTTGTTTGTATCCTTTGCAGACAATAAATTGGGCAAAGCTGTCACAAAGGTCACTATTGCCAAATGGATCAGGGACTGTATTACTCAAGCTTATTCTTATTCTAACAAAGAGCTTACCACCTCTGTCAAAGCTCATTCTACAAGGGCTATGCATTTCATTCTAAGCTTGCCATTAGTGACATTTGTGCTTTTCATTTCCCACTACAAATTGGATGTGGCATCTAGAGGACGAGCTTCATTTGGTTCCACAGTGCTCAGGAGAGTTTTCCAATGAGCCACCTAGGATTTAGGTGCTAGGGACGCTGTCCCATCAGTACAGAATGGATAGGATCACATAACATCTTTTAGTTATGTACTTACCATAACTTTAGATGTTTGGGATCCATCTCCTCCTTCCCCCTTCCTTGGAGATCAGACGATATCAGAAGGTCCGAATCCTGTTGTTTCATCTTGAAACATCTAACAATGTTATATAAACAAGTTGTGCATGTGTGCATGAATGCGGACAAACAAGATCTGGGGGATTAGTGGTGGTGCATCCTGGGATAAGAAATAGCTCAGCCAATAAGAGGCCGCCCATCAGTACAGAATGTAGGAGAGATGGATCCCAAACATCTAAAGTTATGGTAAGTACATAACTAAAAGTTCGTCTCCTTTGCAAAATTCGCCTTGGGTAAGGCAGTCTCTAAGGTTACCCTGTCGAAGTGGATTTCTAACTGTATCTTGCAGGCTTATGACACCTCAGGAAGACCAGCTCCTCAGAGAATTACAGCACACTCTACAAGGGCAGTATCCACGTCTGCTGCTTTTAAATCTAGAGTGCCATTAGATGATATCTGTGCAGCAGCCACTTGGACCTCATCTCATACTTTCATCTCGCATTATAAAGTGGATGTTGTTTCCAAAGGGAGAGCATCCTTTGGCTCTGCGGTGCTCCGGAACATCCTTCCATGACGGCCGCCCAAGATTTAGGTAGCTGGGGACTCTGTCCCACAGGTTGCAGACAAATGAAGTCTGCCTACTTCAAATTAAGAAGTTATGTACTCACCATAACGTTCCATCTGAGTAGGTGACTTCATTTGGATGTAACCATCCCCCCCTCCATCCCCCTGACCTTCTTAGCATTATTAGCCCTGGTTTTCCAGGAATCTGTTATATTAGTATTTACAGGGCAAACTCAATCTGAGGTCAGTCAGGGCTTGGCAAGGGGTTATGGGTAGAGGGAGGAGCTAGGAGCTTAGATCCTAAAGCTTTTGAACTGCCGGCTCGGATCCGATGTCGGATCCGATACCCACAGGTTGCATCCAAATGAAGTCACCTACTCAGATGGAATGTTATGGTGAGTACATAACTTCTTATTCAGGCCATTATTGGATCAAAAGACTGGGGGAAAGAGCTCTAAAATGCACCTCAGAAAATTTGTAACCCAGTCGCCCCAGGTGACTAGGAGACCTCAGATCCCCAGCTTAATTTGGTTATTACAGTGTAGTCTTAATCAGTTAGGGTGTGTTGAAAAGATGCAAGAAAAAAGCAAAGTTGAAGAGGCAACCAGAATATATTTTTTATCATAGTTTTCATTCAGGCCATTGTTGGATGAAAAGGTTGTTGAAACTGTAGTATGTATCTCAGAGCATATAGAAACCCCACAGGTCTCGTAGCTTCTAGCAGCTTAGTGACCCACAGAGCCCCCGGCTTAAACCAGTTATTAAAACTGCAGATATTAGTGTGGTTTTGGTCACGTTAGGATGTGATGAAAGGATGCAGGAAACAGCAGATTTGAAGAGTAAGATTAAACCACTTGGGTCATAGATCTGATTTTGTCAGTTTTCATTTTATCCTTGACAAATGGGTTCAGTTCCAAGCATCGGAACGGACTCTGCCATTACTACAGCTCGCAGAAGCCAAAAACTCTTGAGGCTAACCTTTTACCTACAATGCTCCTCTTGCTCTTACCTCAGATCTCTTTTGCCACTTTTCATGTCTGACGTGATTGCTAGTACTCTCGTGCAAGCTAAGTAAAAGTTTATTTTTTCTTATTGCATTCCGACTATTCAGTAGTCTTGGCTCCCTTAGCCTATCTTTTAAAAATTTGCACCTCTCCTGAAGTTTTCCATACTTTTTGTATCTTCATCTGTAATATGTTCATATTCTTGACTCATTGTTGATAGTCTCAGCTCCCTTACCCTATCTTTTAAAAATTTGAATCTCTCTGGAAGTTTTCCATACTTTTTGTATCTTCATCTGTAATATGTTCATATTCTTGACTGTCATTGTTGATAGTCTATATGTTCATATTCTTGACTGTCATTGTTGATAGTCTCAGCTCCTTTACCCTATCTTTTAAAAATTTGAACCTCTCCTGAACTTTTCCATACTTTTTGTATCTTCATCTGTGATATGTTCATATTCTTGACTGTCATTGTTGATAGTCTTTTCCTTTGTGTAACTTTCCTGGTTGTTTTCTTAAAAACAAAAAAGTAGATTTATAGTAATTTCTCTCCTTCTGCTTCTTTAGTGCATGTGCATTTGTGTGTGGCCTGATTGCCTTTTTTTTTTGGAGCAAGACATGGCTGATAAATCTAAAGCTCCTTTGTGGCTTAAGAAATGCCAGAAATGTGAGCACAAGATAACATTTTCTGATGTATACTTGGTGTGTCTACTATCTAGGTCCCCTCCATCTTCAAGAGGCCTGCTAGATATGCCATTCTTTTAGCCACAGAGCTTTAGTAGAAAGAAAAGTTAATCTTGAAAGGCCTTTTCCCATCCGCTTTTTAGCAAGGCCATATCTGGTTCCAAAAAAGGTAAATGTAAAATTGATGTATCATCATCTTCTTCCTCTTCCTCTGCTAAATTCTCAGAGAAACTAAAGAAAAAGTGTGTCGGTGCCAACATTTCCTAGGCACCGTCTTCAAAAAAGCTAAAGTCTTTGGTTCCTACAGTTTTTTTGGAACCGGCAGACGTACCAAAGATGCTGGTTCCTACACCTTCTTTGGAACCAAACCTACTGTATAAGACAAAAGTCTTCATCACCAGAGGTTTCTGGTGAAAAGCATCTTTACCAATTGGCACCGCAATTATCGGTGCAGACTCTTTCCTCAGTGCCAACCAGTTCGGCTCCAAGAAAGCTATCAGGGGAGTGTTTCATGTTGACACTACCTAGAACTTCATAGTCTCCCTCTTTTAACCCTTTCCAGATAGGCTGCCTTCACCCTTTCTAGAAAGGCCAAAATCATCATCCATTCTGTCTCTCCATTCCACCAAAAGGTGAATAAGATACTCTGGAAAGAAGATTGACAAGTTCCACCGTTGCTGCTGTGGCTCCACGGGCTTAGGGTCATAAGTTTATTTTACTCCTCTGACACTTCCTCATCTAACTTCAGCTGAAGCTTTAGAGCCCCCGGCTCTGCGTTTCCTTTTGCCAACTGTATTGGAGCCGAAGATGTCTGTGTTTTCAGACCCAATTCTTGCTCCGAGTTCTTTGGTTCAGTTGGAACCGGAAGCGTCCTGAAGCCACATCTCTCCTGTTGGCTCTGAGGGGCTAGAGTCGACTCCTAGTTTTTCAGAGCCTTTTGTGCACCTTGCAGCCTCAGCATGGATCAGTTTGACTCTGGCTTTGGTCTTGGGAGGTGTCTCCTGTGAGCAGGGAGTGACCATGGTTCTGAGGCAGTCTTTCTCTGTTCTGGGCTCCCTTCCTCCTTAGGGTGGGCCAGCTTTTGAGACTATGGCAAGGGGCCATGACTGCAGCAGTTAGTCAGTCAGCACCTTACACTTTGGAGCAGATACCCTTGCCTTCCTTGCACCCAGATATTCAATCAGTAACTCCTCTTGATCAGTGGGCTCCATAACTGCAGGATGCCCAGACGGGAATTACCTCTTCTGATAGTTCCCCAGATCATCCCACTGAGGAGGTTCCTCAGAAGAAAAAGTGCAAGAGGAAGGAGTTACATTCTTCAGAGGAATCTATCACCAAAGACACCGACTTGAGTGAAGGGGAGGAATCCCCAAGGTCATCCCCTGATTGTCTCCTTTGGAGACCTCCAGGAAATATTAAAACTGGTGACAAAGTCCCAAAATGCCTCTCCTGAGGAGTTAATGTACCTGCAGGCTTTTAGCACTCTACCATCCACCTCTTTGGTGACTCTGCCTGCTGATGAGCTTATGCAGGTGATCTCTCAGTGGGCATGGAAGGCCACGGATACCATAGCACCTATCCCTCGGAGACCTGACAAAATTCTGTCTGCCCCTGAAGACAAACCATTCTGGGCCAAGGGGTTAGGTGTTGATGCCATGGTCATGGCGGCAGCCACAAAAAAGGAACTGGCTGAGGAGAGTTCCTCTATCCATTCACCCAGCAGAGAGTCTCAGGCGAAGGATAGGTTTGGGAAGTGGGTCTGTGCTTCACTGACCTTTGCATTAAGGTCCTTGAATTTTTTGGCATGCTTCACCAGACTTCAGAGGGATCTGGTCAAGGAGTTATTGGATAACCCTCCAAGAAACCAGGAACCATTTCTGAGGACATCTAAGAAAAAGGGGCTTCCCAGTTGGCTGGCTTGGTAGGAGACACTACTGGATGTGCCTGTGTCACTTTGTGGTGCCATTTTAGTCTTCATCAATGCATCCTTTGGATCATCCCTGTTTAGTCCAAAGGTTGGAGAAACTTTATCCAGGTGTGAAAAAGATGGAAAGACACTTTATGCTGTGGCTGTATATTTTTCCACTCCTCAATGACCATTCTCTAGAAATCAGAGACGCAGTGGAAAAATGTAGTTCAAAAAGTTCCTAGGGCCTTTTCATGACACACATGGAGGTAGCTCCCCCAGGAGCAAAGGGGAGAACTTCAATGGAAGAGACCACCTTAGTGGCAGAAGTGGCCTGCAAAATCAGAATTTCAGAGATTCTTTCTCTGGTAAACTCTACCAGCACTCCTGAAAAGGAGGCCCAACTGTCTTCCTCTGGAGGCAGTCAGGGGACATGTAATCCTGCACTAAAATGCCTGGCTTCAAATAGCATCAGATGCTTGGATGCAGAGGATTATATCCAGAGGCTATACAATTCCCTTTTCTCTTCCTCTTCCCATATGCAAGAAAATCCCCAATGTTCCACCCAGTCAGAGGGAACAAGCAGTTTTAGAAATTCAGAAACTGCTAGAAAAAGAGTCATCCAAGAAGTCCCACCAGACCAGAAAGAGTCCAGAATTTACTCAAAATTTGTTTTAGTGTGAAAGAAGGCAGGGGACTGAAGACCAATTTTGGATCTAAGTGCACTGAACAAATGGGTTCACTATACCAAATTCCAGATGGTCACAGTACAGTCCACTCTTCTCTTTTTGGAAGAAGACAAGTGGATGTGCACAGCAGATCTTCAGGCTGCGTATTACCATATAAAGATGGATAAACTATCCAGAGGATTCATCCACTTCTGGCTGAGAGCCAGTCACTTTCAATTCAGAGTTCTGCCCTTTGGTCTCATCACAGTCCCCATAGTGTTCACCAAGTGTATGGCAGTAGTAGCAGCTCACTTTAGACTGTAGGGATTCTGAGTGTTTCCATATCTAGACAATTGGCTTATTACCACCCCGACGAGGCATGAATTGATATAAGGAAGAAACCATGTAATTCACATTTGCTCTTACCTGGGGTTTAACTGTAAATTACAAGAAACTAAAATTAACCTCAACACAGAATTTAGAGTTCATAGGAGCCCTTCTAAATGCTCAAACTTCTATAGCTTCTCTTCCGTCTGTGAGATTACAGAAAATCAGCGTTTAGGTACAGAAACTAATCAGAAACAGAAAAGTTAACCACTCATGTAGTGTTTAAAGCACTGGGCTCCATGGCTGAAGCTATAACTCTAGATTCCGTAGCAAGATACCACATAAAGATACTACAGTGGTTACTAGCATCCCAGTGATCAATGTCACACCAACCAATGTTAGATCTGATTTTGATCAATCACTGCAAAAAGGATTTAGCTTGGTGGATGCATTCTGAACACATTCTTTTAGGCTGTCCCCTTTGTCCCATCACAACCCCAAGCCATAGTGACCACAGATGCCTCCCAGATTGGGTGGGGTGCTAGACTGTCCAAGGCACTTGGTCCCTCACAGAGGCTGACTTGCATATCAATGTGCTGGAACTAACAATCATGCTTTTAGCATTGTGAGAGGCTCCAAGGGCATGGGGACACGTCATGGCTCGGCAGCCTTTAGGAGATCTGGGGAAGACTGGGACCGTGGTGCACTGCTCTTCTTACAGGAACAATTATGATTCAAAAGGACAATTTGTCAGCAGTTCGGTAAATCAACAAACTGTGATGAACCAAATCCTGTCCTCTTTGTCAAGAAGCTCTGAGTCTGGCAGTGGGCAATCTCTTGCCAACCACTTTCTGATAGCAACGCACATTCTGGGGTGTTCCAGTGTAATAGGGGACAAACTAAGAAGGTGTATTCTCCTGCCTCACAAGTTGTCTCTCAGTCCAAAAGTGACAGTGGGGCCAGCCTTGATGCGACTTGTTTGCCTCTCCCCTAAACAAGTGCAGCAACAATTTTGCCCTGATCCCTCCTCCGGGGGAGTCACCGAGAGATCCTGTCCTGCACGTTTGGTCTTCCCTCTCTCCTCCCTAGTACGTAATTTACTCTCAGCCTCTCATAAGGTAGCTACCTGTAAACTCTTTGCTAGTAAATGGAGGTGGTTTACCTTTTGGGCTCATGACAATATTGATCCCGTTACAGCACCGATTGATGCAATCTTAGAATTTTTAGCTACACTTCTCAAGGCAGGATGTTCATCGTGCATACAGCTGCAGTCATAACAGATGGGGTTATCCTGCCGTCAGGCGGGTCCTCGGTCGGCCGAATTCCAAAGTCTAGGTCTGGCGTCGGTTGTCGTCGCTTCTTCACTGACGTCAGTGCGGCAGGGGTATAAAAGAATCAGCCGATGCCATTTTCTTCAGTCTTTCTTGCCGCGCGGTGCCCGAAGCAGAAGCAGTTTGCAAGTGCCAGTCGGCCAGCTCCTGAGATTTACGAAAATATTTCAGCTGAAGTCTTCTTGAAAGCTAAGTACCCCGTTGGGGAAACTTTTCTTGCCTCAGACCAATGTCAGACAAAGTTAATAATTGCATTTCATGTGGGAAGTAAATACCGCATAAGGATTTCCATTCCTTCTGCATTCCTTGCTTAGGCCCAGACCACTACATCTCGGCCTGTCGTTTCTGTGCTAGATTCAACAAACGCACTATTAAGCATCGGGCGGAGTTCACCCAACACTATTTTGGTAAAAAATGTAATTACATTATGTCGTCTGATACTCCGACTCCAGTTTTGAGTAAAAGATGCAAAGATAAGGACCAACATAAGAGGTCCGCGACTTCTACCGACACCACGCTAAAGCCGGCTACAGGTGCTCCGGTTCTCAGCGTGGCACTTACGCAGCCCCTGAGTACCGATGACGCTTCTTTAGCAGTGTCTTCTGTGCCTGAGGTCGCAGGCTCCTCGGCCCCCACTCTGACTACAGATACCGACGCCACTCTTGGCGGGGAAACTCAGAGTTTAGACAGGCCTGCCACCTCTCAAGGTGTCTTCAGGCCTTCCTCTTTTTCCATTAAGGCTTTCACAAAATCTAAAGCAGCCATGAAAACTAAAAGACAAGCTCCACAGAGCCCCTCTCAAGGCCCCATGCCTAAAAAATAGATGCTCAAAATGGCTGAGGATTTGATTACTCTTATCAGGGGTTCTCAACCCCCCTCGGACAAAAGGCCCAGATTGGAGGAAGACTACCCTTCCTCAGACCAAGCCTCTATTACCTCAGAACATTCTGAGGACCAGGAATATTCATATTCCCCTTTTAAAGATTCTGATGCTGAGAAGTCCATTCCCTCTGTCTCCCCCCTGAGGACTATTCTTTTGGGGAAACCTTACATACCTTGAGGGAACACTTTCACTGGGAAGGCCAAGATTACTCAGATTCCAAGAAAAGGCTCAGGGATTTTCTCTTGCTTCCTCAGCACAGGCCTCTGGCTATCCCTCCTGTCTTGGATATATTAGATGATGTGTACACAGAAGCCAGCCTCAACCCAGATTCTTTACCTTCAGCTCCTGTTAAACATGACAGGTATTACCTGGTTCCTGATTCACACCAATTCCTATACAAAAGCCATGCTGCTGACCCAGAAACTATTTCACAGGGTCCCAAGGGAATTAAGGCCTCTACTGCCAAAAACCCATTACCTTCAGAGAGAGATTCCAGAGCTTTAGAAAGGTGGGGGAAAAAGGTATACACCTCGGCCACTTTAACCATGAGGGCATTAAACTGTCAGTTCCATATGTTAAAGTATCAACAGTTTTTGTTATCTCAGTTGAAAAGCAAAATGACACAACCTGAACAACCAGATTTAAAGGAGTTGCAGGATTTGTTGCATAGTGCAGAGCAAGTGGGTAAACATACCTTGCAATGTGGTTTTGATGCTTTAGAGGCCTCATGTAGAGCTGCTGTTACAGGGTCTGTCATACATAGACATGCTTGGCTCAAAGAGCAAACCTTACCAGATCATGTCAAAGCTAAATTACTAGATGCACCTCTTCAAAAGGATGTATTGTTTGGTGTTAAAGCTGAGGAGGTACTAAAGAAAATGGAGGAAAAGGCAAGATCAATGCAAACAGTGAAAGATTTCCTACAGGTACAACCTCCACGTTTCAGCAGAAACTGTCCTTCAAAAAATTGGTCCTTTCCAGCCACAGACAGACCTCAAAGGGGCAGATACAGGCATCCAAGGGGTAGAGGGCAATCTCAAGGATCATTTAGAGCCAGACAATGGTAAGCACCTACACCAAGAGGTAGAGAAGATAGATCAGTCATTCAGAAAGCAGACACAATGACTTTCCCCTTTGCATGCCAAGCAAAGCTTTAATGGCAGCACCTTTAGGTGGAAAACTGGCATTATTTTCAAAAAATTGGCATATTGTCACAAAAGACAAATGGATCCTGGACATTATAGACAGAGGCTACAGATTCCACTTTCACACCCTTCCAAAAATGAGAGGCATACCAAACCTGCCACAAAATCAAAGGGCAGAGGCACAAAAACAAATTTCAGCTCTCATGGACATGAAAGCTATTCAAGAGGTGTCTGCAAAAGAACAGGGTCAAGGTTTTTATTCCAGACTATTCCTGGTACCAAGGAAGGACAAAGATTGGAGACCTATTTTGGACCTATCCATCCTAAACACATATTTACTCGTACCAAAATTCAAGATGCTCACATTACAGCAGCTTCTTCCCATGCTGGGCAAGGAGTCTTGGCTGGTAACATTGGACCTCAAGGAGGCATACCTGCATGTCCCTATCAGACAAGATTGCAGAAGATACCTCAGATTTCTTGCAGGTTCAACCCATTATCAATTCTCTGCATTGCCCTTTGGCTTATCTACTGTGCCCAGAGTGTTTATGAAATGCCTGGCATCAGTAATTGCCTTCTGCAGACTTCAAGGGATACAAATATACCCATATCTGGACGACTGCCTGATCCAAGCGGACAACAAGCGCATACTTCTGAAACACCTGGCGTTTGTAATAAAATCGTTGAACGTTCTGGGATACGCAGTCAACAAAAAGAAATCAAAACTAATACCCAAGCAATAATTTTCCTGGGTGCCAGCTTGAATACAAACATCCAGATGGCCTACTTCACGCCAGAGAAGCAAGGGCAACTATCTCAATACTTCAGAAAAATGGCAACCTTCACCAGGCTGACTGCAAGGAAAAGTCCTGCAGGCTCTGGGATTCATGGCATCTTGCATCCTGCTGATCCCATGTGCAAAGCTGCATATGAGGAAACTTCAATGGTACCTAAAAAACTTATGGTCTCAACACAGCCACAGTTTGGAAACAATTATACCACTCATTCCATGTCTTCAAAAGGAATTTCTGTGGTGGGCTCAAGCATGCCAAAGAAACATAGGTCTCCCCTTCTGCATGCCTCAAGCAAATCAAATCATCACAACAGACGCCTCGGACTACGCCTGGGGGGCGCACATGACAGATCAGTGCATTCAGGGCAAATGGTCTCAAAAGGAGAAGCACCTACACATCAATCAAAAGGAAATGCTAGCAGTACAAAATGCTATTATGGCCTTCAAAGACCTACTGCATCCAGGCCAGCTATTGATAAGGACAGACAACACCACAGTGATGTGGTACATAAACAAACAGGTAGGAACTCATTCATACCCCCTGTGCAGACTAGCCATGTCCCTTTGGAACACGGCTCTGGAAATGCAAATCCAACTTCAAGCACAATTCCTGCCAGGGAAGGAAAACACGCTGGCAGACAACCTAAGCAGAAATATGACAGATCCACACGAATGGAAGTTGCATCCTCAAGTTTTCGCAAAGATAATTCAGGCATGGGGTTGGCCAGACAAAGATCTCTTTGCTACCCACAGAAATTACCAACTGAAAAATTTTGCTCAAGGACCTATCATCCACAGGCCTGGAAAGTGGACGCACTTTCTTTCAGTTGGACAGCATTGGCAGTCTATGCCTTTCCACCTCTTCCTCTGCTGCCCAAAGTTCTATTAAAAGCCAGAACAGAGATGCCAAAGATGATTCTCATTGCTCCAGACTGGCCAAGACAACACTGGTATCCACTCCTGAAGAGCCTGACGCATTCCCCACCATAGATCCTGCCTCTAGTGCCTCTTCTGTTGACCCAGCACAACTTCAAAACTCTTCAGTCAGCTGAAAACCCTCAATCTAGCCGCATGGAGGATTCCTTGATTTCCCAACAGACCCTCCTCTCCAAGGAGGTGCAGGATGTCATCTTAGAGGCCAGAAGACCTTCTACTAGAAAAGCCTACTCCGCCAAATGGAAACGGTTTTGTGCCTGGAATCAGAAAAAGGGCCAGAATCCTTGGGTACTAAATTTACCTCAAATATTACAGTACCTAGCTGAGATGTTAAACAGTGGACTTTCCTTCTCCTCCATCAAGATCCATGCTTCAGCCATTTCTGCACAATACAACACTGATCCTCCTTTATTCTCTCATCCTCTCTTAAGACAGTTCCTCAGAGGGGCTAAGAATATAAACCCCCCAAGGAAACCACCAGTACCTGCTTGGGACCTCAACTTCATTTTAGAAAAACTGACCCTGCCTCCATTTGAGCCAGCTGCTTCAACAGAACTGCAATATTTGTCATGGAAAATAGCCTTCCTTCTGGCTATCACCTCAGCATGCAGGGTTTCGGGACTACAAGCCCTCATGGCTGTGCAACCTTTCATCATTTTCCATCAGGACAGAGTTTCCTTATGAACTAACCCTTCCTTTATGCCAAAGGTAGTATCCAGTGTAGCCTTGAATCAGACTATCCACTTACCTACCTTTTATCCTAACCCACAAAACAAAGGGGAAAGACTACTACATTCCTTGGACATTCACAGACAACTTTGTTATTATTTGGACAGGACAAAGCCATTCAGAAAATCAGAGCAACTCTTTGTGTCCTATGCTACAGGTGCTCAAGGAAAGGCTATTTCCAAACAGACAATCTCAAAATGGATAGCCCACTACATACGCTTTTGTTACTCATTTCATGGAAAAACTGTACCTACAAGCATCAGATCTCACTCCACAAGGGCCACAGCTACCTCTGCAGCCTTCCTCAGGGGGGTTCCTACCAAGGATATTTTGGAAGCAGCCACTTGGAGTTCTGTGCACACTTTCTCCAAGCACTATCACCTTCCACTATACTCTAAATCTAGAGCGGGCTTTGCCACAGCAGTCTTGCAGGGCATCCTTGCTTTTCCTAGTTCCACTTAGTGCCTGCCACCCCTTTTTAGCTTTGGGATTCTACCCATCTGTTATGACTGCAGCTGTATGCACGATGAACATAGTACAGTTTTGTACCTACCATAAATGTAGATGTTCGAGTGCTAATACAGCTGCAGTCCAGGTTTCCCTCCCTCCATCCCCTCTTGGGACAGGCCTTATGACAAACACCTCCTCATACAACCTGATTGGGGTATTCTTTTATGGTGTATTTGCTTGAAAACTACTGATGTGATAGTGTTCAATCTCGCCGTTTGTTCTTACACATGGGTTCGGAGCCGATCCTCGGCTCCGCTAGCTCTGCATCGAGAAGAAGCTCGAGACAACCTAATACCCACAATCCCCCTCTGCCTTTACCTCAGATCTAGTTTGCCGCTGCTGCGTTCGCATCACTGGGATCGAGCTCGAGCAACTTCAGATAAGAAATAACTTTTATTATTGTTATTTTTCAGGAAGAATTTTTTCTAAAGTACTATTTGGTGACATAGTGTATGTGTGTGTGGTAAGGTAGAAATACTCTGTACCGTTAAGTTTAATTAAACTTATTAGAGTTTTTCGGGGCCTACCACCCCTTACTTGAATTTGACAACCGGACTGACTTGTATTATCGGATTCGACATATTTACTGGATTTGTCACTCTACTGGACTTGACTTTTTTCTCTTTACCTGTTTCTTCTTTAAGATGTCTGAGAAAATTAAATCAGGTTTTAAACGTTGCCAGTGTGGCCAAAAAATGTCAGTTACTGACAACCATAGTTCCTGTGTCTACTGCCTTGGCCCTCTCCACTTGCAAGAGGACTGTTCAATTTGTCACTCTTTTATTGGGGGGGTCATGACAGATAGGCGCAGGAAACTCATGGACAGGGGGTTATTAAAACCTTCCTTTCAGGAGGCTCTGGATGCTTCAGACCAGGCATCCAAATCCTCGAAGGAATCGAAGACGTCGGAGCCCAGGTCATCGGCTCCGAGCTCTTAGAGTAAAGTTAGATCACCGGTTCCACAGACTTTGGAGCCGAGTGTTCAACTGTTGGCAGTTTCGGAGCCTCGAGTCTTGGAACCGGTGCTAGAGCTCCCTCCACCGACTCTGTTGAGGTCGGCGATACCTTTCTTCCGACCTCTCTCCGACACCGATGTAGACCGTGTGGTGCAGAAGTTAATGGAGCATACGGCCTTATCCAAGCTCATCTCGGTCTCCTCTCAATTGATGTCGAGAATTGAAGGCCTTCCGTTATCTCCATCTGTTCCTCCTCCGAGACCTGTCCAGTCTTGGAGCTGGAAGAAGCTGAGCTGCTGATTGTGGAGCCCTCGGTGCCAGAACCGTCCTTTTCTCGGTCGGCTCCGTTCACCTCGACTCCGTCCGATCCGGGAGTCTCGGAGCAAGATCCGTCCTTGGTTCCGGGACGAGTCGGACCGATGTTTCCCTCGGATCGACTCGGTTCCGTCCTCGGGGATGCCCCGTGCCTGTTTCGGGATTCTTCCCATTTCTTGAACCGAGATACCTCGACTCGGGACCCAGGGGCTTTCGACCTCATGAGGAAGGTGTTGTCTACCCAGACAACCACATCAGCAGGATCAGCTTCTCCTCCCCATAAAGGTCCGTTATCCTCCTCTGCACCCACGGCTACATCCAAGCGTCGAGCACGGTGTCTCAGCCACCCCTGAGGGTGCCCCTCTTCCTCGGAGGCTTCTTGGATGCTCCCACGAAGAAGTCCCTAGGAAAAGATTGTGTAAGAGGAGACACTTAGATTCTCCACAAGAATCTTTGACATCCGATACTGACTTGGATGAGTCAGAAGGGTCCCCTAAGTCACCTTCAGAAGATGTCTCTTTTCTGACATATTGGAGATCCTGAAACAGAGAGGTGACTGGCAGTCCCTCCCCTTCTGAGGATGAGTCAGTCTTGCTGAAGGCATTTGGTGCTCGCCCTTCCTCCTCCTGGGTCACTCCGCCTTCGATGAATTAATGGAACTTATTGCTCGGAGGCTCCTGACACAGTGGAACCAGTCCCTAGGAAGCCTAATAAGTATATCACTGCACCCCAGGACAAGACTTACTTGACAAAATGAGTTCCAGTGGGCTATGGTGGTGGCAGGCCACGAAAAAGGAGATGTCGGAATCTTCCTCATCTGTCCATCCCCTAATAAAGATTCTAGGACTATGGACAGGTATGGGAAGCATTTTTAGTTCAGCAGCTTTTTCCATGCGATCACTGAACTATTTGACCCACTTTACACGACTACAGAGGGATCTAGTCAAAGAGTTGGGAGATACCCTCCAGGGTACTACAGATGCTGCTGTCTCAGAGAAAGTGACAGCACAACTTAATACCCTTACATCCATTGTGAACTCGTCCATGAGGCTGATCTCTTTACGAGTCAAGGTTCGAGTAGGGCAGCACTTCAGCGATTGCTCTTAGACAATCCTGTATGCGCTTATGTTCATTTGGAAGCCTTCAAGTCTTCCTTTACTAACGCCCCATTTGACGGTGCCACTCTTTTGGCCCCAAAGTAAAGGAGACCCTTACCGGTGTGAGCAGGAGGGAAAGACTCTGTCTGCTGTCGGAGTCCGTTTTCCACCCCATCCAGACCGTACCCCAAAGGGCAACGTGGTGGAAAAATGTGGTTTGAAAACCCCAAGGATCTTTCCCAGGCACACAGGGTGATGCCCTCTAGAGGCAGAGGAGGGGCAGAGGTGGAAGACACTGCCCTGGCGGCAGAGGGGTCCAGAATCAAGGTGACAGGGATACACTCCTGGTAAACATTTCCAGCACTCCTGAGAGGAGGCCCGACTGTCCTGCTCTGGAGGCAGTCGGGGTAGCTTTATACCCTCAGGCCTGGCAAAACATAACTACAGACAAGTGGGTAAAAAGCGTAGTTACCAGAGGTTACAATATACCATTTCTATCCTATCCTATTCCAAAGAAAAGACTCCCAGATGTGCCGCCCCATCTGCGAGAGCCAGCAGCTATAGAAATTTCAAAGCTGCTAGACAAGAGTCATCCAACCAGTCCCAGCGGACCAAAGAGGATTCAGAACTTACTCAAGGTTCTTTTTAGTTCCAAAGAAAACAGGGGACTGGAGGCCCATTCTGGACCTAAGCGACCTCAATACCTTCGTCAAGAAAGAAAAGTTCCGAATGGTCACGCTTCAATCGATCCTTCCATTCTTACAGAAGGACGACTGGATGTGCTCAATAGATCTGAAGGATGCATACTACCACATCAAAATGGCCAGGGCATCCAGAGATCATTTGTGCTTCGGCTGGTGCCAGTCACTTTCAGTTTCGAGCCCTGCCCTTTGGTCTGACCTCAGCCCCCAGGGTCTTCACCAAATGCATGGCAGTGGTAGCGTCTCACTTGAGATGCCTAGGATTCCAGGTGTTTCCGTATCTGGACGACTGGCTCCTTTCTGCCACCACCCAGCGTCAACTAGTACAGGCCAGAGACTACATTCTTCAACTGTGTGTTCACCTCGAATTTCCGTAAACGAAAATCCTTACTACAGCCATCACAGCGTATCTTATTCATAGGAGCGGAATTAGATACACATCAGTTAATTCTAAGACTTCCTCCAGAAAGGATACTTTCACTTCAGACTCACATACGTCTTCTTCTTTTGTCCAGGAAATCCCCAGCAAAACTGGTACTGAAGGTTTTGGGACTCATGTCAGCTTCTCTTATTGCAATACCCTTGGGAAGACTGCACATGAGAGTCCTACAATGGCTACTGTTTGCACAATGGTCGTTCCAACAACTACCTCTGACACACGAGATTCTTATAATGAACACATGCAAATCACACCTAAACTGGTGGCTTCAAACTTGCAACCTTTCCAAGGGGAGACCATTTGTGCTACCCACGCCGACAGCTACAGTGACCACGGATGCTTCCCTGATAGGGTGGGGGGACATCTTTCAGGGACAGACAGTCCAAGGCGAATGGACCAATTTAAAGTACAATCTGCACATCAATGTTCTAGAGTTGAGGGCAGTGTTTCTAGCGTTGCAACACTTTGCTCCCCTTCTTCCTCTGGGAACTATTGCAGTTCAGACAGACAACATGTCTGTAGTCTGGTACATAAACAAGCAAGGGGGAACCAAGTCCTATCAGCTATGCAGAGAGGCCATGAGAATCTGGCAATGGGCGGAGTCCACGGGTCGCTTTCTGATAGCAACGCACATCCCGGGGTCATCCAACATCATAGCCGACAGGCTGAGCAGAGCAATACTGTTACCGCAGTGGTCCCTAAAACAGTCAGTTAAAAGAGCCAGCCTTCCTGCGATCTGTTTGCGTCTCCAATGAATGCCAAATGCAGGAGCTACTTTGCCCTATTGCCCCCTCCAGGGGAAGTCCCCAGGGATGCACTGATTCACGATTGGCCCCCGGGTCTCCTGTACGCATTTCCTCCCTTCCCCCTGATCTCAAAGTTTCTCCAGAAAGCCAACAACCTGCACAGGACAATAATCCTCATTGCCCCATTCTGGTCTCGTCAAATTTGGTTCCCCTTCCTCATGACACACTGCATTCGGGGACCCTGGATCCTGGACCCAGAGCCAGATCTATTGACTCACTCGTCAGGGGCTCCCCACCCCTCGCTCTTGTCCCTCCATCTAGCAGCTTGGCTGCTCCAATTCCCAACTTAGCCAGGTCTAATCTTCTTTCACCTGCAGTTCAGAATATATTAGTGGCTTCTCATAAAGCTTCCACTACTAAAACATATACTAGTAAATGGAAGCGCTTTGTATTCTGGGCAAATACACAGCAAGTGGACCCTGTTATAGCTCCTTTGAATAAAATATTAGAGTTTTTAACAGAATTGTTCCATCAGGGTGCTTCTCCTGCCACATTAAGAGTTCAATTGGCTGCCATTTCTAATTTCCATGTGGAAGAATGTGGGGCTCCTGTTATGGCCCACAGACTTTGTAAAGCCTTTTAAAAGGGTCTTTTCATATTAGACCACCAATTAGATCTCCTCGTCACCTTGGAGTCTAAACTTATTATTATCTAAGTTGATGCTGCCCCTTTGAACCAGCCTCCTCTTGCCCATTGAAATTTTTGTCGGAAGACTCTCTTTTGGTAGCCATTACATCCGCTAGGCGAGTATCTGAACTTCAAGCTCTCTCCATTAAACACCCTTATTTGATCTTTCACTCTGACAGAGTTTCTCTTGCACTAATTCATCCTTCCTTCCTAAAGTTTGTTCTATTAACAATATTAATCAGTCCATTGAATTACCCACTTTCTTCAAGAATCACTCCAATAAAATGGAGTATATGTTACACAAATTAGATGTCCACAGACAACTAAGGTTTTACTTGGATAGAACAAAAGATCACAGGAAATCTGATCAACTTTTGTAGCCTTTGCTGATAACAGAAAAGGAGGTTACTAAAAGAACTCTTTCTAAGTGGTTAACTGATTGTATCATCTTTGTCTATGATTCTTCAGATCAAACTCTTTTGCACAAACCCAAAGGACATTCCACAAGGTCAGTGTCTACATCCCTGGCTCATGCAGCTCGCCTACCACTAGACGCTATTTGTGCGGCTGCTACTTGGTCTAAACCACATACATTCATTTCTCATTATAAGGTAGACAAGGTTTCTAGGGACAGGGCAACCTTTGGTTCCACTGTGCTCAAGAACGTCCTTCCATGAGTTCCTCAGGAACAAGGAGCTAGGCGCTACCCATGTGTAAGAACAACGGCGAGATTGAACACTATCACATATAGAAGTTATGTCCTTACCATAACGTTCCATGTGGAGTGTTCATCTCCTTTGTTCTTACATTCCCTCCCACCCTGAGGAAGAACGTTCAGTTTGGTGCCTGGTCTGGGGCATTCTGCTTCTGCATTGCAGTTGTTGTATATATGGCTGACATGTATATATATATATATATATATATATATATATATATATATAGACTCTTAGTTTCTGTGCATATGTGATTTTGGCATGAGTGTTTCTCTCTCTCACTGCTGGTTTGCTTGCAAACTAGATCTGAGGTAAAGGCAGAGGGGATTGTGGGGTTGTCTCAAGCTTCTTCTCAATGCAGAGCTTGCAAAGCGCGACACGGAGCCGAGGATCTCGAACCCACCCAGTAAGAACAAAGGCGAGATGAACACTCCACATGGAACGTTATGGTAAGGACATAACTTCTATTTTTTTGATTATATTACATTGCATTATTACATAAGTTTATGTTTTGCCTTCCTTCTGGGGGCACCTGACATCTGGGGCAAGAAAAACTGAAGAAAATGGCATCTGCTGGTTCTTTTATACCCCTGCCGCACTGACGTCAGGGAAGAAGCGACGACAACTGACGCCGGACCTACACTTTGGAATTCGGCTGACCGAGGACCCGCCTGACTGCAGGATAACCCCATCTGTTATGACTGCAGCTGTATTAGCACTCGAACATCTACATTTATGGTAGGTACAAAACTGTACTTTCTTTCCATTCTGCCATTAAAGTTCAATTAGCACCTATTCCTAATTTCCATAATTTAAAAAACTCCTCCATGGCTTCTCAAAACTTTGCAAAGCCTTCTTACAAGGAATGCTGTTGCTAAAACCACCTTACAAAGATCCTATTCCACCTTGGGATTTGAACTTAATGTTACAAACCATTGTACAACCTCTCTTTGAAGATCAGCTGAATGTGATCTGAAGTTTTTATCCTGGAAAACTATATTCTTACTGGCAATACCTTCTGCCAGAAGGATTTCAGAAATACAAGCCTTGTCATGTTCTCACATGATTTTCCACAAAGATGGAGTTTCTGTAAGAACCAATCCTTCTTTTTGCCTAATGTAGTGTCAGAGACCAATGTCAAACTATTAATTTACCAGTATTTTCCCCAATTTTGCTAACAGAGGTGAATACTGCTTACATTTATTAGATGTTCACAGACAGTTGTGCTTCTGTTTATACACAACTGAGAATATAAGGCAATCTGACCAACTCTGTGTCATTTTCACCTACAGGACTTGGCCAACCAGTGAACAAAGTGGTACTAGTCAGATGATGGCTCAAAGATTGCTTTTCTTTTATCTATAATAGAAAGAAAATTAATTTTCCTAGGCCTTTAAAGGATCATTCTACAAGGGCAGTAGCTACTTCAGCAGTTTTTCAATCTAGGGCTTCTGTGGAGCAGCAACTTGGGCTTCTCATACCTTTGTTGCAAATTACAAACTGGATTTGGTCTCCAGGGGGAGAGCGTCATTTGGTTCAATGATGCTCAGAAATGTACTTAAGTCCACCCAAGGCCTAAGGTAGCTGGGGACTCTGTTCTGTATGTCAAGGATAAAATGAAAGTTGACAACATCAGATAAAGAAGTTAAGTACTCACCATGATGCTCCATCTGTGTTGTCCATTTTCATTTACCCTCGACTCCCTTCACCTCCTTCCCCCCTGCCCTTAAGTTTTTGGTGGTTCAGATAATGGACATATGCCACTTCTGTTATTATTGTATGATTCTAGATATGGGCTCTGTGAAAGTCTTTGGGTTTCTACCACTCGTGTCTTTCTGCAAGTTCGTTATGAGGTAACAGGGAGAGGAGCATTGTGGGTAAGATTTAGGCTCGAGAGTTTTTGGCTTTCGTGAGCTGTAATAACGGCCGAGTCAGATCCGATACCTGTAACCAAATCCATATGTCGAGGATAAATGAAAATGAACAAAAACAGATGAAACGTAATGAGTACATAGCTTCTTTTTATGTTCAGGCAGTCACTGGATGAATGCATCTTGGAGCATCTAGAGCCCCTATGGCTTCTATAGGCTGCCCAGCTTAATGCAGTTGTTTCCTCCACAGTTAGAGTTCTTCAACCTTGCTTAGACAGAAAATGTTTAATGAATGAATAACTGCAGGAAAAAACAACTGGTAAGACAAACTGTTTAAAAAAGGGAGGAAACACGTAATCTGGATAGTGTGAGTAAGCCAGGGTGGGTTGGGCAGAGGGGGGGGGGCATGCCATGGAGCCTTTTTGCCTAGGATGATAGTTTACCCTGGCCAGCCCTGCCATACATTGCCTCCCATGGTCCCTTGAAAAGGTAATGTGTTTTCAGTGGCCTTACCTAGTTAACTGTTTTAGCCCATTCTTCATGATTATGTGACAGTTGAGTTAGTATAATTAAGATATGTTTGGTAGGGGCAGGGCTTGCCTCTGTGTGTAAAATAACAAAACTTCTGTTTAATAAAAATGCATTGAAGCATTGGATCATGTTTTTTTTCATAACTTTCATTTGAAGGAGATGCATTGTCCTGGCTTTGGTAATGATAGTGCACCCGGCAGTCATATGATACATTGTTAGAATTTAGACCTTATTACAGTGGGTACAGGTATAGGTTAATATTTCGCATCCATTCCTCTGTGTCTTATCCAGGGTATTAACCTGCCTGTGTGTCAATGTTCTGTCGTAGGTAAATGCTAGGCAGTCAGTGTGTGTCTTATCCAGGGTGTTAACCTGCCCATGTGTCAATGTTCTGGTTAATATTTCACATCCATTCCTCCGTGTCTTATCCAGGGTATTAACCTGCCCGTGTGTCAGTGTTCTGTCATATGTAAATACTAGGCAGTCTGTGTCTTATCCAGGATGTTAACCTGCCCGTGTGTCAGTGTTCTGTTGTAGGTAAATACTAAGCAGTCAGTGTCTTATCCAGGGTGTTAACCTGCCTGTGTGTCAATGTTCTGTTGTAGGTAAATACTAGGCAGTCAGTGTTTTATCCAGGGTGTTAACCTGCCAGTGTGTCAATGTTCTGTCATAGGTAAATACTAGGCAGTCAGTCCACAGACTTTTACTTGACTAGTCAATCCAGTAACCAGTGACTAAAGGTGAGAATCAAACCTTGTACTTGGTGTAATTTATGCTAATGCCAAGGACATACTGATATCCTTAATGTTTGAATTCAGCACTTACACAGTGAAACACATGCATTGCTAAAATCCCAATCCTATCCATGTTTCTTTATGGAGAGTTACTCTTCTAAACTGTTAGTTTCCAATCTTGTCACATAGTACTTTCAGGCCAAGATTTGCAATGTGAAGAACTTTGAAATCTAAATTACTTGTGTCGTGTCTCTTGCAGTTGGTGGAACTGTCTCCAACCACATATCTGTGGCAGGAATTAAATGTTAGTAGCCTTACACAGCGTTACATTCTGATATCATCTAGAGTAATTAAGTGGGTTGTGTCTGGATTTCTTGGTTCTTTCCTGCCGTTACACAAAGCTCACTAGTGTTGCACTGTTCAAATATAGTCAGTTGTTGCTTTCTTCACCTGGAAAAATGAATGGCGAATTCCTGTCTGACATCTTACTGAGAAGGCGCTCTGCTCGCTTGCGTGCTTATCTTCTCACATTCCAGGAGACTTTACAAATGTTAGTGGAGCAGGGGTGAGAGCACCCTGCTTGTCCACTGTCCCTGGACACACAGGACTACAAGGGTTGTTGCTTAGGTCTTTCCTGACCTGCCTGTGTGATGAGAGGGCTGCTGTCCAGTTAATCCCCACCTCTGGCCATTCCTCCAGCTCTCAGTTTCTGACTTCATTGCTCCAGCTCTCAGTTTCTGACTTCATTGCTCCATCTCTCAGGTTCTGACTTCATTGCTCCAGCTCTCAGTTTCTGACTTCATTGCTCCAGCTCGCAGTTACTGACTTTAGTCTTGTCATCCTTATTTTTCCTGCTTCTTATGTGGAGGGTATTGCAGTTCTTACCATTCTGTTTCTGTGGTGAGGTTGGGGTAATGCTTCCCCTTTCACAGGTAGCTAGATGTAGGGAAAAATTAGCTGGTCATCTCGTGTGTGTGTGTGTGTGTGTGTGTGTGTGTGTATATATATATATATATATATATATATATATATATATATATATATAAATGACAGATGACCAGCTAATTTTCAGGTGTTGGGCTGTAGTGGGACAGAGAATCCTCCTCCAAACAGATCTTCAAGTTTCTGGCCATAATCCCTTCAATGGGGATTATGCCAGTGGGATCTCCAGAGCTATATGTTAATCATAGTGATAATTTTGTGTAGCATCAGTCATAATCAAAGGAAATAAGAACAGAAGTAGAGAGCTAGCCATCTGACCTGATTTTCAGAGCTTCAGGTGTCTTGGAGTGGTTTGTTTTTTTTTCCCAACCTGCAGATTGCAGTAGGACATGTATTGTTTTTAGTAACACCAGTCCATGCCATCTCTAGATATTTACAGGTCTACTGACTGATTATAAACTATCTTTTATTGTTTTATATGGTTGACCTCAAGATCTGTGCCAAGTTTGCATATTGGGAATGTTCAATTTGTGGAGATTGGCTATTTCACTATTTATTGTACTTATTTTTGCCCTTAATTTAGGGTGCCACTGAAATATTCTGACTTTGGTGTTGGCAAGTGTCTTAATATAATGACTACACTTTATGCAAACTTTGAAGCTTTTTATTAAGTAATGTTAGGGCCATCTTGGAGCATAAAAATTGATCTGAAGTAGGAATGTTCATTTGTCAGCAACCTGTGGGTTACGGATCCGATATCGGATCCGAGCCGGCAACTTGTTTCAAGCTAATGGATCCGAGCTCCTAGCCCCTCCCTTCACCCATAATCCCCTGCTAACCCTCCATGACCTCAGATCTAGTTTGCCGCGCTTGTGATGGCTGGATCCTCTTCAGAGCTCCGCAGATAAGTGAAAAAAAGTTACCTTTTTTTCTACATTTTTCATCAGAATTTAAATTTTTATTTTACATTAATACTTTTAAAGTGTGTATGAGTTTGGTTCCCTATATTTTGTTTAATTAATACCCTCCCTTCGCTGGTCGCTAGTGTGTGAGTGTGTGTTGAGTGTTTTTTTGGGGCCTGTGTGTGTGTGTGTGTGTGTGTGTAGTTTTATTCCTTTTAGTTTAAAAAAAAGAAAAGGGAATGGCTAGACCCCAAAAGCCATATTTTCTAAATGTACCGAGTGTGGCCATAAGCTCTCCCCGGCTGATGGCCACGCTCAGTGCGTTCGGTGCCTTGGGGTTGAACACCTCACCTCGGGCTGCACTATCTGTGCAGCGTTCAACCCCAGGGCACTGAAAGAATGGAGGTCGAAGCTGGTCCTGGCGGGACTTCTACCCCCGGATTCAGCTTCGGCTTCCGCTACCTCTGCTACTCCTGTGGCACCATCACAGCCTGTGATGGTTGCCACTCCTGCCCCCCTGCCTCCGACTGGGACTCAAACTCCCGCTAAAGTGTCGGAGGACATGGAGGCCAGGAGGGAGAAACGTAGGGAGAAGCACCACAAGCGGCGGGCCGAGACCTCTGTTTCGGCCCCGCCAGCTAAGCGGGCTTCTCCCTCTATTGCTTCTAGGTCTCCTCCTCCTCAGCTCCGATCCCCTTCTTTCTCCCCGGGGCCCGAAGAGGAGGAGACCCGATCTCCGTCGAGATCATCGAGGCAGCATTCCAGACCTGCCTCGGTGGCCTCTTCGAGATCCACATTCAGTTTATCTGATGCAGACTTGGACCGGATGATGCGAAGGTTCATCCAGGCCCAGCTGCAGATGGGAGTGCTCTTGCCTCCCCCCCCCTCAGGGGGGGAGCTCGACACCTTTTTTCCACGCAATTGCGCCTTCTCCGACCCACTACCCGGGTTCGGAGCGCTCGGAGCCGAGCAGCCTTGTAGCCTGGGGTGGGTCGGCACCGACAGTACTTGGTACTTCGGATCCGACCCTACCCTCGAGTCTGTCGGATCCGACCTCTCAGAGCCGTGGTCCGAGCTTCGGATCCGGGGGATTCAGTGTGCCTTCGGCTCTGTCCAGGTCGGAGCACACTGGTCCCTCGGATCTGACGGTCTCGGCGCCAGCTCCAATCCCTTCATCGGATCCAAGTGGGAGCCGACTTTCGGATCCATTGGAGAGTGGCTCTCCCTCGGCATTCGATGTTGTGGAGAGGGCTCTGTTGAGAGCATCCGGACCCCCCCGGTCCTTGCATCGACGACTCCCTGCACTCCCTCTCTGCTGGGCCAGGCTTCCATCACCCGGCCAAAGGGACAGCCTGCTTCGATGTCACAGATAGTTCCATTGGAACAAGATGTTGCTGGCGAGGCCTCCTCGGACAGTCCCCCCGAGGAAGCTCCCCGCAAGCATAAGTGCAAAAGGAGGCACATGGACTCCCCTGAGTCCTTAACCGAGGACACGGACTTGGAGGAAGGGGAAGGCTCCCCAAGATCACCCCCTGAGGATGTCTCCTTTGGAGACATCATGGAGATGCTGAGAATCAGAGGTGGGTGGTCTGCCCCCAAGTCTTCCTCTGACGAGTCTGTGTTTCTGGAGGCATTTGAGGCAGGCCCGTCTACCTCCTGGGTGTCCCCTCCAGCTGATCCCCTGGTGGACCTTATTACCACCAGGGCATGGAAGGATCCGGACACCGTGGAGCCAATACCCAAGCGACCGGATAGGATTCTTAGCCCCCCCCTCAGACCGGTCACATTGGAGTAAGGGCCCCTCTGTAGATGCCATGTTGACGGCGGCAGCCACAAAGAGGGAATTGGCTCAGGAGAGTCCCTCAGTCCATCCACCGAGCAGAGAGTCCCGTTTGATGGATCGCTTAGGGAAGCGAGTCTTTAGTTCAGCGACCTTCTCAGTAAGATCTCTGAACTATGTGGCACATGTCATCAGGATGCAGCGGGATCTTATCAAAGAATATGCTGCATCCCCCCTGAGTCCATGTCGGAGGAGGATAAACAATTGTACTCCACCCGAATGGCCACTCTGAGATCTATTTCAAACACCTCTATGCAGCTATTGTCCTATGCCACAGAGGGAGCCGCTAGGGACAGCGGAGCAGGCCTAGTCATGAGACGTCAGGCCTGGCTCCGTCATTGCGACTTTATGGAGCCCTTTAAAGCATCCTTCGTGAACGCCCCCTTTGATGGTTCTGCCCTTTTTGGCAAAACAGTTCACGAGACGCTTGTCCAGAGCGAGAAGGATGGGAAGACGTCTGCCATCTGAGTCCACTTCTCTGCTCCCCAGCGGTCCTTTTCAAGGAACCAAAAGGGTCAGAAGAAGATGTGGTTCCAAAAATCACAACATTCCCAACCAGCTCCGGACAACCAGTCCTACCATGGCAGAGGTGGACAGAGAGGACGTCGCCCTAGGGGCAGAGGTGCTCCGAGAAATTTCGGGTCCAGAGAACCTTTCTCTGAATGGCCCGCGCAGCAGCCCTGAGGGATTGCCCGGCTGCTCCACTCTGGAGGCAGTCAGGGGGTGTTTTTCGAAGCATCTAGCGGCATGGGAGTCCATCACAACAAACCGCTGGGTGCTTCGCATCATATCCAGAGGGTACAAAATACCAATTCTCCATGTCCCCCAATCCAAGAACCTCCCTGATGTACCACCCGATCACAGGGAGGCCGCAGCCACAGAAATACAGCAGCTGCTAAGAAAAAGAGCCATCCAGCCCATCCCCCAAGACCAACTCGGATTAGGGTTCTACTCCAGGTTATTTTGGTGCCAAAAAAGCCGGGGAACTGAGACCCATCCTAGACCTTTCCCGCTTGAACCTGTCAGTAACCAAGGAAAAATTCCAAATGGTCACTCTTCAATCTAACCTCCCCCTTCTGAGTTTGAACGATTGGATGTGCTCTATAGACCTCAAGGATGCGTATTACCACATCTTAATGGACAAACTATCCAGGAGGTTCCTTCGCTTCCGGTTGGGAGCCAGTCACTACCAGTTCAGGGTCCTTCCCTTTGGCCTCACCACAGCCCCCCGGGTGTTCACCAAAGTGTTAGCAGTGATTGCGGCCCACCTGAGACTCCAGGGAATTCAGGTCTTCCCATACCTGGACAACTGGCTCCTGACCGCACCAACAAGGCATCTACTTTGCTCAGCCAGAGACTTCTTTCTCCATCTAGCCCCACAACTAGGCATTACTATCAATGTCGGCAAATCCCTACTGGCTCCAACACAGATCATAGAATTTATAGGTGCCAGAATAACCAGAGATTTGCGAGCCTTCCTAACTGCCGAGAGAATCAGAAATCTTCAACTTCATGTGCGGACTATCCTTCATTCAGAGGCTTCACCAGCAGAATTGATCCTGAGGGCGCTAGGCTCCATGGCAGCAGCGATTACACTCCTTCCATGCGCCCGTTTGAACATGCGAGTCCTGCAATGGACTCTGTTAGTGCAATGGTCCTTCCTCTCCACCATCCCATTGCTATCAGCAAGGCTTGCAGAAGGGCGCTACTATGGTGGCTCCAAGCATCAAACTTCCATACGGGCCGTCTTTTCTGCACCTCTCCCCCTATCGCCACGGTGACCACGGATGCTTCCTGCCTCGGGTGGGGGGGCATTACTCAGGCAGGACAGTCCAAGGCACGTGGAACGATACAGAGACCTCCCTGCATATCAACGTTCTGGAGATGAGAGCGGTGCTGTTGGCATTGCAAGCACTTCAGAGCTTCCTCCCTGCAGGAACGATTGCAATTCCCTCGGACAACATGTCAGTAGTCTGGTATATCAACAAACAGGGGGGAACCAGATCTTATCCTCTTTGCCGCGAAGCCATGAGAGTGTGGGAATGGGCGATCTCCACCAACTGCTTTCTGATTGCAACGCACATTCTGGGGAGGACCAACATCCTAGCGGACAAGCTCAGCCACACCCTTCTTACCCCCTACGAGTGGTCTCTCAATCCTCTAGTAGCGAAGCAGATATTCGCAACATGGGGGCAACCCTGCTGCAATCTTTTTGCATCTCCATCAAACGCCAAATGCGACAATTTCTTCACTCTAATCCCCCCACCAGGGGAATCTCCAAGAGACGCTCTGGTGCATGCTTGGCCACCCAGTCTACTCTATGCCTATCCTCCTCTTCCAATGATGATACAACTCTTACAGAAAGCCTCGTGGTTGGGGAGCAAGATGATTCTCATTGCCCCATTCTGGCCTCGACAAATTTGGTTCCCTTACCTGTGGTCTCACCTTGTGAATCACCCTTGGATTCTAGATCCCATTCTGGATCTCATCTCCCATCCATTGGACTTGCCAACTCCAAACCTGGACAATCTGAAACTGACAGCTTGGTTGCTCCAGTTCCACTCCTAGTTAGGACTACCGGTATCTCTTCACCAGTCAGAGCCATCCTCGTGGCAGCACATAAGCCCTCCACCAGGAAGGTATATCACAGCAAATGGAAACGTTTTTCCATCTGGATGGAGCACCGCAATCTAGATCCCTTTACGGCTCCTCTTCCATCCATTTTAGATTTCCTAACTGAACTCTTTCAAGAAGGTGCTAGTTGTTCAACTGTCAAAGTGCAATTGGCAGCCATTTCTCATTATCATGTGGGACATGATACAGGACCCTTGATGTCAGCCAAATTGTGTAAAACCTTTCTCAAGGGTACCTTTTTACTTAGACCTCCTGTAAAAGAAGCCGTACCCCCATGGGATCATACTTTAGTTCTTCAAGCCTTGACTGCTCCACCCTTTGAACCCGCTGCTTCAGTGGATCTCAAATTCTTGTCATGGAAAACAGCATTCCTTGTAGCCATTACTTCAGCAAAAAGAGTGTCGGAACTTCAGGCTCTTTCTGTAAAGCCCCCATACCTGATTTTTCACCCTGATAGAGTGTACCTCAGGATCAATCCCTCCTTTCTTCCCAACATAGCATCAGAAACCAACATAAACCAATCCATAAATTTACCGGTTTTCTTCCCTAAATATCAAAATAAGGGTGAATACAAGCTGCACTCATTCGATGTTCATAGGCAGCTTCGTTTTTATACCCATAGGATGGCTGGCCATAGACAATCCGACCAGCTGTTCGTTTCCTTTGCCAAATTTAACTTGGGGAAAGCTATCTCTAAAGTATCTTTATCTCGCTGGATTTCCCAATGTATCCTGCTAGCTTATCAAACCTCGGGTAGACCCGCACCAGAAGGAGTTTGTGCTCATTCCACTCGATCCATTTCTACTTCTGCGGCTTTCAAGTCTAGAGTTCCTTTGGATGATATTTGTTCTGCAGCCACTTGGGCTTCATCTCATACCTTTATCAACCACTACAAGCTAGACCTGCTTTCTAGAGGGAGAGCAACCTTTGGCTCTGCGGTGCTTCGTAATATCCTTCCATGATGGCCACCCAGGGTGCAGGTAGCTGGGGACTCTGTCCCACAGGTTGCTGACAAATGAACATTCCTACTTCAGATTTAAAAGTTATGTACTCACCATAACGTTCCATCTGAGTAGGTAGTTCATTTGTCTGCAACCATCCCCCTGACCTTCTTGGATCTATTAGTTTTTAGGTATCCTTTCTTGGATATATATGGAGAGGCAAACTCGATCTGAGGTCATGGAGGGTTAGCAGGGGATTATGGGTGAAGGGAGGGGCTAGGAGCTCGGACCCATTAGCTTGAAACAAGTTGCCGGCTCGGATCTGATATCGGATCCGTAACCCACAGGTTGCAAACAAATGAACTACCTACTCAGATGGAATGTTATGGTGAGTACATAACTTCTAATTTTAGAACAAGGGCCCTCTTCCTCTTCATTCTAAGTGTGTGTTTTCTGGAGGTGTGCATTCTGTATGCCAGTGTAAGATGGATAAAAGGTTAACCACTATTGTTTCTGCAGGAAGAGAGGATGAAGGCTTTGAAATGCTAGCAGTTCTATCAGGGGCTAATGGTGTTAATTGCAGAGAATGCAGCCTTTCTAGTCCCTGACTCAGCATAGTCTTTTGTCTTGGATGTTGATTGTGGGATTCAGGCATGTGGGACTTCTCAGGCCATATCACCCAGGTGCTGGTTCTCAGACTTACTCAGATGGCCAGCTTAAGGTAACTCCCTAGAGATAATTTAATTCCTTGCATGTGTCTGCTGTTTTTTATGTTGTGGCCTGCTTGCCCTGATAAATAAGGGACATAGTTTTTTGTGTAAAAAGAACTTGACTTCTGCACCTTCTGCTCTTTTTATGGCATGCATGAGTCTTTTGTCTGTGGCTTCCATCCCACCAGTGCCTCCTTCAGCCCCTGATGAGTCTGTACTACTGGCATCTTACTGAAGAAAAGGTTGGAAGTATGTCATTTGTCCATCTCACCATATTTTCACCAGGAGAACCATCTTCTCCAGTGTGTACACTTCACTAAGAGGAAAAGAGATCCCTCTAAAGGTCGGTCTTCTGAAGTAAACATCATGGAATAAGAGAGTCATGTGTATTCTGCTCAGTTATGGTCCCATGAAAATATGATCCAAATTAAGTATTTTTTTCTTCAGGATCTCCTTTGAAGAATATCTCCTTTGCAAAAGCTCTGAATCTAATACAAGATCAACTGGTATCCTTGCTAGATCTGAAAGAAAGGTTTATATTTCTAAGGGGGGAAAAGTTTTTTTGTCTATGTTAAGAATTGGGGAAGTCAAATTTCCAAACTGACATGCTGAAGGAGACATGTAAAGTAGGGGGAAGACAAACAAGAGATTTCAGATGCAAAGCAATGGGTTTTGATCCTGTCTCAAACCATCCTGATGGTGAGCAAACATGCAGAGAAAAACACTTATGAGACCATAGGTACATAGTCAAGTTCTTAAGATGCTGTTTTCTTCCTCAGTGTGCAAGTACAGCAGAGTTTTCCCAACAGAATAATGACTTATTGGAACCGTTCTCAACCTGTAGACTTGCAGAAAAAGGCCAGTGAAGGGAAGGCAGAGACCACTATGGGTTGCTAGGTAAATGCTGAGACAACTGTCCATGTCCCAGCCTGGTGCATGCAGTTCTTGCCTCCGCCTCTTCCTTATTAGGAGGGAGGCCTTTCCTATTCAGAAGCAAATGGGTTGAGTTGATCACAGACCTCTGAGTGGGGGAGCTCATTGCATCAATCTACAGGATGAAATTCAGATCGGCCCCTCCCCACCATGTGGACCATCCTTACCTCCAAACCAGATGCATTTATCAGAGCCCATCTTCGATGACGTGTTTCCATCTTCTACTGTAGAAGGGGCTGTGGCTGCAGAATAAGAAAAAGGATCCTACTCTGAGACTGTTCATAATACTGGTAAGGCAGATGCTTGAGATCCATGTCTGTATTTCTCTATGCATTCAAGAAAGCTTCCACATCAAGTAGAGCTATTCCGAAAACTTTGATGTCAGCCTCCATCTTCATGGTTCTCTTGGCCAGGCTACACATGACTATTCTCAGAGTAGGTGAGAAACCTGTGGTTCTAGCATGCCCATTTTTTGGAAAGGGTGCTCTAGCATCTATGTGCCATTCACAGGATTTCTGGTGGTGAGCAGCCTGGGTACTAGCAAACCCTGAGATGCCATTTATGGTACTGAAGGAGATCCAATCTTGGACAAGATGAAAAATCCAAGCAGATGAATCTCATGGAGTTTTGCATTTTGTATTTCCTCATCTTTAGATTGGTCTGGAGGCCAGAGAATCCTCCTGATTATCACTGACAATACTGCACTGCTATGCTCCATCAGTACCTGATTATCACTGACAATACTGCACTGCTATGCTCCATCAGTACGGAAGGATGTACTTGTGCTCTCTGTGCTGGTTGGTCATTGTAGCATGGGACACCGTAACTAAAAACATTCAATTGGGAGTTGGGGCCTTAAGCTACAATGGGCTTCCTTTTCCCAGAGATGGATATATACTAAAGGAGATCAGGAAACCAGTTAGTTGGAAATCTAACCTAGATCATTGGCCAGTTTTTCCTTTTGGTACAGAGAACATGGCATGCAATTTAAGGCAGCTCTGAAGAAGCCATACTTTTACCAGTACTGTCCAGCCTGTTTGATAAGAACAGCTTATGTCTGAGTCAAGGTGGTATTTATAAAATGTGGGGAAGAGTACTCGAGCTGTATAATGGCAGGCCACCATCCTGAATGAAGGGATGCCCGTCAAATTGCAAATCCTGCTCTAGAAGGAATGCTCACCATGTGTGTGGAGAATGAGTAAATCGAAGAACTAATTACACTTGCCTCATAGATGCTCCAACTTGAGATAGGCAGCTAAAGTAGTTTCCAATCTTTCAATGTGTGCCTTAAAATGCTTTTGAAGAGTTTGTAAGTGCTGGTCATAAAAGAAAGACAAGCAACCTCCCATCTCATTAGGCTGTATTTGGACACTGGTCTGCTCTCTTTCCTAGGCATGAAAGAATCTGTCCATTAAATACAGGAGCTTTTCTTTCTTGTTCTCCAGATTTGGGAAGAAATTGAAAGATGAATGTTTAATTCCAAGACCTGCTATGATTACTTTAAGCATAAGTTTTTTTAATAAAGCTTCAACAACCCCATTACCCAGTTAAATATAAAATACATCTATGTGTTGTGCTTGAGAAGATCCATTTAAATGCTTATATCTCGTAGTAAGATTTAGGGACCACCTAGCCTAATAACCTCTGTACATGTTGATGTTTTTCAACTGTATAAACTTTTTCTCAGTGATGTAGAAGTGAATTTTGTTTTATTGCTGTACAGTGTAATCACGAATGGAGGTAAATACAAGACCTCTCCAAATAGTTTCATGCTGTTACCGATTAGTAGTTCAACTGATTGCCATATTGGGTTGTTTTTCAACAATTCATTTATTTATTGATATTTGATTACTGGGAAAGTCCAACTGGGTAGAAGCCCATTTTCAGTGGAGCTTCAGGGAGAAAAGTACCAAATTATTACAAAATATTTTAAGAACCATAATTTTGCAATACTCAAAAATAACATCTGCAGTTTAAACAATTGTAATAATTTAGGCATAATATAAAAAAATGGTTAAAAATCATTGCAAAGTATAT